>NC_087514.1:12983833-13290798 GCF_963921805.1 Phalacrocorax carbo | reverse complement strand
GAGGGTTTTAGTATGGTGTGTATGTTGATTTATGCACAGGAACATTAACTGGTATATCTATATTAGCAGCTTCTCGATGGAGTTGCACTTCTAGGAACTGGAACAGTAGTACAGAAAGGATCGGAGAGTTTAGTATTTTTCTGCAAAGAGAGTAATATTTAAGTGACTGACTTTCCCATGGTGTTTAATCCCTGCCTAACACCTGCTGTTCCTAAACCTTTGGCTCTGTTGCTGGTGCCGTACTTCTCTACAAAGTATTCAAGAGGTGTACGGGGTGCTGGCGTTTCTGTAAATGGATTTTAGTTATCTGCTCAGACGAGGTTGAAAAGTCACTGAATTAGTCTCTGGAAGAGCTGTTCCTAGTTTTACAGATCATTTGAGCATGACACTCACTTTTTACAGAGAGAACTACCTGAGATAAAAAGTTTAAGAATAATGCAGGTTTTGTATTTTGAACAAGAAAAAAATAAATCTGTATTTCTGAAAGATGCCCAGCTGAAAAGGACCTGGGGGTGTTGGTCAACAGCCAGCTGAACATGAGCCAGCACTGTGCCCAGGTGGCCAAGAAGGCCAACAGCATCCTGGCTTGTGCCAGCAATAGTGTGACCAGCAGGAGCAGGGCAGTGATCGTGCCCCTGTACTCGGCACTGGTGAGGCCTCACCTCCAATACTGTGTTCAGTTTTGGGCCCCTCACTACAAGGATATTGAGGTGCTGGAGCATGTCCAAAGAAGGGCAAAGAAGCTGGTGAAGGGTCTGAAGAACAAGTCTTACAAGGAGTGGCTGAGGGAACTGGGGTTGTTTAGCCTGGAGAAGAGGAGGCTGAGGGGAGACCTTATCGCTCTGTACAGCTCCCTGAAAGGAGGCTGTAGCGAGGTGGGGGTTGGTCTCTTCTCCCAAGTTACTAGTGATAGAACAAGAGGAAACGGTCTCAAGTTGCACCAGGGGAGGTTTACATTGGATATTAGGAAAAATTTCTTCCCTGAAAGGGTTGTCAAGCACTGGAACAGGCTGCCCAGGGAAATGGTTGAATCATCATGCCTGGGTGTATTTCAAAGCCATGTAAATGTGGTGCTTAGGGACATGATTTAGTGGTGTACTTGGCAGTGTTTAGGTTTACAGTTGGACTTGATGATCTTAAATGTCCTTTCTAACTGAAACAATTCTATGAGTCTTAAATAATGTTTTTAATTTAGACGCAAACTTTTCAACTTTTAGGACGTTGTTGAGTTGCAATTTCAAATCGTTGCAATCAGCAGCTTTCTTATGTGGGTGAAGCAGAATATTCAGTGCTGAAAACATAGAAATGTGTTTCAGAACCCGAGTAACGGTTGAAGGTCTGATGGCAGTAGTGATAATATTATATTTGCTTCCACTGCATGCTGAGGTGATAAAGGCTGTTTTCAGCACGGAGGTTTTCTGAAGTATATTTACCTACCTGAATGTCATGGTTCGAGTGACGATGTGAGAAAGAAAAGCTGGCGTGACAGCTCTGTTAAGTCCTGCTCGCAGTGTGGGCTAAGCGACAGCGGAGCCGGGCTCTCACCTACTGGGATGTCAGCCCTGAGAAATGATAATTAAAACATCCCCTCGCAGGGCTGATGTGGGGTGTTTCAGCTCCAACATTGACATGGCTGGAGAGGAAAGCACACAGCCCTTTTTGAGTCCCAAATTTAACATGCAGACAGCAGTGAGGTGTGGTGGACAGCGGGGTGTCTGGCAGACAGAGAGGGCAGCTGGCAGGGTTTCTAGTGGGGTTGGGGCTGTTCTTTTGCTTGCCCAGTACAGGCAGGGACTGAGATTGCTCCTCTGTAGGAAATAATTTTCTGTGTTTTGTATTCCTCCTGTGGGGATGCCGCATGCTGGTCCCTGACTCTTGTTTTGAGCTTGGTTCCAGCCTGCGTGCACCACAAACCGCAGTGTAATCTGCAACAAGCCTGGGCTGCTGCCTGCCTTGGGCAAATCCAAGGAGAAACCAACTTTTATGGTGGATTTTGAAGCAAAACACACAAATGTTTTATTGACCAAGACGTGCATGGCCTCTTGCTGGTGTTATTTCAGGGTGCCGTGAGCCCTTCTTTGGAAACAAAAATCACTTGATGGTCTTCCTTTGATCATATTTTATTTATTCTAAAATAGGTACAATTTCACTTCCACCGCCTGTCATCTCAGACTCTGAAAACTGGAATAGTTTTTAAATCTGCATGGCTGGCTACAGAGTGGGAGATTCAGCTGCCGTGCTGTACACATCTGCTGTGCTGCGTTACCGCTCACAGGTGTGCTCTGCGGGCTCTGCTTTCATCAGCTCTCCTTGGGGTGAACACAGACAGCAGGAAAAAAAGAATTGCCTGTGTTCTGCTGCTCAGGTTTATCTAGAGATTTCACCCTCACTTGATTAAAAAATTTGCAAACCAATCTGCAGTCCTGCGCACTGAGTAGGATGGCAAAAAGATTTATGCCTGCACCAAGCTCTAATTTCTTTTTATCACTCACTTCAAAGAATACAGGTAAGTGGTATTTTCTAGAGCAATGGAGTTAATATTTTTCAACACAGGGCACAGAACAAAATTAAACAGAATGCTGAGGAAATTTTATCTAGAGGTGTGAGAAAAAAAAGCTCACAATAATAGCAAAGTGCTTATTTACAGGGGTATGTTATGATCGTCCCTGAAAGAAACATCGTAATATTTTTAAAAAATTCAGGCTGAAGTGTCACTGCATTTTCTTTCCAATGCAAACAAGCCAGTTAAATCTGAAGACCAGAGCTGAGACACTATTTGAATGACATATTTTGGACAAATCGTTTACCTGTTGAAAAAATGTAAATGAAATAGGCTTTTTTCCTGAACTATTTGCTGATTTCACCTAAATGTGATGTGAAATATTTTGCCTACATTTAGATCAAAAGGATTAAAAAAAATCATATTAAAATAGGCATTTCGTTCAATCCCAAACTGATCAAGGTTATATTCCTCTATTCACCAGCAGAAGTGAACTGGTCCTCTCTTTTCAGTTGGTGACACAACATGTGAGACAGCCACAAGGCTGCTGTGTGTTCCTCAGCATCCAAAGGAGATCAGTGCTGGCTGCTCCCCCAGGGAGAGTCCTCACGGGTCTAGAGGCACAAACACATATTCCTGCATGGATCTATAGAACTTGCTGCTTTCTAAGGGAAGAGGAACCACATTAAATTTGTGGGGCCACTTTCCTGTTCTCCAGACCCTTTTGGTTCAAACTCCACCATGGGAGCATCCTTGCAGGGAGGGATGCCTGGCTAGAGCCACTGCCGTGCCCCATCCCACTGGGACCCCTGTGGTGCCCATGCCTGACAGAGCAGCTGCCACAAACCATGATCAGCCAGTGGGAGCTGGTCAGGGAAGCAAAGTGCTAAAGTGAGACTGTAACCATTGATGTTGGTAGGTTTTTCTGTTGGAGAGATGTAAAGGGCAAAAAGGTTTTAACTGTAGGTAATCCCTCAGTTTTCTTGACTTGCCGAGCAGCAGTGCTGTGGCTGTGTGTCATCTGGCTGACACCTGGAGCAATGATACTTCAGAATAAGGAGTAAAGACATGGACGAAAATACAAGTACAGAAGTGAAGGGATTTCCTAATTACAGTGGTCCCTACCAGCCTCTTAGGACTGACTCATTCATCAGCTTCACCATCACATTAATTTTATATATGGCATTGTGGTGGTCAAATAAATCCTTTTGTTTTAGAGGAAAAGAGCAGAGATCTGGATCATCCCACTGAAATGAAGAAACGTTTATTTCCTAATTGTGTTGAATCCAAGATTGCTGAAAAACTCCAAAGCCAGTAAGGTAGCCTCAATAGCGAGTTCATCAGGAGGAACCCAGGTAATGTGATCTGTAACAATAAAAAAGGCAAAACACCTTCCAGTGCACCAGGTTAGTTCCAAAAATAGCTTGCAAATTCCTGTGTCTGGTTTCAAATACAGCTGTGATTGCATAGCATAGTTTGAAATGTCTCTTTGGCAGACAGTAAGTGTATTTCTAAGTAGACACACAAAATGCACCATGGCCTGTGTTTCTGCCAAATATTTGGTTAAATGGATGTTGCTGGGAATGCGCCCTGCTCTGCTGTTGTTGACACTAAGGATTTGTCATTGCAAGTTAGAGGACAAAATAGTTTGATGTTTCCAAAGGCAGGGGGCAGAAGATCCACATGCATGTGTCTAGCACTGGGTGCAGGGGAGTTTTATCCCACTGTCAGCCAAAATGGGGATTTTATTCCTGCTGTGTACCTGAGTCAGGGTAAAAACCCACAAGTGCTGTTTAACTTGATGCTGCAGTCATTGGTGTATGATGGGGCAGATGCATATACAAGGGCTAGCTTCAGCCACGCTAACCTTTATCTATAAGGACCCTTGCATGCCTGAGTTATTCAGGCAACTGCCGGCAAACTTCAAGGGTGAATTCGTCTCAGTATCATAAATCCGCTAGAGCTTTCAAAAATGCAAGAGACCAGGTTATGCTGGTCTTCAACCAGACACATCATCTTTGCTCTGCCAAGGAGATCGCTAACTGGTTTTTCTGTGAGAGAGGCTGCAGTCATTCTGGAAATAGAGACATGGACAAGCAATGGTTCAAGATTTTCCCAGCCATTGATTTGCTTTATGGGAACAGCCTGCAGTTAAGTAAGTCTGGAGAACTGTGCTAGTGAAGATGCCCTTATGCAATGGGAAAGCTCCATCACCCTGGGAACTGCTGTCAGAAAAAATAAAGGTGGTTGTATTTTTCTTGCAGGCAAACTGGTTTTGGAAGTAGCTGACCTAAAAATAAAACAGAAAACAACGACACTGCCCCTCAAAGTCTTCCAGGGTTCATTTGCTCAGTGTTCAGCACCTGACTGCCTGTTCATGTGCTCTGCTGGCATACTGCCTTCCTGGGCTGCCCCAGGGCTGGGCGATCCTGTGCCACAGAAACGTAGCACCTGAGGGACGGGCTGGGTGAAACCCGAGATCTTTTCCTTTTGTATTTTGTTCTGTTTGGAGAATGCATTTGTCTGCCATCTCCAAGGCCCAGCCTGGACTCAGCCCAGCCGAGGGCAGTGAGCCTGCGGCTGCTGCAGGTGCAGGTGGTACGGTGTGTGCCCTGGTTCAGGGAGCCCCTCCCTGCCTGCACTATTAATATGCTATTATTTATATAAAGCAGAAGAACAAGTTCAGGAGAGACTGAGACTCATGTTTCCTTTCTCTTTTCATTTTTTCCTAAATTCCTAGTGTCATGATTAGCACATTCAGGCAGGATGCAGAAGTCTTACCTCCTGGTTGAGTTTCTGTCAGACGACAACTTGACCTAGCATTTCCCACATTTTTATAGAAATACCATAGCAGGTGTTGAGTGTCAAGACTTTATCATGGAAAGCTTCAACTTCTATACAGGTACTTTAGGAGAAATGCCTAGAGTTTTTGGAAATAAATGTAATTTCAGATTAATAACTGGCTTTATCCAGCCTCTGATAAGTAGATATCTGGTTGCTGAATATATGTATTATGCTTCAAGATACAGTGATATTTGCCGCATGTGATCACAGCTCTGTGTGTGTTCCTGATGCTGCAGCGGAGTTTCCATAGCTGTGGTGGAAATGGATCTCTAAGAAATGGGATGGTGGCTCTGCTGCTGTGGCTTTTGTGGGGACAGGGAGAGAGCGGTTGGGCTCTGGGCTCTGCTTGCAAATGGTTCTTTACTCAGGAAGAATGCAATTAAGTGACTAAGGATTTTGGTTATCCTCCGCAAAAATCATTGAGCTTTCTTCCCTCCAATACTGTTCTGTGTTTGTGTGAAAACATAATGACAGTTAAATGAGCTTTGTTAAATCTTTCATAAAACATTTTAGCTGTGGCAAAGGCAGGAGTTAAAATAAAGTATAGCTCTTTCCCTGCAGATTTTCCTACAAATATTGGCGTCTGCAGATCTATGATTCCTACATGCAATTGCTCATTTTTGCACACGGAAATTCCTGTGAGTGGCTGTTTCGAGAGAAATCTCATGGATCCTGAATTTTCTTCTATTCCATCTGAAGTAATTTTTCCCCAATCCAAGTCCATCTGAAGTTAATTTTCTCCATTTTACCAAACGGGAAATTTTTTGTGTAAATGTGACAGTGTTTTTAAGTCCACTGTTTTTTCAAGATGGATCAGTTAATTATGTTTAAAGGATCTGTACAGAGAAGAGAAGAGGCAGGCTTTTGGGGCCAGCTATAAATTTCTTAGATAATCCTATTTCCTGGGTTTAAGTGGTTTGATAAACTACCCCTGCATATAAAACCCTGTATGAGAGCAATCCAAGTCTGCATTTTACAGAGATTTTGGAAAAAGCAAAGGCTGTATGTGCTCAAATGGTGATATAAGTAAGTTATATCACAGGTAACTGACAATTGCATTTCTGATTTCATGGTTATCACAGTGTTGCTTGGATTTGTTTTGTACTAATTAAGTCAGCATGTCTCAAATTTGTTTTAGTATCTTTTTATCATGTTAATAACTAAATTCAAATTGAAAAGCATGGCTAGCAACCTACACAGTACCTTTCACATAACTAATCTAAATATCTTGAAAAAATATTTAAATTCACATTTATTGAGATAACTGACAGAAAACTTCTGTCCTGTCTCTCTGTTTTTCTTATTTATATTCCTAGGTGTCTCTTTTATCTGGCTTTTGAGTCCCCAGAGCAGTGAATTTTTGCTGCTTAAAATAAAGCAATTCCTTTGCAGGCCAACAAATGTGCTGCCCAATCAGGAAGACAAGTATTTGGCTTCTGTGCATCACTAACCTGTGCTGATGCTGTGAGGAGGTGGGTTGTTTCTATGTAGATCCTGGCAGTGTTGATGTGTTCAATAACTAGATGTCTCTGCTGTGACTTATGACAGTTCAGAATAGCAAATATTATCACTAACCTCATTTTGTGCAGAATAACTGACATGAGGCAATGGAGGTTTTCGTGCACCTTCTTGTTTAACAAAGGCTATAATTTCTGCAGCATGTGTTTGGTGTGGAAAGACAGTTTAATGGAGGCATATTTCCTCCCATTACAGATCAAGCCCTCCTAATAAACAGTGAGTCAAATCACAGGGAGCTTGGGGGAATGCTTCATCTCTCATATGCTTTTTACTTTCCTGGATAGCAGGTGCTTTGAGGCAACAACTACATTTTCCTGGCTCTCTCTGACATTCTGGGCAGAGCTTGATGGACTACTGACTTTAACTTCTCACAGAGTATTATAAAAGAAGTGGCCTGTATAAAAAGAATCATCTTGTCTTCTTTTACCTTTGCCTTTTGTGGTTCCTGTCATTTTAGTATAGTTTGAGGCAGTGATCAGAATGAAGATGTCAAACTCGCACTGTGAAACCAGTTTCAGAACTAAGGTTCATCCTGCAACAAGACTGCATATTTGGTGTTTGGAGAGGGATGGAATAGTGCATACCATATACAAGCTCCTTCCATCCCCTGGTTTGGGCTTAAAAATCTGAATTAAAGCCCTGGGACCAAAATATTGTCCATTCTTTGAACTCTCAGTAGGGAAAAGATTCTTGCCACAGAGAGCTCAGGTCCACATTTCAGCCAGATTTGTGCAGGTGGTTAAAGATGATGGCCATAAAATGAGAGAACAAAATCATGCAGAGTGCAAATGAACAGGATTCTGGCCATTATAATTATCTCTATTAAGGGTCAGGGTGTTTGGGGTCAGGGTCCCTTGGGTTAGGTTTTGGATACTGCAAAGCAAAGAGGCAGTCTCTGTCCTACCTTTGTCCCACCATTCTTGGAGCACAGCCTGGGCTTATTGTCCTTTCCTGGTATCTCTGAGGGCTTTGGTGGTGGCCTGCCTTGGGGCCATGCTGGTGCTTCTGATATTTCTGTTTTGCACTGCTATCTTCTGTGACTTAGTAAGGAGCTGTGGGTTGCCTCATTCATTCTCTAAAGTCGGGCCTGAGTGGTCTGGGCTCAATCTGTGTGTTCTTCCTGACCTCCTGTTTTCCTGGGCTCATATTTTTTAGCAAAATAGAGATCTTTCTTCCACCGTGCCATTTTGTAAAAGTTTTGTATGTGAGAGATATGAAAGTGATATGGAAGTGAAGCCAATGAAGAGAAGGCCGTGCCACACTCTACTTATACGGCAGAGCACTTACTGAAGCATACCCTAAGTTCGCTCAGGCTTTTGAATCTTTTGGAGCAGGAACTATCCCTCTGCATAGGTCTGAATGAGTTCTATGATGGTGGCACCCAAATTTTGAGTGGGGTCCTTAAGGAGTGATCACTTTTGCTAAAAGAGGCACATGCACTTAGCAGTTGCTGAGGCCATTCAGGGAGATGTAAAATGCTTGTGCTTGTGCAAAAGAAGCAGCAGCATCTTTCTGAGGAAGAGGTTTGAGTGACCAGGGAAACGGGTGTGAAGGCTGGTGAGATCCATGACAATGACTCTGCTGGGTGATGTTTGTCAGCCTTGCTGTCTCCTCCATGCTCTGATAAGGGAAGTGAGTCCACGGAGCCAGAGAAACCACTGTCTTGGCTTTGCATATTCCAATCGGAAGTTGCATCTGAAATCATGTCTGAGTAAATACACATTTGCCAAAAGCACAAGGAAAATTCTCACGGCTGCTGCACTGGAATAACAAGAAACTTCCTCAAATTTACCTGCATGTTTGATATTGACTCAAACTGGTCTGAACACACAGTGTACAGGGGTGTTGACACACCAGCCTACTTGGCAGAACTTCACGTTATAGTCTAATTTTATATTTGTACCTGGCCTACCATTTGATATGTGTGATAAAAGCTGCACTATGTAACAATCTTAATGGGCTGACAGGCAAAAGGAAGCCAAGAACTAAAAAATAGCCATTGCAAGAGGAAGAACTGAGTCCAATTGGCAGAACTGTAGATGGGAGTTTGCATTGCATCTCCTTCCGCTCTTCCACGTTATGCCTGAATAATTTGCAATAAATGAGTCAAATTCGCTGATCTCTTAGGACTGATTTGCATGATATGTGGGAACATTACAAAATGCAAACCACCCAGGAGTGCAGTACCCTAACAGGTAAGACTTGGAGTTATTGCTTGATTTCTCAGCCTGTAGGTGGTTTTGCTGTATGTGTGGATGGGTTTTTCTCTGCAGCCAAAGCACATTAGAAATGAGAGAAATATTTATGGAAAAGGTCATAGTGTTCCAACAGCTCAGACTATTTAAAAAAAAACCACACCAAAACACACAAAAGAAGACTATGATACCTTGCAAAAACTCTAAAGATAAAATAATTATAAAATCAGGATAAACCTGGTCACGGAAATACTTGTGAAAAATTTGTAGCATTGAACCTGTCAAAGTAATGACCTTGTGCCTTACCCAGTAGGAAAAAAACCCTTCCAGCTTGCTGCTTTGGTATCAGAAAATTAGACGTTTGTCCATCATTTTCTTTAACTGAATTGAGCTAGTACTGACTGAACAGTTTGCAAGAACTAAGAAGAGCTGAACACCATCTGTGATGCTAAATCAGGGCCAAGTTATTGGATGTTCAAAAGTGTCGGTGTGGCTATTGTTGAAGTTGTTTGCCATGCCCAAAAGTTAATATAATGATTTGGAAAGCTTGTTTGGTTAAAAAATTGTTCCTGATCAGCTGAATCTAAAGTTGCCAATTCAGTGGCAGTGTTGGTGTTTCCTAACCCAGGTTAGCCTTACAGTCATTGTATGGAGCAGAGAGCTGCTCATGGGGGTGGCCTTTGCCTCCTTATGAAGTCAAATGCGGGGGACATGCTACCAAAATAGTCATATTGGTAAGTGGGACCACACCAGAGAAGCCTTTATCAACCATACTGGGAGTTGTTTAGGGGCTCTGAATTACAGTGCTTGGGGACTGGGCATTTTAGAGACTGTAGTACTTATGCTGGAGACTGAAGAGGCCCTCTGCTGTATTTTGGTTTCTGGAGCTGGTCTGCAGTGATGTTAGGGCATCAGGAAGAAACAGTGCTACCTATTACTGCTGTAATCTCCTGTTTAAGACCTGCCTGCAGCTTTGAAGCAGAGGCATATGAAGACATCACCATTCTGGTCTCATTCTGGTTTGAGACATCACGGAAGTAAATTAAATAAGGAGATAATATAAAAACTGCTTTACATATTAACCCACAGGTATTATGAAGGCGAAGCAGTGCAGATAAAAAACATGGAGCGATTCCAAATCCATTAGCAGCGGAAGTGCTTAGAAGCCCCATGTCTATTATGGAAATTTGTGTGCAGGTGTCCATAAATTGAAAAAAATGCATACCGCAAGCAATGCTCACAAAGCTGAGGCTGGAACAGTAATGAGGGGGCTGTGCAAGGCACTGACACTGAGTATTTTCCATAACTACACACACAGAGAAACAGAGATGAGGCTGGGAAAATCAGAATTAATTGCAATCTAACTTAACAGGGAGAAGTGATTGTTTCACAAGTGCTTATAGAAGGAATTAAGCCTGTTTAGTGCAGAAAGTAGGAAAAAGGAGAAAAATCAATGGGTATAATCAGGAGCTCAGTCTGACTCACACTAAAATTGAAAACATTTCAAAGGTGTAGCTGTCTTTGCCTTATGAAGCCTATATGATGGAATAAGGCCTAAACAAATGAAGAAGCACGTGGTGTTATAGATACCATAACTACCTGGTCATGCAAAAGGGGGGAAGGTACACAAATAATTCTATGGGCAGTTAACTTTAAAGCACTTGTTCGTAGAAAATTAGGTTTAGGGGCAACAGAGGCAAGTAATAAGATGAATTTTGGGCAGTGCTGTGTGAGGTTTTAAAGCACAAAACGGTCCCTCATGCATGTGGCCAAGCAGCTGAGGTTTGGAAGCTTGCCTAGAGGTGGGATTTGTATTACGGGCACTGCTGAGAAAATTCTGTATAAACTTGTTTCTGTTGAAGTAAAAAAATCAAAATAGGCATCTGCTGACATATAAGCATAAAAATGTCACCCACAGGATTTCAGATTCAATTTAAATGAATAAACTTCTTGTGGATTGAATAAACCAACAGAGCACATCTATATGGGATAGCAAGAAGTGTAGTTGCTAAAAAACATTTTCTTTCCCTTTTCTAAAGAAACACAGCTGAGGAAGGAAGCAAACCGACTTTATCATGTTTTTAACTACAGTTCTGCAGACACAACAGTGTGAATGGTTTATACAGAATTTCATTACAGAGGGAAACCAAAACATCTATGTCTGAGCTGCATGGGAAGCCATAAGAATGCAAATGAGGAGAAGAAATTTATTTGAATCATGTGGGAGAAATCTAGCCTTGTAAATTCCAGTCTCTCCATACTGTAAGTAAAAGTGAGAAAGGGATGCATGTGAAGCAGAGACATGTCTTTGTATGATACCTTCAAACCATGGGAAGTGCTTAGGTAACAGTAGTGGGGGATCCAATCCAAGATTACAAGTCTGTGTAAGCCACATCTGATTTTGTTAAGTAAAACTAGGTGAAAGGCGTGGTTGAAGCTTTGCCTGTGGAGCAGATGGATAAGATGTCAGTGATCACACTGCAGGGCAGGTCAGTCTGGTACATAGTCACATGACGTCCTTTCTATTTGATGCCAAAATCAAACATTGCAGAGCTTTTGGGTGGTGTCAGCTAATGTGGTAGCAATTTGGAGCAAGACTATGGTGGTGTAACATTTTGAGCTTGATGGGAGTAAGTGAACAGGAGCTACTCTCTTCATGGTGTTAGTTAATAGATAACGTCTTCTTGTTATGCCAGCAAGTGTAATCTTACTACCAAAAGACTGGGAAGGACTACTGGGTCTGTTATTCCACTCTCTTTCCTGGGCCATGGATGCAAATGTTAAATCTGAACCTGCAGGGAGATCTCAGGGTGTTCCCCTGGTAGATGTCCACACCTGCATGAGCTCTCTAGAAGTGTGTTAGGTCAGCCAAGCTCTCAAAATGTTTTTTTACCTCCATTGACCGAGAGGCTCCAGATGACTAATTCACACATGAACATTTAGTCTGCAGACATCTGGGTTAGGAGAGATGAATCTCACCTCTGTCATCAACATTATGTAGATCACGACCTAGTAAATTGTGTGCAATTTGTAACACAACTTCCTTCTCAAAGAGGAGAGAAAACAGCAGAAGAAAAATATGAAATTTGGCAGAAGGTTCAAGTTCCTCCTTTTATGTAAGAGTTGGCCTGTGGATGGCTGTCTTAATTTTGCACCTTTTTATTAGGTTTGTGGGTAAGGGGGGAAATGGATTGTTTTAAGATGGAAGTAAGCTGATGAGATAAGTGAAGTAAAATGAGATAAACCCTCTGTGTGTGCAAAAATGGCAGTATTCTGGAGACTAATACTGTGTTTGCTTTCAGCAGTAGTACAAATATTCCTGCTGTAAAGGCAATCATGTAGTAGGTGGGTTTCAGTGGGAGAAGATACCAGTGTTGTAGGAATAACGGTGTGAGCTACAGAGAAAACAGATCTTTGATGTGTTTGTTTCCTTGTGCTTAAGCACAGCAAGTCAGGGGAAGAAAACCCAGAGCATTCAAGGCTGTCATGTCAGGGAGTCAGAAATGTCCCCAAAGTAGCATTGTGACTACATAGCACCTATGTCTGTGGGTGCTCAGCATCCAGGCCTGCAAGGTGCTGAGCACCCATGGTCCCACTGCAATCGCTGGGAGCAGACTTTGCTGAGCAGTCTCATGTGCTCCATCCCACAGATATTACAGTGGTACAGCCCTTCTCCGTGGCCATGTCATGACTTGTGCTGGAATGTGGTGCTCAGTTTCCTGCAGTGGATGAGAGGGCTTCATGCTGCTGAGATGGGTAAGGTGTCACAGTGTACCTGGGTACATGACCTGGTCTCACACATAGCTGCCTGTGGATGGAGGAACCAAGCAACCTGGTGGTCCTGTGGCTGCTGTGGGTGCCGGAGAGTGGGGTCATAGAGGAAAACTGGACAGTGGTGGTCTCTCTGCCCATGGTCATCTTCCACACCAGCTGCAACTCACATCCTGCAGCTGTGTGACAGATGCCTGCTTCTCTCTTTGCTGTGCATTTGGAAATGGAGATGTCTTCCTTTGTGGTCAGGCTGTGCTGGTGCTAGTGAAGGGGGGTGGCCCCTCCTAAAACCCTTGTGGTGGTGGAAGCAGAAGGTTTCCCCCCTCAGAAAGGCTATAAGGGAGCAGGGAGGGTTCAGACAGAACAGCTTTGATAATTGAAAGGATAGGAAACAGCTGAGAACAACAGGATATTGCAACTTCTCGAAGAAAAAAAGAGACGAGGGAGGGCATGATAGAGGTCTATAAAACCCAGAGCCTCCTGGGGAGGGGGTGGACATCATGTTCACTGCCTTTTCCAGTGCAAGAACTCCAGGCCAACCAATTGCACTAAAAGACAGTGTCAAAACAAAAAATGGTAGATTTAGGCATTGGGTTTAGGCAAGCGCTGGAGCAGGTGGCACTGGGGACTGTGGTTGTTAGAGGTGTTGGGGTGAAGTGCTTTGCTATTCCTTCTCTTTCCTCCCTTCCTTCCCAGCTGCTACTGACCAGGAAAATCCAACTCTTGGGGGGCTTGGCCCTTTAGCAGGGTTTCTCAGGAGCATGCCCCACCATCACTTCCCAGCAGATATTCCTCTTGCCATAACTGATGCTACCTCTACTAACTAATTCAGAAAAAAGGAGGGCCACTTCTTACCTCCCTTTCTCTGCAAGGCTTGGACCTACAGGAGACCTCATGCCTGAATGACTTCTAGCACAATCATTTCCTGGAGATGGTGGGCCAGGGTTACATTTTGCCCAGGCTCTGTCAGGGCAGACATGGGCTGCAGCCTCCCTGATATGCTCCAGACTCCATACCAGCTTCAGTTAGGCAGCATAAGATGTTATCTGTGTGTCTCAGGGAGCTCCTGTTTAGAAAGCAGAGAGAAAGGGGCCATCAAAATTTTATGGCAGGTTGTAGTTTCCATTTCAGTGCACGGAAAATGTTTTTACAGTAGCAGTGCATAATGTCTATTCCATCTATTCCAATCCTTTTACATCAATAACCATCTTTTCAGGACTGAATTTATTAATGAAAACCCAGTGACTTTCTCCAAGAAATCTGAACTAGAGAAGCCAAAGATGATGATCTATTAATAGTGAATGTAAAAAACCTTTGCTTTAAAAACCTACTGTATTTGAAAACCTTGTGCCCTGTGCTCTGAATAGGGTAGTTTTACCCTGAGTTTGTCCTGGTATATCAACATTACATGGCCCTGCATTAAGTAGCAACAGCTGAACTGTTTCATCTGTTCACCACTGTAGTTATGCGTCTTATGCAAAATGCTTCTACAGCAAGAAACAGTGAACAAGTGTTTCTTGCTTATCTTTGCCATTCCACTAATGATTTCAGAGGCCCTAATATGTCCCACACGTTTGTCTTTTCCAAGCATCAGTGTCCTAATTTTTGGAGCTGCAACTTGTCTGGAGGCTACTGCATTCCCTTGGGCATCTCAGTCACTCTCCTCTGTCCCCTGCCCATTTCTGTTGTCTTTTTTTAGAAGGACTGCACAGAATATTAAAACTAGGTATATAGAGAGACAACACTTTTTGTCACAAAACGAAGAAATGATGGATGCTTTGTCCACAGAAGGCAGACATGCCTTAGACATAACCGCTACATAAATAAAATATTCTTGTAATGAAATCCCCAAGTGAATTTTCACAATAAACTGCTCCGTTTGTCTGTTTTTCCCCTTTTCTTCTGAAGTGTATGAGAACATCTGCCAGCTTTGCATCTGCCTAGGTGGAGCCCTTTTCCTCATTGCCTGTTTTCCCATTTCTGTCCAGCAATGTGCTTTACCTGGACCGTGCTTCTCCTCAGCATTTCAACCCACTACATTACGTTACACAAACCCTCCCTTGCAAGCATAATGGCGCTGTTCAAACTAACGATGACAATCATATCAACTCTTGTCTAATCAACTCATTTTGTCAGGGCTTGAGGAAGTATTAGTGGGTAAACACCTATGAGTCACAGCAGTTTCTAGAAGTCACCCGCCTGGGAAACAGGAAAGTGCCTGGGCTCACTAAATCTCTCAGCCAGAGACCTCTCTGCGATCAGCACTGCATCACTCGAGGTGGGTTCGGACAGACCTGCTTCTGCTTTTTTACCCCACTATTGAAACATACAACGTTTTCCATATTTAATCATCAAGTAGCTGTTTTGAAAAAAATGTTCAAGTGTTGGCCTTGAGTTATTAGTGTCAACTGATACCAAACCAAATCCCACTGTTGGAGGGCAGCAGAAGCCCCACTGTGGATTTCCAGTAAAGTCAATCATTATTGACTATTTATACTACAAAATCTATACTGTAAAAATACCCTTCCATTTCTATGAGTATGCATTAACTGTAAGGTATTGGCAGAGTGAAATCCTGGTATCGACACACTTTCCCCCTTCCTTTCCTCCCTGCAAACAGCAGACCATCACCTTTCACTGCTTTTCAACTCACGGTTAGTATTTTGCAGCCTCCTCTCCCCCGTGGTGATCAAACAGATCAGACAGACCCCATTGGACTCCTGGGTGACCTCCTCCAGGGCACTCAAGTGTTCCTTATTTCAATTTCATTTATTTCACTTCCAAACATAAGCAAATCAAATCAAATTACTGTCACAGTAATTATGAGCATGTGTCTCTATAGAGAGATTAATGCAGTTGAATTTGTCCACTTTAAAAGTTAATTCAGATTAACTCTCCTGGGCCTCCTGTGCAGTAAAACCTTCAGTGGTCTCCCACAGAGCCATGAGACTGGCTTCTTCCAGGGGATTAGAGAACTAAAAATACCTAGGGTGAGATTAATGTCACTTAATCTCATAAAGCCCTTTCTAGTCCATGCAGAGCAGTGAGGCATAGCTCTGCTGGCCTCCTCTGGACAGATACATTAGGAAGGGCCCTGGAGTGGTGAATCAAGGGCACCTGGACCCTGATGGATGCCTGGCACCATGTGAGATGATTCTCCCTCCTTAAGATGGATCGGTATCCTAAATGAGAAGGAAACTGCATCAGTTCTGTAACGTAGTAATCACTGGTGGCTATAATATCCACTGAGCTAACTGTGCTTCAGAAAAATGCTCCAAATAATTACGAAGTGAAAGAACCTAGCACTGTGAAAGGAAAAGTTTGTTGAATGTGGGAGCTGAACTGACTGAGAATAGCTTGGAATGACTTTCAAAAAAAATTGAGTTTCCATCTTCTGCTGTATTTGAATCAGTTTTCAGAATTCAGCCTTGCAGCATTACATATCAAAAATTAGTGTGTCGCACTCAATCCCCCTAATTGCATGCAAAATGGGAACCGTATAAACACGGGCATCTAGTGCCATTAGAGGTGCCAGGGAGCTCAGCCACCCTCAAGGGATGGCAGGTATTGCACAGGATCCATAGGACACTACATATTTCTGGAGCAGTGAAGGGAGACCAAGCTGGGTGTCCTTAAGCATCAGAGATGGCACTGATTGCCTCTGTTGAGGCAGAATTGTTCCCTCTGCATCCTTATTTCTGAACTTGGGTCCTCTCCTGTCTCCAGCTGTTGCCCTGATGAGTTCCCACCTACACATACCTAAAGCCTTACCTCAGGCAGCTGCTAGAACTACTTTGCCAGGATAAACTTATCTCTGTGTGAAGGAAGGAAGAAACAGCTCTTCATAGGCCTCACAGGGAACCTGTGAATCTAGAACAAGTACTTCAGGTTGTGGTTTCATCAGCATCTGAGCCAACCTGATGGCTCCATCTTCCCTCCTGTCTTTCTTCCTGATCCCTGCTGTGTGATGGCTCTCCCTCCTTTCCTCCTGGGTCCAGACTCCCTGGTTCCCACTGCAATATAGTTCCAAATTGTCCACTGGTTTCTGGTGATTAGTGAGTTAAACTGTCTCAGAGCAGTGTTGCTACAGTTCGTGTCAGCAACAGGAACATGGCTGAGAGCGGAAGAGGGGATTGGTAAGGGGGAGTCATGCCCCCATCCCTTCTCAGCAGCAGTGAGCTGTTAAATTGACTCATATTACTGCATGAAACCCCACCGATGATAAATGTCTAAACTAGATAGTACGAATGTGTCCCTGTGTGTTTTCTTTAGCACCTAGAACATCTGTGCTGACTAGCCAGGTGCTAAACCCGCCATAAACCCTAAAAAATAAAATAAAATAAAATCCTAACAAATGTTGATGCTCTTTATTGTGTGCCTCTGACATAACCTGTTTTTAACCAAGATTGAGATCAGTTTCTGTTTGGAAAGACCCGAATTAACCTTTGTGATATAAGACATTCCTCTTGCCAAGAAATCAGCCTTTTCTGTTCTTCCCCATTTGCTCCTCAACACAATCCTTTGGCAGTGCTTGAACGTGAATTGCAAAGCTGTTGAACTGAGAAGCAAAATGACTGCATATGCAATCTACTGCACAGTGAGCCAGGATTCCTCTTTTTGTGCTAATTGTATTAACTGCAGCAGTTTGTTTATCCTCTTGTGTGAACGGTATTTTTTAATACATGAAACAGGTTTACTCTTGCAGAACTGTGCAGCACAATGAAGCATGGATATATTTTTTATATGAGAGATTAAACAATCAGCTGGTTAACACCTTCTGTATTTGATCAGCAGGTTGATGTTCAGTTAGTTTAATTAGGTTAATCAAGACATTGCCTAAACTATGTCTGTGCTTTGTCCCAAAGTTTACATTTGTATTGCTCCAAGGACTAATGGAAGTATTGCATTTGCTGTATTGCTGTGACACCATAGATCATAATTTGCTATATGAATAATCTGAAAATTTTGTACTATGCTTGCAAATGCCCCAGGGAACTAAGGAACTCGAATCATCCCCATACTGCAGCTGCATAAGCTGTAGTTCAAAGAGGATGTGTGACTTGTATGATCACAGTAACACCAACATCACTACAGGGACAAGATTTAATTCTCAACCCACGCTGTAAATCCTGATATACCTGCACACCCCATTACGAGTGTCAGGATATGGGATTGTAGGATAGGATCACAGGAGAGATGAGGCTGGAAGGGCCCCCAGGTGGTCTCTACTCCAACCCCCGCTCCAAGCAGGGCCAGCCATGAGTGCAGACCAGGTTGCTCAGGGCTTTGTCCACCAAAGTATTGAAAACCTGCAAGGACAGAGACTGTACAGCCTCACTGAGCTGCTTGTTGTTGGACAGTCTTCATCAAGAAAATGCTTTTTCCATATGTGCAGGATATACAGGGAACAATGTCTCTGAACCCTGGAAGGAACTAAACTCCTGAGCTTTTTCTTTTGCCTATCCACTCCAGCAGTCGCTAATATCTTGGCCAAACCAATTATCTCATTGGGATATTTGTACACTGGTGAGAATAGTGTGGACTCGCAAGTCTGGAGAGAGGGTCTGTGTAGGTGGAGAAGGAGTAGAAGTTGTATAAGTGCTGCAAATACCTGAACTGCATGAAGCCCCGTGAAAGGAAATGCATACCCCATTTTGGCATTGTCACACCCCAGAACATCAGGCTGTTGTGTTTCTGAAGCTGTTTTATGAGCCAAAGTGCTGGCTGAATCATAAACTGGTTCCACCTGACCACAGCAGCGGGGAGAACCCACTCGTGGCAGGAGGAGGAAAAAACGTCTCTGTAAAGGAGCACTCTGAGCCAAAACCACAGAGTTTTGCAAGGCTTACCTAAGCAGCTAACTGCACTCATAGACTTCAGTGCTTTGGGAAACCTTATCTAGAATGAGTCATCAATACAATTAAGTGTTTAAACAGCCTCACCCTACTTGTCAGATATCTTGGTGGGTTAATCATGAATACAGGCAGAATCCCTATGGCAGCCAACGGAAGAAGAGCGGTGTGTCTTGCAAGTGCTGGATGAGTTGCTGAAGGCCATTTTGACACTGGGCAGTAGGAAAGCATAGGAGATGGAGGAAAAAAAGCCAAGGTAATGCCTCTTCTGGTTTTCCTTTTTTTTTTTTTTTTCAGTGAAAATAGAAGACATTCTGTGGCAAGAAAAATGAGGTTTAGAAATACTTAAAGACAGAATTTTAACATGGAGGTGCTTGCATCTGGGTTTCATTTATGTGAGCAAGTTTTGTATTTATTATTTTTATACTTTAAAGAATTTAAGAAAAGATCATTAATTCTACTGAGCTGCAAATGGGAGGAGATTAATGTTTCTGGCAAGCATATTTTTTGTGTCTTTAGGGTTTTCTTTCCCTGTCCCCTGTTTTTTAGAAGAGTAGTGTCTTCAGGATTACCCTGGTTTACACTTGATCTACATCAATGCAGCAGTGCAAGTAGGAGAATAAAAATCAGCCAGAGGGCCCTGGTCCAGGGCTTTGGGCTTGAAAACCCCATGAGAGTGGTTTCTATGGCCACATCAGTTGGTGTAATATACCTGGTACCTCTTCCTGCAGCTTTGTGATTCTGCCTTGAAGAAGTATGTAGAAACAGGATGCCGTGTTTCTTAGGTAGATGCATGTATGCTTTGCTTTACACAGTGAGAACTTTTGACTTCAGTAGGATGCATCTGAGGGCAAAATTTGACACTTAAATCTTTCAATGCTCAGGTGCGGCAGCTGGAAATGATCTTATTTTCCTGAAATCAAATCAATTAATGAGATGAGGATTAATTCTAATTTGTGAAGTGCTTGTTTTTCATAAGGAAATGATACTGGCTTCTTGCTGAAAGAGAACAGTGGAATCTATGGGTGTTTGTGCCTATGAGTGTATATGTACGCATATAACCATACTTATTTGTATGTTTCTGTATTTCTGTTTACAGTAGGATTATTTAAATAGGATGTCCTGCTTATAGTGTATTTTCTTGTTTCTACCTTCTTTTGCAGTAAAGCTGAATGTGATACTAGCAAACAAATTTTGTCCTGGCTGTAATAGATCAAACCCAGAACTTTTTAAGGGATTCGGTAGCATCTCTACAGACTGAGAGATGTGGAACTGAGACCAAAGCTTGGGCAAAGTCCTTAGAAGGTTTGCCTGAGAATTTACCATAAATTAATTTATATAATTAGTAAAAATATAGTAGTGGTTAAATAAATGTAACATAGTGACAAATTTTAATTTTTGTCTGCCCTAAATTCTCTGAGAACTGCAACAAGGTTTTGTGTGTGAAGAGAAAGCCATATTTTGTTTCAATAGTTTTCTTCCTTCATTGAAACAGTCTAAGAAAATGTACGGGAAACTAATCTAGTATTAGCTCTGGTAAGATTTAGATCAGCTTTTCTGTTCCTTCTGCTGAAATGGATTTGTTCTGCTGACAGAGTTACATGGTTTTGGAGCCTGAGTCATTTACTATTCTGTGGGTCTGATCTTCTCTGTCAGGTGGCTGTGGTGTTGGATTAGTCTCTGCACCAGAGAGTTCCCAGGTTCAAGGTTTTAAAAATTGACTCTAAACAATTTATTAGATTTGGAAAGTGGTAATGGTTTGTTTTTCATGGATTAGATACATCTCATTTCAATTGACATAGTCGATTTTTAAGAAACCATAGTCACAACAGTGCAGGGTGTTGTAAACAAGCAGTGCTCAAGACTTGGGAATTTGAATTCTTCAAAGGAAAATATGAAATAACACAATGACATGAATCTAATCTAAAAAATATTAATACCAATTTCTTGTGGGTCCTTTGCTTAGATTGCTCATTCTGACATCAACAAATTTTTACTCTGAGGATGCTGAAATATTTGGTATTTCGTTCAGTTCATGGCCTTGTTTTCTTATGTACTTCTATTGTAACTTCAGAAGTGAACCTAGTTTCTATGGGTAGTCAGGAGATATGAGTAATATTAGAGCTGACATTCTACTTATTGATTCTGGTTTTACCTATCTCAGATGCAATTCTGGGATAACTCTGGAGAAATACATAATTGCTTCAAAGTTGACATCAACATACCTGACAGCAGGATTTGAGCCACTAAAAAAGATTATGTGACTTCAGCTATTTATTAAGGTGTAAATGACTGATTTTTTTTAAAATTGCACAATTATTATAAATGGGACAAAAAATAATTTTGCAACTGAAAACAAGGCACAGTTGTTCCCACTTGTGTAAAGCTCTTTGTCACCCCATAGTCTGAACACTTTGACACTGCTGGCATGCAGCTGTGTTATGTGCTGCGCTGGAAGGAAACCCACATCGCAAGGCAGCTTTGGGCTGAGGCTGGCACAGGGAGTTTGTCAGAAAAACCACCCAACATGCAGCAAGGAAGGAGTGGGGCCACCCCTTGGCGAGTTCTGTGTGGCTGCAAGAAGCATCTGACTATGCTGACGGTGCTTTGGAGGAGGGTTTAGATTTCTCTGTAAGTGCTCAGGGAATTGTAATCCCTCCTTTTTCTGCCCTGTGCTATAGATTATCGTCTGCACCACTGCTGAGGGAAAGGCAGGGGGAGAATCCCCTCACAAGCTCCCTGGGTCCTGTGCCTCATGGCACAATCTAGTCCTTGCGTGTGAGCGCAGAATAAGCATCTGCCGGGGCTCTGGGGTGCTGGTTTGTTTAGCTGGTTCACGATGGCATTTGGCGTCTTGGGGCTCCTTTGCTCAGTGTCACAGTTTGACCTCTCCTAACTTGACTAGTGATGTCCAAGCGTGGGATTTGGATATGCTCAGTGCCTGAAGTTTGGCTCAAGCCAGCACATCCCCAGCTCCCATGTGTAAAAGTCCTGGCACATGAAAAACTTGAAAGTTCGGATTTAGAGGTCTGAGTATTGGGCAAGCTGTGAGCTATGAATGCAAGTTTTCCTTGCTGGGAAAGGCAAAATCCAGCTTGAGGGTTGTATGATCTGTCTGTGTAGAAGTAGCCCCTGGTGTTAAGCCTGTAAACACAGTAGGAAACATCCTGTTGCTGGTTTTGCACCTAAATGAAGTGTGGTGGCTTATGAGGCCCAGAAAGTACTCTCCACCAAGAAAGAAACAAAAAAATCAATGGTACTCTGAAGTAGTTTAAGCAAGAACCTCCAGAACACTTTTCACTCAGGGGTGCATAAAATGCAACCTTCTTCCTCTTTCCTCATTACATATCTTGAATCCTTTTTCCTGGCATTTTCATGGGTCAGGGTGATGTACAGGCACCAGAGAGCAAGCCTGTGCCTCCAGCAGGTGACTTGGGAAGTCTGAGGCAGCAAGGTCCTGGTTTCATTCTCTGCAGATGGAGAAAGCTGTCCTGGGAGAAGGTGATCTCCTCCAGTCCCCTTTCGCCTGGGGGATGTAGGAAAGCAGCTGTGATCTGCTGTGACAACCAGCAACTTGCTGCACACGCAGTGGCAGTGAAGCACTGGGACATCTCCTGCCAACAGTGAAGCTGCTGCTCTTTGAATCAACTCATTCCTCTTCTTCCTGTCTCCTTGTTACTTCTTTATTGCTAATTGTTTTAATTTTATTGCCTTTTTATTGTTTATTATGGAGCTACTGTAAAAGCTCTGGGAGGTTGGCATTCAGGTCTTGCTCCTAGACAGTAGTGAGACTGTTAGCTCCTGCTAATGGTATCACTGAATAACTTCATCTGACTAAAATGAACTGCATGGATTGAAAAGGTGACTGATGGTGAGGTCTTTGGACAGTATTTGGAAAATATGAGTTGACTCCTGTGTGTAACACAGCCTTGGTTCCTGCCTGTAATGCACATGTGCTGTGCACACTTCAAGGAAGTTTTGCTGAATTGGTTCTAATGCAGCTTTTCCCCATCGACCCTTTCTGTTATATTTTATGTTACTTGTATCAATGTTTATTTCTGCCTTCAACTGTTTATTACAAACACATAAAATAAATACATTCAATGGGGACCAGGGCTGTAGGCATCTCTATTCCTTCAGAGAGCTTGCTACTTGCAGGACACTACTCAGCCCTGTTTATCCTCAAAGGATGCCTGTAATGACCTGAGAGGGTTTTGAAGAGGCACTGACAGGTAGCATTTGAGGACCAAAGCACTGGTGGCTTAGACAGGCTTTGTAATATCACTTGCTTCTCCATCAGGGCAGGGTGGTGGATAATATCTCTTTGGAATGGGGAGATTTCCTGATGCCAAGCATGAGCAGGCAAGAACTCATGCTGCTGTCTCCCCTTCACTGACCGAGAGAAATGCTGACATCAAGTTACTTGTCTAGAGCCCTGCAGTAGAGCTAAACTGATCATGTTCATAAAAAGATGAGCCGTGCTCCATGTATGAATCAGTGCAAGGGCAGGGAAACCCCTACATTTGGGCTTCTCAAGTGAAATCCCTGGATTTTACAAAAGCATCCTTTTTTCTTTTCTTTCCTCAAAACACTCTACACAATCTCTCTGTATTAGAAATCTCTCTCTGTCTTATTAAGAAAGTTTGATATATTTTGTTGTTGTTGTTTTAACACCCTCTTGCTCAGGCTTGCTGCACAGGGGTGGGATTAATCTGGACAAATGTAGATGTCTCAGGTGTCTAGACTCCCTTCCCAGTTGATGGAGAGAAATGAACATTTTTGGTCCCTGATTAACATGGATAGATTTCTGATGTCTACTTGATACAGCTTGCCTGGGATGACTGGATGGGATGTAGCAGCCTCCCTCTAGATGTCTGAAGTCAGGTGAGATGAATCTGTCACTGGCATCTAGACGTGTGGCAACAGATCATGCTCAGATAAACCCTGTATTGTGACTTTATGGAGTCTTTTTGTCTTTATCCTCTTATGTTTTCTGATGAAAGTGCTGGCCAGGTGGCTGAGCTGGATCCAACTGGTGTAAGTGGGGAAACTATCAGAAGGACTGTAGTCATTGACACCAATGGAGCATCTGGCCTAAATTTCTCTTTTCAATGTTGATCCATATTTCCTACTTCATTTTGATTTGAAAATCACCCTAGAAATCTTGTTTTATGGTTTTTCTTTTTGTTTTTCTTTTTTTTAACCTGCACCTTTGCAAACACCAAAATTGAAGCAAAGTGTATTTTTCCTGCTAGCTTTTTCTCTTACTGCCTCATGAGGGGATGAGGTGGATTTTCTGTGTGTTTTATAGAATTTCTGAAGTACACAACCTTTTCTGTGACAATGGATATTTTGGAATTTTGTGTTTCTGGCTGTGCAGGCTGAAGTCATGCAAAAAGCCTGGAAGAATCATTATCCAACCTGCACATGTAAACTGAGGGTGAGACACGCATGCTACGCCTGATCGGCAGTAACTCTGGGCTTCTATACTCCTAGAAAACAGGAGATAATCAGACTAAATTTAGTCTCCTACAACAGACATTTATGTTAAGTGAAATTACTTGGAATTTCCTGTAGTTAATGACTTGTACCAATATAAGCCAACTCAACTGTGTCTGAATCCTGTTCTTATCAGCTGTGTCTCTTCCCAGCTGTAGCTCAGGGCTTTGACTAGCTCTAAAATGATGGGTTTAGCCAACACTGTCAGAAACACTGTCCTGGTAGAAGTGGCAGAAAAAGGCACGTACCTTACAATGGACTCACAGGTGGAAAACCACCAGGCTGTGGTGTGTCCCTGTTGAAGGTATATGTGTCAAAAAGTCTGCTGCACATTGTGGCTTCCTCCAAGACAGAGATGATGTAGGATGGTCTCTCCACTGAGAGCAAATGGCTGTTTTGCCTCTCCCAGTGTCTCACATTGCTCCAGCTAATGTTTACTTAATTTCTTATTTCTTAACGTAACTTAATTTCCCTCTCTGACAAGGTTACCCACCTAGCTGACCAAGGGAAGCCAGTCAATGTAATATCTTTGGATTTCAGTAAAGCTTTCAGTACTGTCTCTCACAGTATCCTCATGGATAAAATGTCCAGCACACAGCTGGATAAACATGTAATGCAATGGGTGAGCAACTGGCTGATGGGTCAGTCTCTAAAGGGCCATAGAAAATGGGGTAACATCGGGCTGGTGGCCAGTCACTAGCAGGGTTCTGCAGGGATCCATCTTAGGGCCGGTACTCCTTAATCTCTTCATAAATTACTTGGATGCAGGGCTTGAAGGAATACTAATTAAGTTTGCTGATGACACAAAATTGGGAGGAGCTGTTGACACTCCTGAGGGCAGAGAGGCCCTGCAGAGGGATCTGAACCGACTGGAGAGCTGGGCAATCACCAACGATATGAAGTTTAACAAGGGCAAGTACCAGATTTTGCACCTGGGGCACGGCAACCCTGGGTATACGCGCAGACTGGGGAAAGAGAGGCTGGAGAGCAGCTCTGCAGAGAGGGACCTGGGGGTTCTGGTCGGTGGCAAGTTGAACATGGGCCAACGGTGTGCCCTGGCAGCCAAGAGGGCCAACCGTGCCCTGGGGTGCATCAGGCCCTGCGCTGCAGCCGGGCGAGGGAGGGGATTGTCCCGCTCTGCTCTGCGCTGGTGCGGCCTCACCTCGAGTGCTGTGGGCAGTTTGGGGCGCCACAGTGCATTACGGATATAAAGCTACTAGAGAGTGTCCAGGGGAGAGCCACGAAGTTGGTGAAGGGTTTAGAGGGGAAGCCATAGGAGGAGCGGCTAAAGTCCCTTGGTTTGTTCAGCCTGGAGAAGAGGAGGCTGAGGGCAGTCCTCATCGCCATCTGCAGCTTCCTCACAAGGTGGGGGAGGAAGGCCAGGCGCTGATCTCTTCTCTCTGGTGACCGATGACAGGACCCGAGGAATGGCAGGAGGATGTGCCAGGGGAGGGTTAGGCTGGGTATTAGGAGAAGGTTCTTCCCCCAGAGGGTGGTGGAGCCCTGGAACAGGCTCCCCAGGGAGGCAGTCATGGCACCAGCCTGGTGATATCCAGGAAGCACTTGGACAACACTCTCAGAGATATGGTGTGAATTTTGGGGTTGTCCTGTGCAGGGACAGGGGTTGGACTCAGTGATCTTTGTAGGTCCCTTCCAACTCAGGGCATTCTATGATTCTGTGATTCATTCATACTGGGGATTTTTTGGTGACAGGGAATCACAGAAGATAAAAAAGACACTTGCTGTAATGCATTGCTTGTGACAAAAATAAGTAATCCTTTCTAAAGCCAAAATCAGCTTTCACTTCTCACCTGTTTTCACATGCCTTAACTCTGTCCCAACTAATCCTGCCTTTTGGGCAAGGAGATAGGAACTGTGAGCAATGACTTATAGCCTAGCCTCTGTAGGATCATTAACTTCTCTGTTCCTTGATTTCAGCATCTTTAAAAATGAGTCTATGCTTGCCCTTGCAGAGCTCTCTGAAATCCTCAGAATAAAGGATTTCTAGTTATTATCTGTAGATATTTCTGCTGCATTACTGAGGAATACATTTAAAATAAAAGGAAGTGTGTCTGAGATGGGCTTATCACAGTAGAAAGGCAATAGGAGGCTGACTGGGAATATCCTGATTAATTTTAGGTATTATATAGGATCCAGGCTTCTTGTTGTCATTGAGGGAAGTATTCCTCCTGAAAACAGTTCATCTAATACAGATAAGCCTTTGCTGTTAAATGTTGTCTGGAAGAGCCTCTCTGTCTCCACTGGTCTGCCAGGGGGCATCCTGCCTGCTAACATGAAGTGGGACACTCCCTTACTTGACCTAGGCAATGGTGAACATAGTGGATGACTTTTATTTCAAGTTTGGGGACATAGTCCAATCCACTACAGCTCAGCAGGTCTATAAGGGGCTGCAGCACAAGGAAAAGTGAATCAAATGTTCTGGGGAAAAAAAATGTTTTTGAAATAGTGGATGTGGAAAATTACTTCAGTGATGTACTGCTTTCCTCCTTCAGTAATATGAATACCCTCAGCAAGTTTGTGGATGACACCAAGCTGAACTGATTTGCTAGTGCCATCCAGAGGGACCTTGACAGGCTTGAGGAGTGGGCCTGTGTGAACCTTGTGAAATTCAACAAAGCCAAGTGCAAGGTCCTGCACCTGGGTCAGGGCAACCCTGGTATCAATACAGGCTGGGGGATGAAGGGGTTTTGAGGAGCCTTGCAGAGATGGACTGGGGGGTACTGGTGGACAAAAAATTGGACACAAACTGGC
The DNA here is from genome assembly GCF_963921805.1 of Phalacrocorax carbo. NCBI lineage: Eukaryota > Metazoa > Chordata > Aves > Suliformes > Phalacrocoracidae > Phalacrocorax > Phalacrocorax carbo. Next base: position 13,263,847 of record NC_087514.1, on the reverse strand, counting down.
AGTGTGCTCTTGCAGCCCAGAAAGCCAATCATATCCTGGGCTGCATCAAAAGAAGTGTGTTGAGCAGGTCAAGGGAAGTGACTCTGCCCCTCTGCTCCGTTCTGGTGGGACCCTACCTGCAGGGCTGCGTCCAGCTCTGGAGCCCTCAGCACAGGAAAGACACAGACCTGTTGGCGTGGGTCCAGACGAGGGACACAAAAATGATTAGAGGATTGGAACACCTCTCCTGTGAAGAGAGGCTGACACAGTTGGCATTGTTCAGCCTGGAGAAGAGAAGGCTCCAGGGAGACCTTACTGCAGCCTTTCAATACTTAAAGGTGGCTTATGAAAAAGATGGAGAAAGATGTTTTACCAGGGGCTATAGTGACAGGACAAGGGGCAACAGTGTTAAACTGAAAGAGGGTAGGTTTAGACTGGACGTAAGGAAGAAATTTTTTAGGGTGGTGAGACACTGGAACAAGTTGCTCAGAGAAGATGTGGATGCCCCTTCATTGGCAGCGTTCAAGGTCAGGCTGAATGGGGCTTTGAGCAAGCTGACCTAGTGCAAGATGTCTCATTCTATGATTCTATTAATAGAAGATTAATTATTTGTCTGTATGTTTATACAAAAGGGGGCATATTAGTCATTCCTCCAACAATCTTTCTTCATATAATAATCTGTATCTTATTTCTTGTTTGTTTGCTTTTCTTCTTTATTATATAGTCCCAGTAAAATATGTATGAAATTTGAAGCACAAGGGTTGCAGACCTGATCCTTTGCAAGGAGGCTCATTCCAAATTTTTCTTTGGAGGCAGGCTCCTTGCCAGACTATGCAGACAGCTATTTTTAACAAGCCATTTCCATCTCTGATACTAACAACACTTGTGGCAAATGCTGGGGCTTGGCTGTTTCCAAACACCTTGAGAAACACTGCAGTAACTAAAAGTTCTTGGTTCAACCAAATGTGCTTATTGTTGACAAAGTGTGATTTATACCCCAGAACAGCAAAGTCCTTTGAGTTGCACCCTATGAAGGCAGGATGCTCTCAGGGACATTGATGGGAAGCAAATACTGAGGCATAAAGGTATTTGGTTTAGGCACCAGTAGTACTCTAGTCATTTATTCAGCCTTTATTTGAACAGCTTCCCTCCAGCACCAGTAAAGGAACAATATTGATGAATGATGTTATATTGATGGCTAGAAATGGAGACAAAAGATGTTTGCCTGGGAAACTTTCAGGCCCTCTCATCTGCAAGGTACAGCTGGCTTTGAATGAAAGGGTGATCTTTTGGAAAGTCTGGGCTCATTGCACAATTTCTTTTTACAAGTTTGGATTTTCTGGTAGCAAATGGAAACCAGCGGAGCACCAGTGGAGATTGATTTAAAGGCATCTGGCAGCATCAGCATGAAGCATGTGTACTTGTGGCTGGCCATCACTGCCTCCCATCAACATCTCCAGCGGGTCACCTAGTGCTGAGTGGTAGCAGCCCCGTGTCTTGCTTGTACCCCTTGGAAGCTCCCTGGGATTTGGCTTGGGCAATAACCTAACGCTCTATAAATAATTGTTCAAGGTGGTATTTTTTCCTGTCTCTCATGACTAGTTCAGGACCAGAGAAGGAAGTAGTTTATTTGGCCTGGCAGGGTACAGGCCATCCAGAGTGAAAATCAAATGACTCTACAATGATTGCTGTCTGAACTTGGACACAATTATTGTACCAACTATTTCATAAAACACTAATTTTAAACTTGATCTCTATAGAAAGGCTGAAGGCAGCATCTGCTCTTCTGGCTTTCAAAAGATATAAGTCTGTTATGAAGATAATCCTCTAAAATTATACTGAAGATTAATTTGAAAGTTTTGCAGAAGAGGAGATTATTTTGGAATATATGACTGTTAAGCTCCAGCATTTCACAGCCCCACTGAGCCAGAAATAAATGAATTCTTAGCACTTCAAGAGAAGTGGGATATTCATCCTGTTTCAGAAATGTCAAAAACAGCTGCTACTAGCCTCTTCATCTAGGAGCATCTTTTACATTGGTCAACAACTGTCTTGTTACTTATTTGGACTGAGACTGAAATAGGCAGTCCCCGTCCAAATAGGACAAAAAGAACAGTAGGACAATAAGAACAGATTTGTGATAGAAAGATAGATTTAAAAAGGAAAGAGGTCCAGTGTTGGTGATGTAAGATCACAGGGACATAGGAAATGAAAAAGTGTTGTCAGCACATGGGCAATGCAAAAATCATTACTTTAATCTCATAGATAGGCAGATGTAAATAGAGAACTATATTATGTGCTGAAGAATTGGCAGTAGCTTTTGGTAAAACTCTGGGAGGGCAACCTACATCCCTTATCCTCCACTTCTGCCCATCAGGGTCCTTGCATGTGCGCAACAGGTCTCTTGCTGTTGGACCTCTGTACTTGTCTTGGTAAGGTAAGCTACAACCTTTCTGAGGCTGGAATAAAAAAAAGGCTCTGTGCCAATTGGAGTGGTTTCTGAGCTGCTTTGTGCTTAGACACCTTTTTGTTTATGGAACTCAACCTGCTTTGCCTCCTGAACAGTGTTTAAACTTCATGTCTACTTGGTAGAGAATCTCACCATGTGCATGATGAGGTCAGATGCTGAGCACTTCCCACAGCAAACAGTCTGGTTTTGTCCTACGCCAGAAAGGATCCATTTAGGATTAATACTTCCCCGCTGAACAGCCAACAATTACATTCCAGTGCAAACAATGTGCTGATAAAACAGAAGCATCTTTGCAAATGTCACTGTTTAACTGGCATTCACAGAGTATTTTATGTCATCACCGGAGACTGATGAACCAGCCAGCACTTTGGGGGTTGTATCGGTGGGCTGTAGTTTTGGGCCATGAGCCCTAATAGCTGTACTGAGCAGAAAGAAAAGCCTTGCTTCCCCATCAAAGCATGGGAGAGCTCACTGCTCTGCCTTTGCGACTGGCAGGGTTTGGTACAAAATAGGTGGCCCTAATCATGTTTCATATCTGTGGCCCAGGCAGCCTTTGATGACTGGGAACACATGTATGGGGAAGGCAGGGAGAGATGTTAAACCACTGTGGCCTGATTCATACCTTGACAAGAGACTAACTTCTGACTTGGGACTGACCCTACAACCATATCCAAACCTTACAAATTATTGTGCGCTAAGTCCACCCAGATGGGACTTATTATTCCTTTCTTCTTCTAGCCCCACAGTAATTTGTGGACAAATCTTGCCAACAGTCTTTGGAAAGTCGAAGATTAAGTATGTTGGGAGTACTGTAAAATAACAAGTCCCTCAGGGAGAAGTAGGATGCACAGCTGAGCTGGGCTTGAACGCTGAGACCCAGCACTGCCTGTGAAGGGTTGAACCACTGCCTGTGAGAAATGACTCGGTAAGGGATATTTGTCTGCCTGACTTCATGGGAACAAAGCTTGGTCAGGAATAGTTCCTGTCCAGGACAGAGACCCAGGCTTGCTTTTACACCCACAGGGCACAAAGTGAGGAATCAGCACTGAATATAGGCTGATTATAGACCCCTCCTGACTGACCTGGCAATGAGGCTTCTCTCTGCCTGCTGGCTGAGCAGGTTTCTTTTGCAGACCAGTACAGACCCAAGCCTGTCACTGATACTTCATTATTTCTACAGATATAGTAGGTTTTTATGACATTTCAAAAGTAGAACTAAAGGCATTACAGTGGTCTGAGCTACTTTGTGGTGCCTGAGCCGTGCTGCAGCACTCGCTGTACAAGCAGGCAGGTTGGGGGGGGGGGGGGGGGGGGGAAAGCAGCAACACAGAGACCTGCCAGCCGCTGCTCAGCTGCCTTGAGGCAAAGTTGGGATTACAATTCAGAGCTCCCAAGTAGCGCCCACTCTGCATTCAGTATGTTTTTCTCTTCCTGAAGTAAAAAATTTCTAGTCAAGCAGGTGCAAAAAATTGAGTTAGAGATGATATCCCAAAGCAAAGGTCCCTCTGTGTGGGGCACTGAATGTAGTACTTCACTTCCACAAAGCATTTATTTTATTTTTAAATTTGAAATATTTTCCTTTACATCAAAGCATCCATCAGTTCAATATTCAGTAAGAAATGTTATCACTGAGGGTAACCCAACAGCATTGCCTTGCACCAGCCAGGACTTGCTGCAATAAGCATATCTCCATCTCTGGCTGACTACCCTGCAACATGCTCGCTGAAGCTGCAGGAAGCATTGGGAAAATGCTCCTGCTATGGTCCTGTATGGGTACTTCCATATCTGTGCTTCTCTTTGTCCACAATCAGCTTGCAGCATCATTCAAAGTAAAATCCTGCTTTTTATCGAGGTCTCATCAAATATCTTTACTTATTTTCAGCTGGATCATTAACTGGATGCCTCTGCCTAGTTTTTAACACATGGATCCTTCCCTCAAAAATTACAGTAATCCCACTTCTAGGGTCACCCAGTCACTGAGATAACATGCTGAGGAGGTGACCTTTTTAAGCTTCTCAGTTTTTCTAACCAAGCACCTCATTCTCTTAAATAATATTGTTCCAACACTTTGAGGACTCTCCAGCAGCAGATGATTTGTGGTTCAGGTTCTCTGACATACAACAACAAGAATTAACTCCTATGTAGCAGCTTGCATTTGGCAGCAACATGCCAGTTTGGGACCATTTGGCTCAGTCCAGATCCCACAGAGCAAAAGACACGGGGTCCCTCAGGGTTTCAAAGGTGATTGGGAACAATATTCTGCACCCATTAGAGAAACACAAAACAAAACACATGGATTATAGTACTTATAATATAAAGTGCTTATAGTAGTTGTGAGGAACCATTTTGTTCAAGGGAGTCTTTCCTTAGAGGCACAGGCCCATCTCTATAAATACTGTGTTTTTTATCAGAGCACTTCTCAAACAACATCAAAGGCTCTTGATGTTCTCCCTGTGAGACAGGTAAATGTTTTAAATCCATTAGCTGAACAAGCCACCCAAAGCCTTTATGGATGTGGCAGGAGTCAACATGGAAATAGACTCAATATCTTGACTTTCTCCTTATCCCTTCCCTTCCAACTGGAGACCTGACTTAGCCCAGGACTGGTCTGCCTTTTTATGAGGGAAAAGGGTCTGAGTCATTTTTTTAACATATTGACTATTGAAAACCTCCCTTCATGTAAGCTTTCTGTTCCTTTACACTCCTAAACATCCTATGGTTGGTGCTCAGAGAAACACCCCCTTTGTGAATACAAGGGAATTTTCTGTTCGGCCTGAGATTCATAAAAAGAAAACCCCAGCACTTTCTGTTCAGCTGTTCCTGTGGCACACAGCAGTTCACTGGGCAGGGAGATTACTGCCCTGTGCTGCCTTGCACAGCAGGCACGAAGGCATTGGTGCTGTGGCTGATGGGCTGATGCTCACAGCTCGGCACACAGGGTCTTTCTGCTGGATGGCAATGGGAGATGCAAAGCACAGTTGGCCTCCGAGCACAGCAGGGAAAAATGAGTCCAGCATATATTACCAAGGATGGGTTTACTAGGGGAGGGAAGAAAAGATTCAAGGCTCAGGGAAATGTAGCCCCCCAGGCAGCAATTTGATATGAATGTTTTGTGATCTGTGATGCCTGGTTGGTGAAAGCAGGGTGCCCATGGCACTGTTTGCTGACTCTTCCCTGTGTTAACGCCACAGCAAGAACCAGCCCCCTATGCTTTATGCCACTTTCAATATAATGCTGTTAACCACCTGCTGAAGACAGCTTCAGCTTTGGCCGCCACCTGCCTGAAGCCTGCTATCCAACCCTGGACACCGTGCCGTGCAGGGGGCATTTACTGTGTGCCACAGCAATGGCCAAAATAATTCTGGTGACATTTTTCACTGCCCTTGAGGAGATGGCAGGTAGAGCCCAGGACCCCACTGTGTTTGAGCCAGGATATGTACACAGACAGAGACAGTTTCTGTCCCAAAGAGCTTTTAGTTTCACTAGCTAAGACAGGCAGAAGATGAGGGGAAAGGAATTATCAATGCAAAGGATATACAGGTAGGAAACATCACCTAGCCCAATTTCAGTAATTCAGCATGTATCTTCTCTAGAGCAACCATCACTTTTTTTAGTGATTAATAATAAAAGGAAAGCGTAGTTCCTACAACAAGGCTCTCCATTGTACCACGTGCTTTTCAAACGTGGATTGATTTCAGTGTATATATAGACACATATATGGAGTCTGCTTCTGCCCTACTTGTTGCACAGCAGCTCTAGAAAAGTAAACTTTGGGAAATATGAGCAGAAGTTGCAGGTGGAAACATAACAACGTGGTCCTTCCTGGCGATGAGAACAGCAGTACCACCCTTGCAGCCTCTCCTTGCTGTTACTACACTTAGTTATAAAACAGTCAGTGGGACTTCTCCTCCATATAAAATCTTGCCAGTCTGGAGGCACACGGACTGAGGAGCAGTGTACATGTTTATATCCACATCTTTCAGCATTAAACCTCCACTTAAAAAAGCCCTCTAGACAAGGCAAGTATCCATGTAACCTGTGGGCTGATTTACACCTCTTGCACATTGAATCTTGGCTATTAAATCTACAGCCTGGAAACATTTCCTATACAAAATGAAACAATGAAGACACCCATACTCTCTACTTTCTCTTTTTTCCCAACAGTGTCTCCTCTTTAGGCTGTTTAGTCAAGAGCTGGTTTTGTTACCATCCTTTAAATAAAAAAAAAAAGAAAAAAAATAAAGAAAGAAAAATAAAGAAAAAAGTCCTGATTAGGACAGAGCAGCTGTTAAAAGGTTGCCTCAGCTTTTTCTGCTTAAGTACTAACTGGGTGCTCACTACAGAGCCACTGTTTCCAGCTGAGGAAAATGGATGCTTGCTGGCTTGTTTCAGGTCTTATGGGAAGTTTTGTGCACTTAGAAAGAAGCTATATAGCACCCAGATGGTGTAGGTGGTTTGCAGCCTGGCAGGGAGGCTCTCTTTGCAAGGACAGTTTGGTTGCCTGTCAGGATGCTGGTGAGTGAAACTGATCAGCCACTGGTGGGTACTCACGGTGCTGATGACTGTCTCTCCCTGACAGCCTTTTCCCTGCAGAGCTGCCAATTCAGATTATTCAACTGCAAATTTTAGGGTAAGATAGTGAAACTGTTCCATATTTGTAATGAATAATTTCTGAATTCAGCCTTGCAAGAGACATGGGGTTGGATTTTATTTTTTGAATTTTTATTTTTTTACCAGGCTGTGAACAACCCTCCACTGAGAGGGCTAATGGGCTGCTCGTGGTGTGTAGGATTTCATGTGGAAACAGTGCATTAAACCTTGCTTTGGTGAAGGTGCTTTGAAGTGGCAGTATTGTGTGGCATGTCCCAGAGACCACATTCTTCTGCTGTCAGCCAATTCCACCTGGACTAGCTGTGCTATTATATACTACTACACATGTTGCTATGCCCTTCCTGAGTGTAGCTCATGCTTTTCACTATAGAAGTTATTAAGCTTTTTAGGGCATTAGAAGGCTAAAGCAACAGTAACATCCTGGGGCACAGGCACATCATCACCCAAACCTAAGGCATGTGCTGCTGGTGATTTCTGTTATTGTTATTATTTTTCATGGTGTCTTGTTCGTAGCAGAAACAGAATGAAGATGAGGGAAAGTAGGAAAAGAAATTGAAGAAAAGCACCCCCATAAAAAGCCAGAATAAGAACTTGAGGCTAACTGCAAACTTCAGAAGGGTAAATTGAAAAAAAAAAAGCAATTCATTTTCTGTTTCACTGGAGAAATAGAGATTTTGCACAGGCTTTTTAAAGATATAAGATTGTATGAGGTATCTGATTTAATTACTGTTTCTCCTCCTAGAAGAGCTTTGCCCAACCACTCAAGTCAAATGAGTATGATTGGTGCTGGTGAAGGGCAGGGCAGCTTCTGGACAGCTAGGCTAGAAGCTTGTACCTTGGTGAACGAAGGCAGAGCAAATAGCCCTGACCTGCAGAGGCAGCTGTCTCCCAGAAGTCACCCAAAAGCAATGAAAGGATGCAGAATTATGAACCTGGCTGATAGCTTGGGTTAAGCTGCCTAACATAGTTTCATTTCTCTCCTGCATTTCTCACTCCAGTAAAACTACTAATGCCTCGCATGGTACGGGTACTTCATCACGGCAGTGAACTTAATTACGTACCTTGGGAAGAATGAATCCCCCTGCTCTGCTGGGGTTCAAATACTTAATTCTAAAGGTGTCCTTAAAGAGACATTCAGCCTCATGGTAATAGACTATCCTCTCTATAGGTCAGTTCCCATCAGACAAGGTTAAGAACAGCATGAAAATGGTCTTGTGGGAATTGCAGAACAAAAGAGGTCTTGTGCCCCTGTGACCTGTTCTCAGTAAGGACTGGAGTCTGTCCAAGGGGAAATATCAAGGAAGTAGCTGTATGTACAAGACCAGAGGCGAGAGCTGTGAATAATGTAGAAGTTTACTAACTAAAGATAACACACATTAAGCCTTTTAAATGGGGAGATGGGAGGGGTAGAAGGGGGAACCACAATCCAGAGCCCTGTACAATGGGCTGCGATAGAGACAAGTCAGGAAAGTTATGGGTGGAAAAAGTGATGAAATAGAGAAAAAGAAATTTTGTTCTTATTAAATAATAACTGGGTATAAATACATAAATACTTCATATAGACCTATTTTTCCAGAGAGTGGTTGCTCAGTCTGTCTGAAATGTAAACCTTTTCAAGGTGTCTTTGTGGGTGTGAAAATCTTGGTGCCCTTTTAGCTTGGAGATGTTGCTTGAGGTCAGCATGTGGCTTGATGGCTTGCCTCCACAGGTGTCTGCAGAGCAAGAGGAGTTAGTGTTTGCACAGGGATAAGTCTTTGTTCTTGTTCAGTGTTTACCAGCAAGACTAACCAGGCACCATATTTGCTACCAGCAAGTAGCAAACTTAAATGCAGTCTTAAATGCAAATATGAGCTTGGAGAGCCTGTTCCTGATATAAAAGGTAGTGACTAGAAGAAAAACAGCAGGATGGAGCCCTCAGCAGTGCCACCTCAGGCCCACAGGCGTGTCTAATACCCTCAGGGAATTCTTCCAATGTTTGAATTAAATTCAGCTAATTATATTTAAAGATGTCTTCCTGAAGGAAAAAAAAAAGGTCCTTTAATGCTTAACTGCTCCTGACAGACACGATTATTATTGTTGGAAATCTATTCCATGCTGCCTTGTGCTTTCTGTAAGCATTTCTACCTGCACAAAAGCAAGGGAAGACTTTCTGAGACCAGCAGGTGATGTCTCAAGCTTGCTGTGGGGACTCTGAGAGGTGCAGGAATGGGAGAAAAGAACTCCCTGTGTGTAATAACTACATTCTTTATTTTGTGGGCGTATGTTAGTATTTAGTAGACCTGTTACCCAGCTCTTGTGCATTGACATAAGAAAAGTCGTTGAATATGACCACTGATTTGCACCTGTTCAGGAAGTGGCTTCTCCTCTGTCATGACTCATGACGTGTAAGGGTGCTAAATGTGTCAATAAAAAGTAATTGCTTTTCTGCAGAAGGGACAGGATTTGAAAGAACCAAGGCTGTATGTACCTGGGTAAATGGCCAGTGTTTGCAGAGGTCCCGTGCTGTGATGTTGCTGTCTCTGAAGCCTTCTCAGACCTTTGGATTTTAAGATAGTTTGTGGCAGAATTGTACACAATTCAAAAGTTCAAATTATACGTTGTTCAGAGGGTGTTTGGATATACCTCGTATTTCTTCTTCCAGATCATCTTTTAGTCATTCTGCATATAACAGCCTCTAGGGAAATAATATTTTTTTCATTAGAACGCTAAAAACATAGAAGCAACCAGGACAAGCTGTAAGGTCTCTGTCACCCCACTGTACACCATGCTTCTGCCTCCCAAAAGCAGCCAAGGTACTTGGGAATAGAGTCTGTGAAACAGGTATGAGAGAGTGATCCTGCCCTTAGCAGTTACATGCAGTTAGGAAGTTTGAGCTGGACAGATATTGGACACTCTGGCCAGGAACACCATAAATTTACCTGAAATCTCTTTGAATTCCTTGGTCTCAGCAACCACCCTTGCAATGTGTCTTATGATTTACGGGTCTTACTGGAGAACATTCCTGCTCATTTGTTTTAAACTTGTTGCCTGATGTCATTGAGTGCTCCTGTTTTGTGGTCTGAGGACTGAAACTGAGACACTCCTCTATTTATCTCTCCATGTCACTCATTATTTTATAGCTCATTTCCAAACACCACTTCAGCTGCAGTTAGACAACACAGTAAATCCAGGTACTTCTCAAGAACATGGTGATCACATGACACCATGCTAATTAATCATGAACTCACCTTCCTGTTCAAGTGTGTTCCAAGAACGGATTAGTTTTTTCACTATGATGCTTTATGTTGGATTAGGTATAATTCTGGCAAAAGCTTGAGTTGTGTACTTTGATTATTCTGACAGAAATGTGAGCATGAACCCATACGTGGTTCAAATCCAGCGTGACTGCCAGGTGACCCAGCCATATCTGGTATTTATGATCAGTGAACTATGAGAACATGAGCAATACTCTATGAGGTCACGTCAAGTATCTATCTGGCAAGATGCTCTGTCTTCAGCAGTGACAAAAGGAGGTGATATTCAGGGAGAGCATGTGAGCCTGGCCACTTTCTGTAGTCCATTCCCCCTAGCATCCAGGAAATTTTTATCATGAGTGTTAATGGATACATCCCTGTCTGGTCCTTTTAATACTTTTAGACGTGTTTCATCAAGTGCATCCTCATTCTAGTGTCGTGGGTTTTGCTGACTAACAAGCAGTTCTGCTTTCATCTTATTAATGAGCTTAAATTTATAAACTTTGATCCTATTCCCACTTAGTCATCCCTTCTCCAGAAGAAGAGTCCAAATTGTTTCAGTTTCTCATCAGGTGGCTTCTCCCCCCCTTTTCTGTGCCTCTTCTAACCCTGTTATATTTCTTGAGATATAGAGACCAGAGTTGCACACAGTATTTGAGATATCAACCTGAATTATTCTGTGATCCTCTCTTATGATCCCGTGTGGGTTCACTAATGCTTTAGAGGCAAAATGACACCCAGTGGCTTCTTCCCAATATCCATCCTGATGATACCTGGCACTGTGTTGGCTTTTTGACCGATGGTGCACACTGAGCTGCCGACTTCAGAGACTACCAGTGATGACCCCGGTACCATCTCCTTAAGTTCGATTGCCATTTCCAAGTTCAGCACTTCCCAGGCGTGTTTGATTATTTTCACCTCAGTGCACTACCTTAAAAACACAGTCTATCATCTCTTTTCCAGGCTGAGTAGACTCTGCTAGGAGCCATTACCCTCCTCTGATCACACTTACCAGTGTTTTCTGCACATTGCTGAGTTTTGTGCTCTTTTCAAGAGGAGCCAATTGGAGCAACAAGCAGTAGTCAAAATACAGTCATTTAGTGGCATATGATGTTCCCTGCCATAATTTTATCTCATTTCTTACACTTCCTAATGGTTGATTTCAGTTTCTGACTGCTGCAGTGCAATAAATGGAAGTTTTATAGAGAATTATCCACAAAGACAGCAGAATTTCTTTCCTGAGTTCTAACAGCTATTTTGAACATACAGGTTTACCATATAACTAACACGAACCACCATATTGTGACCTTGCAACTTGGTTTTCCTATTGCTGATGAGATATTAATATTTGAGGCAAGGCATATAATGTCGTAGTGTCACATAGATGCAAAAACCACCAAGCTTCAGAACTGATACCTCTGTGTGCCACAGCTGGTTTTTAAATAGCAGCTTGTCATATAGGATTGTGTATTCACCTTCCTGAGGAGCTGAAGCGTTTCCACTGCAAATCCTTGAACCTGTCAAAACAGCAGAACCAGTGGGAAATCAGGAAAAATGGAAACAAGTCAAGGCAGCTAGTAAGAGCTCCAGGCTGTGAAAGAACCACAGCAGAAATAATGGTTTTTGGATAAAGGGAGTCTCATTACTGAGTCAGAATAAAGTATCTGACAATATACTGTATGAAGCAAATCTGCACTGGCAAAGGAGATAAATTAAATAAATAAACAGAAAAAAAATCTTTCCTTAACTTCTGTAATCTTGAGAAAAGAAGGCATGAAATGAGTACATCCTCAACCATTCATTAAGGTGTTTCTTGCTTTCCAAATGACCAAGTACACAGAAGCTATTTTATTCAGCCCTCTTTGACAATTAAATATAATGCAACAAATTTCTTCCCTGGGACTTCATTTATTATCACAAATGGCATACTAGTTTAATAGTTTAATAAAAAATGTTTCTGAATTAACCAGTTATGCTCACATTATAGCTTTAGATTGATTAGGCTTTTTATTGTCAAGGTCCATCTTTGCATTGTAATTATGCTTTACTTTTTAGAATAAGTGGTTTAAATTATGAGAGAATTTACTTTTCCTTTCGATTTCCTTGAATAGTACATATTGTGGAAGTGATAAAATGAGCCAAGAATCTTTCTTACTTTTTTGCATTTGGAAAGGAAAGAGAAAACATTTTTATCACCTAGCGAATTATGTTCTTTTTGCTTGTGCTTTTTAATGAAAATTAGAACTAATCCTCTGGAGATAAATTTTCACCTCGTGCGCTACTGGTTGATGTACTGCAAAACTCTGGAAAATTAAGTTTTATTGAAGGAGGAAGAATTTTAAGGATCTGCAAAAAAGTACAAGCCACCTTACAAAATCCAGATAACAAAATGCAAAGATATAGACCCACCTAACATATTTTACATTCATGTGCAGAAAGGCTGAAGGCTGTTTTCCCTCTTTCTTCAGTTTCTAACGCTTTCTCAGCCAAGGCAATCACTGTACCCATAGCTTCACAATCCTTAGGCACTGGAGTTGGCTCAGATCTGAGCTGCACAAACCTTTGATCATCCCCAAACGAAATAATTCTAATGGTGCCAAAAGGTTTGCTGAGACTGCTGCTTCCAGGGAAAAAGAGACTTGAGGGGAAAAGGGGGGGCAGCTGCTCCAATAAGGATTTTCTGCTGCCAGGAGCACATTGGCAGCTCACTTACCCTGTCCTCGTGAAGACTTCTGGGTGGTCTTGGGAGATGCACTGGATAAAAAGGGTTTGTTTCCGTGTGTGCACTCCATGTTTCCAAGGATCCCCAACTCCCACCTCCTTGGTTTCATTCGTCTGTGCCCACTGTGAGCGGTTCAAATGCGAGCATTAGGGAAGGGCATCCCAAGGCTCATGGCTACAAAAACGGGCTTTGACAAGCATCTCTGTCTAATGCAGGTTAAGTCCAAGACTGGGTTTTGTTTGAACAAGAAAGCTGCACTAAGAGGGGGCCTTTTAGAAGGGTACAGAAGGTCCCTCCTCAAGCTACACAGCCCTGTGTTTACATGGCTCAGGTTGTTCTTCTGACTTTATAACCAATGGAGAAGTGATTTCTGCCATCCTACAGTAAATGTCTAGAGTGAGTCAGAAAACTTGCACCCTAGAAGTGCCTATTTGTCTCTGGATTATATGTGACTGTTCCCACAAGCAAGAAGCTATTCTCATACATCAATTCTCTGAGCACACAGACTTCTGGAAGGATTTTGCTGGAAGAAGAAACTAAGTTTAAACAATGTGAAAAAACTCCAAGGAGATTCAGTATTTAGTAAGGTCACTTGTACTCTCTTGCTGACAACTCCAAAGTGCTTTTTTTTTGCCAGCTGTCCTTTAAACTAGACTGCAAATTGCAATTATTGGATATCTGAGAGAACATTATGCAGTGCAAGAAGTGATCGTGAAGCCTCTGTGATGATGGGACAGCTTAAATGAAAAAGAAAGGGCATGAAAGGAATTTTTGGAAAGGTAACAAAGCTGGAATGTGGGAAGCTGCCATGGATAAATCTTGACGAGAGTAGAATACAGTTTGAATCTTTTTCAGAGAGCATGAAAATTAAGTCAGAGACCCCGTGGACCTGTGGCGTTGATAACGGGAAATGAACCCTTGCATTTACAGATTTCTGGTGCAAATCTGATACAGTCTGAATGTAGTCAAATGCTGTGGTATGGTTGGTGTCCCACTCATAAACTATTTGTATCAGGGAAATCTCAATGAATCAGAGTCATAAACTAGGAGCCGCATTGTCACTGTACCTATGCAGAAGAAAAAATGTTGTCCTTACTCCAGAGTCTTTCACTATCCCCATGTGGAAGGAGCTGGGAGACTCAGTCCTTTTTGAACTAAGCAATATTCTTGATTAGCTGAGATGGCTTATTTTTTAATTGCTTCCAATCAAGGCACTTACAATGGGAAACCTCCACCATAAGCATGTTAGTAGCCTGTAGGAACTCTTTCCTCCACCTTCTCTTTGAACATGAATTTGTTTTACTGTATCTTGAATTAGCTTGTTGGCTCCAAGAAGGAACAAAATCCTTATCTGTATTTGTGTATCATGTAGCATATTAGGACTAAATTGTCACTGGAGTTTGTCAGTACTACCACAATACTAACGATCTCCAACCTCACCATGGTTCACAGATGAAAGACTTTTTCTGTACTGCAAAGGGTCTGCACCCCAAGTATCTCCTGATTTCCCAGGTTCTTGCAGTGCCATGTTTGTGCCTTGTGGACAGCCAGGAGGTCCTGCGAGGAGCACGGGAGACAATTCCTCACAACATATCTGGGGTCTACCCAGAGGTGGCATACAGTTTCATGCCAGTCTTAGGGATAAGAGATGGGTGTGAATAACTGGGGACGTTATCAAATTTGGTGAAACCATGTGGAAGCCTGAAACTTTCCATCCTTGGCAACATTTTCCTATGAAAGTTTTCACAATCTTGGGGAGAGAGGAAGGAGTAACTTGAATTTATGTCAAAGCTGCAGTGAAAAGAAACTTTCTTTGTGGAAATTTGAAGAAAGTACTATTTTCTTTTCTTTCCAAGAGAACAAACTTTCTATTACAAAAAGAGTTTTCACAGAACATTTTTAAGAAGCCTAAATGATTTTATTAAGCATTGTGGATGTTATCCTTGTGCACGATATTTGGAGCATGTACGCTGTCACTGGATGACAGGCAGTTTACATATCAAAGTGATGGAACCTCTCTGTTGTGAAGGACTGATACCTTCAGTTCCCTGAAAACCTCATTTACATAGCTTACACCTTTAGAGAGAAGATTGTCTCTGGCAAATCCCATGTATAATGAACGCTGCCCTGCCATCTTGGTGAACAACCCCATGCTCTTCCCCTTTCCCATAGATGAGCCTTGCAGGTAGCTTGTGCTTGCTGCCTCTCTGGTGCTTTTGAGGGACACTTTTCTGCATGGTCACAGTTGCCCTTGGCCAAGGTAACTGGTGGGGCCATGGGTGCAGGAGAGCTCTGGTGCACCATAATGCCTTTCTGGGCCTGAACTTCCACAGACTAAAAAGCTGAGATTGAAATCTGGTTTGCCTGAAAGATATATTTTGCTGTTGGCACCTATGGAGTTATGACAAGCTTGGCTGTTTCTCTTTCTGTCGCTCCATGGCACCTTCTGCAGTTCTGTCTTTAAGCAGTTTTGGTGCTATGTAAACATAAAAATCATGGAAGATGATGTGCTTTCCAGATCAGGCTTTTTAATGGCCTTTTCCTCCCGTTGTCCTCTGAATCCTGCTTTGCTTGAGCCATTTTTGTCTTGGTACTACATTTCCACTCATACAGGTTTTGGCATTCTTTGGCTCATGGAAGTCGTGCATTTTCTGCGGTTGTGCCCAGCATTGCTGACATCCATCTTGGGCCTGGCCGGTAAACTTAACATTTAAAAGTTGTATTCAGAGCAAGCAAATTATCAGCTTCCCTTTCCAGTTTGCAGTAACTTTTCCTCCACAGCTAAATGCACCGTTGAATTTGCAGGTGATATCAGATGTTTAAGCACTGATTGCTATCAAGTTTGCTTAGCTTTTAGGTGCCTGCTTGTTTGAGCTAGTTGGGCTGTGTGTTTCCCCATGTAAGTTTTTATTTCTACAGCAATTTAGGCAAATGAGTCCTCTGATGATAGGGGGAAACAGTGTGCTGAATGTTTATCACTGCGTGCTTGTGGCCAACAGAGACCTGAAAAATGTTGCCATTATCACAGAATCACAGAAGGGCAGGGGTTGGAAGGGACCTCTGGAGACTGTCTTGTCCAACCCCCTGCTTGAGCAGGGACACCCAGAGCAGGGGGCACAGGAACGCATCCAGGTGGGTTTTGAATGTCTCCGGGGAAGGGACTCCACAGCTTCCCTGGGCAGCCTGTGCCACTGTCACCCTCACAAGAAAGAAGTTTTTTCTCATATTGAGGTGGAACTTCCTGTGTTCCAACTTGTGCCCATTGCCCCTTGTCCTGTCGTTGGGCACTAATTAAAAGAGCCTAGTCCCATCGTCCTGACACCCACCCTTTAGATATTTATAGGTATTGATGAAATCCCCCTTCAGTCTCTTCTTCTCCAGGCTGAACAAACCCAAATCTCTCAGCCTTTCCTCATAAGGGAGATGCTCCAGCCCCCTGATCATCTTTGTAGCTCTCCATTGGACTTGCTGAAGCAGTTCCCTGTCCTTCTTAAACTGGAGGGCCCAAAACTGGACACAGTACTCCAAATGTGGTCTCACTAGGGCAGAGTAGAGGGGGAGGATAACCTCCTTTGATCTGCTGGCCACACTCCTTTTAATGCAGCCCAGGATGCCATCGGCCTTCTTGGCCACAAGGGCACACTGCTGGCTCAGGGTCAGCTTGTTGTCCACCAGCACTCCCAGGTCCTTCTCAGTGGAGTCACTTTCCCGTAGTTCAACCCCCAGCCTGTACTGGTACATGGGGTTGTTCCTCCCCAGGTGCAGGACCTTGCACTTGCTCTTGTTGAATTTCATCAGGTTCCCCTTGGTCCAGCTCTCCAGCCTGTCCAGGTCTTGCTGGGTGGCAGCACAGCCTTCTGGTGTATCAGCCGCTCCTCCCAGCTCGGTATCATCAGCGAACTTGCTGAGGTTACACTCTATCCCATCATCCAGGTCATCACTCTCACCACTTGGTTTGTTTGTCAGTAAAGTTAATAACACAAAATTCTCCAGCAGCTTAGGTTGTTTCTCCCTCTGAAATATGCGGCATATTTGTTTCCTTGGAAAAACTGTAGTATGAAATCATGCCCACAGAGAGCTCCTCTTGAACCAATGCGACCAACAATTGGGAAAATAGTACACAGCAATATACTAATAAAAGTAGAGTTCTAGGTGGGTTGAAATCCACCACTGCTCACAAATTTGTGTGGGATTTGCTGAATGTTTCATGTCTCAAAATGAGGTGGAAAGAAGTATATTTTCAGAATATAAACCCATGTAATTTCGACGTTTCAAAATGAAGTGTTTCAGATATGCTGAAATGTTTTTCATGGCATTTCAAATTGACAAGGACCAAATTGCCCGCAAACAGAACCACATATTTCACTATTGTATAATATGAAATCTGAACTATGTTGATTTCAGCAAACAGGTAAGATCTGCAACAATGGGATTTACATTTTCACCATCAAATAAAGCCAAGTGAATTGTTTGCAATGACTTTGGATTTCTGAGTATAAGTCAGGTTGGTCTGGTTAATCCAAAATTTTAAGCCCATGGGCTTTTATTTAATGAAAATAGCCTCTCAAGCTTGGTTTGGTTCTACTGATTTATTTTCCTGTCTTTTCTTTTTTTTATTTTAGTTCAGGCATTCAAAGCCAAAAGCCTATTATTGCCCCCTCCTATTCCAAGCACTGTCCAGTTTACCATTAAGGAAGACCTTTTGTGTATGTTTCCTGCATTACTGTGACTGTTTTACCAGACCTTGATTGGCAGCAAAAAAAGATATGTGCAGGCTCTAAGGGTCATTATTAAACCCTGGTTCAAGTCTCCAGAAACCTTCAGAAACCTGGAAAAATTAAACTGCATGCTCCAGTGCTCAGAGATTTGATTTCCACTCCCCAAACCCCTCTTGAATGATGAATCATGCGCCTTAAAAAAACACATTTTGTAAGAGGAAGAAAAGATAAGAAACCCATGAAGATAAATGAAAAACAGCCAGTCCTCTCCCAAAGCATAAGGATAACTGTGCTAAATTCCCCACTTTAATATCTCAGAGAAGCAATTGCAGGACAGCTGGCTGCTTCCCACCCCTCCTCCAAAATCTTGGGTTGAAAGGGGCTCTCTGAGCACAGTTTTAATGCTGTAAATGGTGTTTCTCTTCCACATTGCTAAGAATGGATGCTGTGCTGAGCACTGCTCAGGGGTAAGAGGGAGAAGTTCCATCACCTTCCCACAGCTTTCCTTCACTGCAGTGTATCAGCTCCTGCCTTGGCTCTAGGGTATGGCAGAGCAGAAGCTGGAGCAGTAGCTCAGGTGTGAATTTGAGACTGTTAAAATTATTAGTCTTGTAGTCATACTTTGTTCTGTGCTTGCAAAATGTCAGAACAGCATCGGTGCCCTACTGCAGGACCGGTGCTCCCTGACCCCGAGATGGGGCAAACAAAGAATTTGGTGGGCTGAGGCTGGCTTGCAACCAAGAAGGAGGGACTGTTGGCTAAGGGGGGAAAAAGGATGCCCTTTGTTGAGGGGAACACACGGTATGACATTTGTAGAGATATTTCCTTTCACCCTCCTCTTTAAAACCAACTCTACAAAGCACAACTGCTCTTTCTCTCTACTCTCTCTACTCACTGAAAAGCTGAACGACCAATGGAAGAGTAAAATAGGAAAAGGGCAACCAGCACAGACCTCTGAACAGACACCTTGGGCCTGTACTGTCACCGGGAAAGGTGCTGTATCTTAGCCTAGCAGCTGTACTCCCACCTGTCTCGGGACTATGGGCAGTTTTGCCATCAGTTTCCCAAGAAGCAGGACTGCACCATGGGCCCCTACTGAATGTCTTGACATATTTTATCTGTGATGGCAACCAGACTGGGGCCATGCTTCCCTGCCTATGTCGCACCCCATGAATGTACCTTGTTCCTGGATGACTATGGTAGGCTCCTGGCAAGTTGTGGCTAAAACTGAGTTGAATGCAAGGAACAAGAAACCCTAATGAGGCTATAAAGCCACTTCAGCCAGGCATGATCTGAAAAATTACCTCACCAAGCTTTAACTGGGTTGATTAATTTTAAGCTGGATGCATTCCCTAATCCAGTATAGGAAGAAGAGCGAGGCAGAAAAGCCCCATGCAGTGGTAGCTGGGGTTGATGCTGGGCTGAAGCATCTCTGTAACAGAGCTTGAGGAGAAACCCTTGTCCAGTCCTGTTCATGGCTTTGCTGCTGGAAGGGAGCATATTAGTTCCTTGGAATTAACTAAATAAATGGCAAAAGCTGTTGTTGTATATGTGCCACTGATACGGCAGGTGTTGTCACCAAGGACGTTTACACAAATGCTTTCATGTTTATCTTAATTCACTGGAAAACTGCTTTTGATCTGGAACCTGTAATCTGTGAGAAGCTTTTATCTCTGTTCTTGTCACAGGCATAAGAATTATGTGTGTGAGAAGTCAGTAGATTGGAAACTTATCTTGGATTTCCTTTTTTTTTTTTGCCTCTTGCCGTCTTGGTTTGAAAAGAAGTTTTGGCTCTTCTCTCAGTATGTTTGCCTGTGCAGGACCAAAGTTTAAAAATAAACAAAATTAAATGAAGCATAAACCCAGAGCTTTCTCTTGTCTGCTTTCAGTAAAAGTAAGATCAGAATATAATGATCTCACTTGGAAAACAAAACTCCTTCTTAACAGCTCCTTGAGTTAAATAAGAGCCCAGCACAGAAAAGGGCTTGAAGATATTGCACCAATCACTTTTCTTTACTTTTTCAGAAAGGGGCTTTTTGCTGGCATGAAGCTGAAGAAGAAGAAAAAAGGCGAGAAAGGGTTGACTATTGCAAACAAAGATGCACTGGGTAAGTCCTCATAAATCAATATTGCAACTAGGAAGAGCAGGTGGGGGATTATATTATATCTGATTTCTTGTGAACTCATTTGAATTATGTTTTGGGGCTTAGTATTGATAAAATGGGCAGTAAACTCCTTACCACTCCCAAGTAAACAGAGAGCTAATTCTTTTTGCATTAACTGTTTCATTAAGTCCACCTTCAGATTCTGTAAGCTCAGACTGCTGTATCTGGTAAGGTAAAACAAAAATATTAGCCTGACTTCTACTATAGAGAGATGACACATTTTTGGAAGCTTTTTTTTTCCTGCTTTAGAAATAGATCATTCATTACAGGTGTGTAATTCCTCCAGAAGACCTGCTTCTTCTAGAAACCATAAGAACACAACCTGAATAGGCTCTGATGGCTGGATGGGCTGGCTTGATAAAGCTGGGAACTTTACTTAGTAGCAATTCTCCTCTTAAATGTATGGCAGCTATTTAATTTTATTTTGATTTTTATTTTTAATAATTATTTTTAACAGATATGCATACATCCATAAGACAGGCAGAGTCTCCTATTACTTTCTCTTAAGACATAATTGATTTCCAAGCTAAGGATACATTCCCCTGCACATCCTACCACTGTCATTTTTCTCCTATCACCACAGTCCTGCCATCACCAAACCCTGTAGTTCAGCCACAACAAAGTCTTCACCTCCTATAGCTTTGTTTTGCAGTTTCATGTCTCAAATTTCAGGGAATTTTTAAAACATGGACTATTATGTGTTTAGTGCAGCCCTTGAAGTACAGTGTTGCAATAAGCCAGCCATGTGTGTTTTGAATCACTGTTGGGTAGAAACAAGAATACATATTTTGTGCCACAAGCAATTATTTAGCTAAAAGCCACTAATTTTAAAATTATTCTCCTCTCGTCCTTACAGCAAGGGGTTTGGGCTTTTGGAACAGAGAAAAGTAAAGACCATTAAACTTCTTACAATTACAGACATGTTGGAGTTTATCTTATGCTCCATGAAATATACAATGCTCTACAAGATGACACTATATTGTAGTTTGCTTCATTCTTCCATGTGAGCATTCAGGTCTTTATTTCAAATGATTGTGTCTGAACCATTGGATAGATTGGGGTTCTTATGCTGCATCTTAACCTGTTTTGTTAGCGTCTTTGCTGCTGAAGAGTTTGAACTAGCAAAGATACAGCAATCACTGGTTCTGTCTTGTCTTGACTGGGATTTGGGCTTAGGACATCTACTGGGGAAGCGTGCAGTAGGGGACTGAACCATTTGCATTTTCTGTCACTGGATCCATACTGGATCCAGGGGAATAATTCATGCTGGTCGGTTATGCGTAACGTACATATGGTCTTTGAAGGGAAAAAAGGATAGTGATTCAGATATTAAAATGTCAGAAAAATGGAGCTGTAAAGGGAAAGAAGCATTGCAAAGAGTCTACATCTCAATAGAAATAACATGGAACTCACAAAAAGTGGTCCTGGCAGGGCATCACGCTGACACACGCCTGTCCCCCAACCAGGGGGAAGTGTTATGTGCTTTAGCCTCAGAGCAAACAATACAGACTATTACAAGCCCGTAGTCAAACAGCATGCTCTAGAGTAAATAGGATATGGAGGACAGTCATGGGAACTTGGTGCTACAGATGCAAAACTATGGATAGACGCCTTTGCCTCAGGGGCTGAAAATCAGGCTATTCCTACAGGGATACAGAAAGGAGTTCACCTTCCCTGTGGCCTAGGGAGGTAGGACAAGAGCCAGAGAGGCAGTCAAGGAGCGTATATGTTATATGAGGTTGCTACTGAAGTAACCTTCATTGAGCGTGTGTTAAATGAGATTGCTAATGGAGGAACATTCATGGAGCTGGCTCATGCCTGGCTGCCTTGCAACGTGAACTGAAGTTGTGTCTGGCTGTACCTGTCTGGTGGTTTGCTTTGGAGTAGGGAAGCTGGAAGCCAGCTGAAAAAAGAACATTTGGGCTTGTTGAGAACTATCCAAGTGAGTTTTACTGTACAATGGAATGACCTTTGCTGCCATCACCAGTTTCTAAACACCCCTCAAGTGACCATGCCTTTGCAAAGAGACAAGGAAGCACTATTACAACCCTTTGTCTAGTTTGTAGTGGGAGCACAGTGTAGAGTACTTGCAGAAAATGCACTTGGATGTATGTCCTTTCATTTGATGCAACGTCATCCATAAGGTCTCCTAAGCTCCTGGGTGCTGTTGGGCAAGTCATCTTTACTCTTGCAGGTACCACTTGACACCTTCTACACCAGAAATAACTCACGTCCATAGTCACTGAACGTTTTTTGCTTATAAATGTACTTATTGGAATGAACTACAGGCACCCAAATTAAAAAATTTCCCCTAAAACACATGGCTTCATTCCCAAGACAGGTGGTGTTGAACTCAGACATGTTTGGCAAGAGGCGGAGATGCTGGTAGTACTTCTGTCGGACTAGGAGGGCAAAGCAGAGCAGTGTTGGAAGGGCTTCTCTGGCCAAATGTAGATGTGTACATCTGAGCTAGTTGCTAAGATTCTCTTTATGGCCAGGGAGAAAAATAAGCACTTCTGGAAGCTATTTTTCTCATCTGAGTATAACTTCCTACAAGACATCCCATGAATCACGCTCTTCAACTCTCTTTTCCTGTCCTTGATCCTCCAGTTCATCATCTCTGCAAAGAGGAAAGGTGAGAAATGATTTCTAAGCTAGGCTCTGCTTTGGTTGCTTAGAAGGGTCTGAAGTGTCTCAAAGTGTTATGACAAACCATGGAGGGCAGACTCACTGCTGCAAAATAATACGTGCAGTAATCTGTCCCACTGTCTTTGATGTGATGGGGCAGTCAGATGTGACTAGTATGCATGTGCCTGTTGTGAGGGCACATGGGGTGAAGAGAGCAGTTACAGCCACAATTTATATGGTATATGATTTTGCACAGGAGGGGAGCTGCTGTAATCAATGCTGCTTAAAAAAAATACTACTGTATCTCTAATTGTGATACCCAAATAAAAAAATTATTCAGTTCATGCTGATGAATTCACTGCTTTGCTCTAAGTTAGCTTTTTGCTAGTAGAAATCAGGTGGGTTTTACTTTCTTGATTGTTCTCTTCATCAGGTGATCATGATGAAAGTGCAGATCTTCACCGTGACACTCTTGGAAAACAAGAAGAGGGAGAGGAAGACCTAATGAACAGTGATGCATTGTCTAATGTTTTTGGATCCTTAAGCCCAAAGAGGAAAAGGTGCTCCTTGGTGTACCTTACCTAATATGCCCCAAAACACCTTCTCCATCCTTCTTGGGAATGGCATTGCCCTAGGACAACACATCTGCTGACAGAAAATCCATTTGCTGACTGCAGTGATCCCTTCACTCCTGCTCTCCCACATGACAGAGTGGGATGTACTTGTCAGCAAAATCTTACCATCTCAAGACAGATTGTCACCAGATGCTATCCAGTGCAGGTAGAGATTGAAACGGATGCTGAGAGTACCTCAACTGTGCTAATGAACTCTGCTAATAAAAATGAGCCAAAGAGGACAGCAATCTCTATAGCCAAGAGAGCTTGTATCCTTGTATAGCCTTGTGTAGTTGTTTTGTTTTTCACACGGGAAAGGCATGGAGCGAGGTTTGATGGGATCAACAAGTGAAATAGTTCCCATGTATGGCAGGTAGCTGCACTGGTCTGTGTGGATGCAAAACATTTCCCTATTACCAAGTATATGAGAAAGACAAAGATGGTCTCTGCTGATGAAATCAAGCCTAACAGTTCACAAAAAAGCTGCCTGCCATAGGCATTTAGCATAAGCATAGCTTGCTTGGTGAGGAGAAGTCTTTACAACATGTGTCCAAGTACCAGCTCCTGCCTAGAGATGCCTAATGACCTGTTTTGTCACTTAAACAGGGCAAAGCTGGTGACCAGAATTCATGAAGAGGAGATGAAATCCCAGAACTACCAGGTGAGCAGGGAGTGATGGCCCTTATGCACCTGTGAAATCCCCAGGCAGGCTGGACCTGAGCCTGAGAGTGCACGTGGTGTCCTTGTGCCCCACAGATTGCCATCACCATCATCGAGGCCAGGCACCTGGCGGGTGATAAGATTGACCCTGTGGTGATCATCGAGATAGGTGATGAGAAAAAACAAACAACAGTAAAGGAAGGCACAAACTCCCCTTTCTACAATGAGGTAGGTGCTTTCTCCTGAGGGTATTTTCTTACATGGCTCTGGGTGGCCTCCACTGCTTGGTAGCTCAAAAGGGGATGAACCAGGTTTGTAACACCTGCATGTCTGTGCAGGGAGGTCTGTCCAGGAGGTGTCTGAGTTTCAGGCTTGGCACCAGTAATAGCTCCCTTGGTTTTAGCTCTATTTGCTCTTTCTCTTCTTAAGGTCTGCCCATCCTGTTCCCCACTCCCTCCACCGCATCCTGCCCTACCACCACTGCCTCTGCATTTTTTCAGATGATCAGTTTGGGAGCTTTTTCTAAACACCCCCCCCACACCCCCCACCTGCCTTTTCTACCATTTCTCTGTTTCAGCATTTCCTTGACATGTGTTTGTCCTAGCTGGTGACAAATGAGACCAAAACAATTCACAAAACCACCCGGTCCTTTTGTTTTCCTTGTGCCTCGTGTCCCTTTTGAACAATACCCTCTCATGTGGAGTGAGGGCCACAGGCATCTGTGAAGGGCAGCGCTGTGCAGCCATGCAAGGAGGAGAGTATAAAACAGGTCTGGGCCATGACAGAGACGAGACAGGGAGGCACCACCACTGCGCCCCAGCTCCCCCAGTGTCTCAGTGGGGCTCTGTGTGGTAACCCAGAGAGATAAAGCATGCTGCTGACAGTGCTGGCTAGCAGCACAAGGATGATTCTGATCTGCTGTCCCCTTTTCCCACAGTATTTTGTGTTTGATTTCGTTGGACCGCAGGTGTTCCTGTTTGACAAAATAATCAACATCTCTGTAAGTACCCAGGAATGCTTAGCACAGTAAAAGCCATTGCTGTTTGTGTAACTTCAGCTCTAAATGTTTCTTCTTAATGCAAGTACCAAGACTGCATTTCATAAAATCAGCATGACGTATAGGAAAGAGAAAGGATAGGGGAGAGGAAAAGGGGGAAAGGCAGCTGGCAGTGATTTGAGGGAACGCAACTCTAAAGGAAGGTTAAGTGTGCATTTTCAGGGATACTCATTGTGGGCTTGGCAATCTGCAAGGTAGAATGAGAAGATTCAGCTTAGTTAACTGTTGTCAGCATTGTCTTCATCCCTCTAATTTTCATGTTGCTACTTGTTTCAAATTACTGAGTTGAAACTTCTGGTTTATCTCAATTCCTAGATACAACTGTTTCTAACTGAACTATCCAAGTACCTTATCCTCAGCAGTGGCTCTTGGGCTGTCTGGGAGCATCAGTGACTGGTTGCTATTAGCATGGGAGTGGGCTCCTAGCAGTCAGTGCTGCTCCCACAGCTTGCTGCAAGTAAAGTCCTGGCGAAGCTATGTTGACATCTCAGAACAGCCCCAACAGAAGACACACGTGCTCTTTGACTTGGGACATTAGATAATGATTTGCAGTTTGGAAGGCCACGTCTAGAGCCATGCTAATTATCTTACCTGAAGCTCCTGAGGTTCGTCACCACATTTAGCAAAGCTGCTAAGAAAGGAAGGAAGATGTCACGAGACTCTGGACAGTGCTGTATTTGTATTAGAAATATCATAAGCTGTGCCCTTCATGAGCTTTTTTTTTTTTGCATTTCTATTGCCAAAAGTCCCACCACTTGGCCAGAGAAATGAGCTGTGTGGTGTTGCCCCAGGAAAGGTTCTTTTTCCCTGAAGTGCTTTGTCCATTTCAAAAAAGTACACCAGGGTACAGTACCAAGGGCCTGTGCTGGTTGTTATTTGACAGAGACAGGCAGTGCTCAGGAGCTATAGGAAACAGCAAAACCTCTTAGAGATGTTCACTGTGTACCTGCTTTCTAAGCTGCCAATAAAGTGACTTTTCCCAGCTACAGAAATAAAAGGTGTTCATTTACACATGGCCAGCTGAACAACTAGGTTCTCAATGCTGGTAGTAAATTAACAGTCTGAATCCTAAGCTCCAGTTCAAATCCACTATACCACATGCACAGCTCAAATATATGAAATGCATACACACATAAGGTATCTGCAGATCTGACCTTCATTTTTCCCTGAGGACAGAGTTTACTACAGCTGACAATGGTCCATCTTTTGCATGGGAGTAGATATCGTCTTGCTGTTATGACTTACATCACACTGTGATGTAACACACATGTTTCTGACATGGTTAGTATCTGCTAACCAGGTATCAATATGAGCTACTGCTGCTTGGGGGTGCATAGTTATTTTTATCCAAGATATGGGCAGTCTTTCCAATCTCACATTCTTTTGATAAGGATTCCATATATTTGGTGGTGGAGGGAAGAGTGACAACTTTCCAAGCGTGTTGGGGTTTGGGGAAATGTGTCGCCGTTACCTGCTGTAGATCTGCATAGTTTCATCAGGCTCAGCAAACTTATTTGATTTATAGCTGGTGAAGGTGCAACACTAAGAAATTGAAGGTCTTCTAGATAGGAATGACTTCTTTAAAAAAAGAAAAACCAAACTAGCCCAGTGCAATGCTATATATGCTACTGAAAACAGAGATTCATTACCTTGCAATATAGTTTTGGAGAATGCAATATATCAGGGGAACAGAATCAAATAGAGGAAATGTGTGTGCTGGGAGTGAAGGAAACCCTGGGGGATGGAAAATTTCACAGCACTTGCTTAGCATGAATCTCTCTTAAGGAGAAACAAAGATTGGCAGCCTCCATTACCAGAAATCATTCAAGCACTGATTTTGATTAATCTGTGAAATGAACTTATCTGCATATGGAAGCTCAAGGGAAACAAAAACCAGCTGTGCTATTGTCCATCAGTTCAGCAGTTAGTCTAGCAGTATTCAAACCCTGCATTTGAGGGGAAAGTGAAATTTTTGATTTTTCAGCCACCTGCTAATTAATAGATCTTTTTCTTCATTAATATATCCCAGTGAATTCCAGCAACCTTGTAGTAATACTGTGGTAAAACTGAGATGCCCCTTTTATGTTAAACCTGTGTCTCCAGTACAGAAATACTCCCCAGTTTAATACTGTGCGTTCTTGCCCTCATTCAGAAAATCTGAAGAAAATCCTTCAATCATATAGAGTCAATCCCTTGTGAAAAGGCACAAACCTTTAACTAGATATGACGTAGATGCGATGCTCCCTCTCAGAGATGAGGTGTTTGCTACAAGCTTCATGCTCACCTACTTTGTTATATTAGAAAAAATACACTTGAAAGAAAAGTACCAGGAAAGGTGCATTTAATAGAAGCAGTGAATTATTTCCTCAGCAGTTAAAAGCAACATGTGTTGGGAGCGGAAACCCCCATCTTTTCAGGGAACAGGGGACATTTACCCAAGGGCACCACATTTCACACAGCAAATCTCAAGGATGGAGAAGTGAGGTTTACACATTCAATGCTTTCTGAACATGCTGTCATGCCCTGGAGAGAAAATGCAAAGAGCAATTAGACACCACCATCTTGGACTAACCACACATATTCCTCTTGTTTCTGGATCTTAAAGAAACTTTTTTTTTTTTCTGGCTACAGAAAGGCTACAGCCTTCTTATCCCTTCAGCCCATTCTGTGTTGGATCAGTTGATTTGGGCAAGCTCCTATTTCCATGTAGTTCCTCCAAAGCTGTAATTTTGCCTGGCTTCAGGATGAAACCCACCAGTTTTCATGGCATGTTCCCTCCCCTCATGTGCCCTAATCCAACCTCATAGGAGCAAGGGTCTAATGCTATGATAGGACCTGGCAGCTTCAGGGATTGAGGAAAAGCAGCACCAGCGCATGCAGTGTTGGCTTCATACTGGCTCCTCTCCCACAAGAAGGTTGCTTAATTTTTTAGCTTTAATAGTAGAGTGAAATAAAATTGCTTCTTTGTCTGATGTGGATTTTTCAGCCCTAGAAATTCCTTCAGTGTTGAAGTGAGGGCTTACCAAGGACTGAGTGTGTTCCCTAAATCACAGGAGCACAGCTGCCCCACGCCTTTAACAGGGAATGACTTTATGCTGCAAATAGAAACCTCCTGAATTTTCTGGTAGATGTTGATGAAGGTG
This sequence comes from Phalacrocorax carbo, assembly GCF_963921805.1. Lineage (NCBI taxonomy): Eukaryota > Metazoa > Chordata > Aves > Suliformes > Phalacrocoracidae > Phalacrocorax > Phalacrocorax carbo. Next base: position 13,235,847 of record NC_087514.1, on the reverse strand, counting down.
TCAGTGATCTTTACTTTGGAACATGTGTCTCCTGGTCTTAAAGAAAAATGCACAGAATGAAGTCACATGACAAATCCAATGCAAAATCAGAGACATCTTGTATCCCTATCTAGGATGTGTAGGTCCAAAGCTAGGGTATGATGTCTTACAGAGTCCTACAATGCTCTCAGAGCCTTGGTTGTTTAGATCCAAGATTTAGATTTAGCTTCTGTGGACTTGAATCCCATGGACTTAGTTTCTCTTTGCAATTTGGCCAAGGTGTCCCAGACAATTTACCCTGATTTCAGAAGCTTTTCCACAACCCAGGAATAAGTTTTAACATTTTAAGCTATTCTGAAAACAGGTGAGATACATTTTTTGGGAAATACAGTTCTAGAGCAAATCTTTCCTTTACTTATTAAATTGTCTTTATCTCAAAAACAACAACAAAAAAAGGACTGTTGTGATTTAACCCCGGCTGCCAACTCAGCCCCATGCAGCTGCTTGCTCACTCCCTGCTGGTGGGATGGGGGAGAGAATCAGAAGAGTAAAAGTGAGAAAACTCGTGGGTTGAGATAAAGACAGTTTAATAGTAAAGCAAAAGCTGCGTGTGCAAGCAAAACAAACCGAGGAATTAATTCACTACTTCCCATGGGCAGGCAGGTGTTCAGCCATCTCCAGGAAAGCAGGGCTCCATCACGTGTAATGGTTACTTGGGAAGACAAAACACCATCACTCCAAATGTCCCCCCCTTCCTCCTTCTTCCCCCAGCTTTATATGCTGAAATATGACATCCTATGGTGTGGAATATCCCTTTGGTCAGTTGGGGTCAGCTGTCCCAGCTGTGTCCCCTCCCAACTCCTTGTGCACCCCCAGCCACTCACTGGTGGGGTGGGGTGAGAGGCAGAAAAGGCCTTGGCTCTGTGTAAGCCCTGCTCAGCAGTAATGAAAACATCCCTGTGTTACCAAGACTGTTTCCAGCACAAATCCAAAACATAGTCCTGTACAAGTTACTATAGAAAAAATTAACTCTATCCCAGCCAAAACCAGCACATTCTGCACCCTTATTCCATACCATATGATGTCATGCTGAACAAAAAACCTGGGGGTTCGGCCACTGGGACACATCCGCTACTTGGGAACTGGCTGGGCATTGGTCAGTGGGTAGTGAGCAATTGCATTGTGCATCGCTTGTTTTGTATATTCTTTTATCATTATTGTTATTTTATTTTCCTTTTCTGTCCTATTAAATTGTCTTTATCTCAGCCCCAATTCTGTACCCCATTCCACTGCGGAGGGAGTGAATCAACAGCTGTGTGGTGTTTAGCTGCCTGCTGGGTTAAACCACAACAAAGATGCTGCTAGCCTCTGCCTTGTCTATAAAGTGAAGCACAGGCATGTATTTGAAAACCAGACACAGAAACACCTAGATCCAGGAATCGTGACAACAGAAAATTATTAATTAAATTTGAATTAAATTAAATTAAATTCATTACTTGGCAGGAAGGATAAGGAGACAGACTCTCTGGGGCCTGCTTGCCATCTCATTTACATCTATATTACTTCTCTGATTTCATTAATATTGTAGGGAGTAAATCAGAATTGAGTCTCTTGGTTTATGTGCACACTGAAATGTTGAAAGAAACACTTTAATTCTTTCTCCTCTGGGTGTACTCATTTCTTATGGCAATTCAGCTATTGCACAGAAAGTTATACGATTTCTGTAGCCTAGTGTGAAACTGGTTAGGCCCCATGTGTTTATATGCATTATGATTTATTGAAAACTGCCAGAATAAGTAATATAACTGCACCTGCTCTGAAGACAAATCCATCTGATTCCCACTGTATAAAATCCAGGACCTGGGATGAACCTGTGTGATTCCACCCAGATGCTACTATATCAGTTTCTAAATTAGCACAATGTTGGGTAAAGAACAGATTTCAAATGCTTGCGATGTCCGCTGTGGCTATGTACAGCCCATTTTGGGTGGTGCTGGATGTCGCTGCTTATTGCTGCTGAACCAAATGTGATCTTTGTTTGGATTGCTCTTCTTATGCTGCCTGGGAAGAGAGATAGTGACATTCTTTAACTGGCCTTTTTCTAACAGGTTATGCACAATAAACTGATTGGGAGTGTGCTGATAGGCTCCTTTAAAGTAGATCTGGGGACAGTGTATGGTCAGCCAGGTAAGTGGTGTACCTTCTGCCCTTTTTGTCTGTTAAATGAGATATAAGGCAGGGAAGGAGAGGAAAGGGAGATGTGCTGCTTTTCCACTTAGATGCTTGTGGTTTCTAACTTATCAAGGTTTTTGGAAGGGTTGTTTTCATATTTGGTTACCAGAGCATCAGCCAAATTTTTGGAAAAATGTTCAACACTGAAAACACCTTGAAAATCTGTCCATTGGTGGGAAGCACTTATCAAAGATGGATTTTCTTTAGGGAGTCAGAGCGGGCAGCTGAATGTTCTGCAAAACTCAGTTCCATCATTTGTTGCAGAGCATCCAAAGCTCTACTCCGTGTGTTGGGGTAAAAGGGGTGGAGGGAGGTAGAGCGGGATGGACTGTGGAAGGAATGGTTATGCGAGCACAAGATGAGAGAAGCAGCAGACAGTAATGGGAGAGGGAGTAACAAAGAGGTCACCTTGGGTCCACTTGACCTGCCATCTTCAGAGCTCTCCAGTACCTTCTGAAATTTGAAGTTAAGAAAGATCACCTACCCCTTTTTTGGCCTGTTTTTACAACTACCCACAAAACACGTATCTTTCTCTCTTCCATAATTACTCAAAGATCTGGTCTCTTCTCAGTTTTTGGGAATGATCATATTTAGGCCACTTGCTATAGATGTCACCCAGTTACAGCAAAAGTGTAGAGTTATTCAGGCCACCATCTCTTCAAGGCTCCTGCAAGAGTCAGTAGAGAGAAATGGCCTGACTAAAGTGAGCAGTTTACGTCCACACTCAGACTGCGTTAGTCTCTGAATTCTGTCCTGTATTTCTTGCTCACACTTTTACAGAGGGTGGTGGCTGAGGATTGATCTTGAGTTCATGTCCCTGGTACACCCTGATGTCTCCCTCCCACTCCTTTACACACCCAAGGTGATGGCCAAGGACTTAATGTAAGGTTTTAGGACCTTGCTCAAGGGGGTTTGCTGAAAAAGGGCTGCAGCAAGGACTTGTGGGTGAATTGTCCTGGGCATTTTCCCACTGAAAATATGGAGCTGAACCTGATTCTGGCTGCTGCTTCTTCCTCTGATGGCTGTCCACCCTCCTTCCTTCCTTGCTCAACCTGCTGCCAGTGTTATGCCTGGCCACAGCTCCCAGCAAAGGTTTTGCTGCTGGAGAGTCCTGAACTCTTTAGATGCTTCTCATCAAAAAGTTGGCCTTTCCTCATAAAGCCTCAGCCTTAAATCAGCTGCTGAAATCTCACCCAACTGGTATTTAGTCACTGATCACAGAACTTGTTCCTGATGAGCTCTAGATCAATCCTTTGTTTGTGTTTTTGGTTACACAACATTTTGGACCCTCTAGATGTGCCTGGTAAACAAGTGAATTCCAGTATGATCCTCCTGAAAGCACAAATGTTGTTTGCAGTGCCCTTTCTGGGAGTAAGGAACAGAAATATTTGCATTTTTTGCACCCTTTATTTGGGTGTTTAAGTTTTCCCATCTTACAGGTCACCAGTTTTGTGACAAGTGGGCGCTTCTCACAGATCCTGCCGACATTAGGACGGGAGCCAAAGGATACCTGAAGTGTGACATCAGTGTGACTGGGAAAGGTGATGCAATACAAGCTACGCAGAAAACAGCTGATACTGAGGAGCAGATTGAAAAGTACTGCAATAGTTTCGTGTTTACTGTTTTTTTCTTTACTGAGTACCTCAGGAGTCCTCTACCCTCCTTTCAGTCCTTTCCTTGCTAACTCAGGATTAATAGCAGGATAGCATTGTAAACCTGGCTGTTCTGAAGTGCTCAAAAAGAGTTTTACAATCCTCTCAACTAAATTGAAGGGCATTTTAGGGTCACTTCTCTGCACCTGATAGAGTTGACCATGCCCTGTGGCTAAGTGCCAGATTATCCCTGACAGAAGATTTATTTATCTGAAACCAGTTAAATACTTCGGAAAAGCGATGAAGTCAAAAGAAAAAATACAAGGAAAAGCTATTCCTTCTCTATCAGATGTGTGTGCATGGATATTTTCCATATCCTTAGATAAACTCAAGTGCATTAGCATTCTCCTTGTAAAATACAAGGAAAAGGTGGTAAAGTATGCTGGCAGCATACTTTAAATTATATAGGAGCAATGTTTTTGGTCAGTACTGACATACTGGACCAAGTCCAAGGAGAGTCACCAAGATGATGGTGGGCTGAAGCACATGGTCTACAGGGAAAGTGGTGTGTGGTGGTGGGAAGGTTGGTTTCTTAAGCATTAAGAAGAACAGGTTAAGGGGTATCCTACATGAAAAGGTCAGAGCCAGACTCTTTTTAGAGGAATATAGTAGAAGGATGACAGGCTTTGGACACATGTTAGAACAAGGGAATTTCAGAACAGATACAAGAAATTTTTTTTACCATAGGGGTGGTCAAATGGAACAAGGGCCCAGAAAGTGGGGAATCTCCATCATTGGAGATATTCAGAATTTACTCTACAAGGTCCTGAGCAACCTGATTTAACTGGACCTGGTTCCATATCACAAAGGCAAGTTTGCTGAGTAATGCGGTATTATTTTTTTCAAGGTAACTAGAAAATATACTGGTTTAGATGCAGAAGCAAATTCATATACCTTTTTGTGTCTTCTTAGGATGTAAGCTAACTCGAGATGACAATTTTGTTGGAAAAAATATCACTTCATTGTCTGAGTTTTCAATTTTAAGGAAATGGCTTCTTTTTTCTTTCAGGAACCTCTTGATCCCCAAAGGCTTTCCATCTGAAAGACCTTGGGCCAGATTTTATGTGAGAATTTACAAAGCAGAAGGACTTCCAAAGATGAACTCTAGCATCATGGCCAATGTCACCAAAGCATTCATAGGCGACAGTAAGGACCTTGTGGATCCCTATGTGGTGGTCATGTTTGCAGGTCAAATGGTAATTGGGATCCTCTTGATCACAAATGTAGGCCTTCTTTCCTATTAGCTGTGCTATAGGCAGGTGATTATGCTGATGTCCTTTAGCTTATAGTTAGATAAATTAAGTAAAACACATATTTCTGTTGTCAGAAAGAAAATTTTCAGTTCTTAAATGATGCAGGAACAAAGTGATGGAAACCCTTAATGCCAGCAAATCTAATATCAGCCTCACAGCAGTAGGTTAGAGTCAGGCAGCAGGAGGGGAAAGAGAATTCTATAGATCTGTTACTAAAACATCAAGTTACAAGACAGTGAATTACCCGGTGTGGTATTAGGTAAGCGCTATGTTCTGGTCTTTCTAGAGTGAAAAAATGAAGCAGGGCTGAAATTAATAAAGGTGGTTCAGTCTGGATTTCAGGACTGTGTATTTACCGCTTGAATTTCTCTGCTGTAATTCAGGACACTTGCAGCTTTTCTATGGGTAGCAGAAGAGGAAGCATTTGAGTAGACTGTTTCAGTGTTGCCTGACTTCATTGCTTCCAGAGCTCTTTCAACATCAATCATGGTGATGCAGAGAGCTTCTGAGAGGGGCCTTCTGACTTTGGTGGAAGAGGAGCACAGAGGAGGTCCAGGGGCCTGGTTCCTCTGGGGTACACCCATGAAACACTGGAAGCTTGTCAGGAAGCTTGTCTTGATTATTGGTGTAAATAAGGAAAGAATCAAACTGGAAAAGATTTTAAGCCAGCAATGCTTTCTGTGTGCAAGGAAGCTTTAGGGAGAACTCCAGTTAGTCCTTTGCAGAGGTTTCAGGCATAAGAATAAGGCCCTTGATGCTGATTTTGTGTTTTATTGTGAATCCAAATTGAAAAGTATTACCTCTCAAACTAGTATGGGTTAAAACAGTCAAACACATGCAGCTACTTCAGGTTTAATAGATGGCTGAAGAAGACATAAGAAAGGGTCACTGATGTGAGTTTGCATGCTGGTGTGTAAAATATGGGTTTAGAGGTATCATTGGTTCATTTCCTGACTCAGTTTTCCCCACCAAATGTGGGAGTAGAGGGCCTGCCACAGCCTGCAGCTGCATGGACTATGAAATGGTCTGGCCATCTCTTTCAGGCTAGGAATAGGTCCCGTCTCTACATCCCTAGCACATAGGTATATGCCTAGAACACAAGCCACGGTAATCATATTTTATACTAGATAAATTGCCTCATTTAAGGTAATTCCATTGGTACATGCAGTCTGGTGGCTGTAATGAATTTCATCTTTTATGAGACAAATTGTGCAGCATTACCACTACCCAGGTATTTCAAAAGCCATTTGAAGATGTGCAGTTTGTAGCAGAAATACCAGTCTGGCTTCACAGATATGTTTTGTGCATAAGGGCCCCGAAGAATCAGATCTTATTCCAGGCTCTGCTCTGTGCAGGTGAGAATTCTTTAGCCATGATGTGGTCTTTTATTATATATGGAGGGGAAAATAAACAACCTAATAGAAAAGCCAAAGTACTTTCAAGATAGGATATTTGTGCTTTAAAAATTACTGGAGAGTTGTTGCTAAGTGTAATTTGTGCTATACTCATTGCCATTCTCCAGAGTCTGACCCCTCTGGGGTTCAATTTGCTGGACTTTCATTTCAGGGTCGGACAACAGTGCAAAAGAACTGTGCAGATCCAGTATGGCACGAACAGATTATCTTCAAGGAAATGTTCCCTCCACTCTGCCGAAGAGTCAAAATCCAGGTCTGGGACGAAGGCAGCATGAATGATGTGGCCTTAGCCACCCACTTCATTGACTTGAAAAAAATATCGAATGAACAAGATGGTGACAAAGGTAAAGGGGAAAATGTCTGTTTCAGAATATGCCCTTAAGGTAAAATCTACTTGCTTGGGATCTGGGCACTGGCTGATCCAATTTTAGGAATGCCCAGAGCTCAATGAACATCCATAGCTTTTGTTGTTTCTGAGAGATCTTCTCTTACTTAACGTGAAGTTATATTACCTTGTCCTTGGTGCATGGTGGTCTACCACTGCCTTTCTTGTTACAGGGCTGCTACATAATTTGGTACCTTCTTTGTGACTGTGGCAGTAGTCTACTCTAGTCCATTAGGGATGACTGATGTAAGTTTATAGTTTGTGCGAGTTTCTGTTGGGCAATGGATGCACAAAGTCCAAATCATGGGCTGAGCGGGTTTGCGTTTTTGATCTGCCTAGTAAGAGCAAAGTGTTTAGGTAAGGCTCAGCTTGGTGCTATCACAGCTCAAGGAGGTACCATGGACTAGTGTGCTTGTCCTCATGTATGTGAGGTGAAGCTCACTATCTGGAGTCTTTTCACTGGTGTTTGAGTCTACCTGTACAGCCTTATTTATGTTTTGTGATCTACATGTGGAACATGGTCAGTTATCACAGCTCAGCAACAGCACAGTAACTCCTTAAACTTGGCAATTCAAATCTCTAAGTCCTTAATCAGAAAATGAAAGATAAATCATATAAACTGAGTAGTGACATGGACTTGGGAACACTTTGAACAAGGTGAGAAAGCCTCCGTTCCTTTCCCACCATGTACCACCCCTCAGTCTATGGGAGCAAGCTCTTTTTTTCAAGAGGTGCAATAGGCCTCATGCCCCAGCACGTGTGGTACAAACACCTTCTGAGAAAGAGCTCCATGCCAGCAGAGTTCCTGGTTGGGTATTGGCTGAGGCTCCTTGGTGCCTAAGAATTGCCCTGCAAAAGAGTGCTTTATATGAGGTGGTCCCCACTTGTGTAGAAATGGGTCCAGGTTTGGCTTTTGGTGTGCAAGAGGCAAGATTTCTTGGAGCAGACAGTGAGAATGTGCTAACACCAAGAAGAAATGTCATAAAAGGTGCTTCATCTTCAGGGTTTTTGCCTACCTTTGGGCCTGCCTGGATCAATCTCTACGGCTCACCCAGGAACCACAGCCTCATGGATGACCACCAGGAGCTTAATGAAGGTTTTGGAGAAGGGGTCTCCTTCAGGGGACGTCTATTCATTGAGATTGCTGTGGAGATACTTTCAGGAGGAGTCCGTGAGTCAAAGTTTTCAAGTATTATCAAGGATATCAAAATGTCATCTAAAGATAAAGACTTCAAAGCACACAAAGGAAAAGATAAAACTGAGAAAGCAGGAGAGGATCGAAAGTCAGCTTCTCCTTCAGATAAGATGAACTCAACTGAAGTGGAAATCGAGCCATTTGATGTGCCCTTAGAGGTCAGTATGGTATTAAGAGATTCATTGACATGTGTCCCTAAACCTCCAAGGATGGTACTGATATGTGTATTTTGGTTCAGGCCATATAATACTGCTTTTGTGTGCTCCCAACAGCTTCTCTATGCCTCCATAGTCCTGGGACCTTCCCATAATAATGCAGCACAAAAGGAGCATTAATGTGTACCTGTAACTCCTAAAAAAAATCTCAAGTAGGACTTGGTTTCTATAAAACTTAGTCTCCTGTCCTGTTGTCCTTTCTGCATTAGCTGCATCCATGTGTTCCTACCAGAAACTTATACAATGTAATATCTGCTAAATGACAGGGAATCGATGGGGGCAATTATGAAGTCTGATTTCCTGCATTCATTTGAGAAAATCAGTAGTTGTCAACTGAAGTCAGTAGGGAATCCCTGACATAGAATTTGTGCAAATGCAGAGAGATACAGCCTAGCCTGTTTTACTCTCCTCCTTTAACCCTGCATTGTCAATGTAGTTTTAGATTGCTAATTTCTTTAGGAGAGGGGCTGAAAAGCATGTGCTCAGTCTCAACTGGTGTTAACTGATGTTAACACCGAAATGGTTTCCTAACTCCACCTGTTGTACTAGGTTACATCATGGGAAGATCTGTGCTACAGTGCTTTGAGAAGGTTGTGCAGCTGTGGCAGGGCATGTAGGCTCAGGTGCTGAGCCAATGCTTGAGCTTTAATTCTCTGCTCCATCACATCACTGTCTGGGAGCAATAGCACATTGATGCATATGCAAGCTCTATTTTTATTACAGAATAAATAGGAAGAAAAATCTTCTCATAACCACTTTTATTTCCACTTCAGTATGACATTGATGGAAATTTTAGCTTTTGTAGTGGGAGCCCCACCTCAGTGCTTAAGGCACTTGTGTCCTTTATTAGATCTGGTTCTTGGTCTTCTGACTCCACCTCTTCAAGTAAATAGAAGAGGAGAAAATTTCTTTGGTCTTGAGGCCTAGCCTTGACAAGTGCTCTTCCTTGGCCTGTGCCCTGGCATTGCTGGCATGAGCGCTAGCTGGAGCAGATCAAGGTGTGTTAGCAAAGAAACGGCATGGGTAATTGCAACCCAGTTGTACGTACCTGTGCCCTGGTCTTGCTTTATGTACTCATATAGTTGTAAATTGCCTCTGTCCCTCAGTTCTTCTTGGAAGACTGTAATAGAGGTGACATGAGAAGAAATTTATTTCCATATAGATTTTCCTTTATATGGAAGAAATCCATTAATGTGAGCAGCCCAAACGCTGTGGTCTTAGGTGCTAGCTAAATACTCCAGGTAGAGGAACAAACCCTGCGATAACACCAATCAATATTAATAATAGTAATATGGATTTATTTCGGGCTGCTGTGCCTCAGTTTCAAATAAGAATGAGTAGAAGGCACCAATATAATACAGTGATTCTTGATATTCTCGGGTTTTTTGACATTCAACAATATTTCATGCTACAGTAGACACGGTAATTGTATTATAACTCTCTGAAAGGAAAAGCAGGAACTGGAGACATTACAAATAAGGCGAAAAATGTCTCATAGAGCCCCTGAGACAACAGAGGCAAATTATCAAGCCCCACAGCACAACTTTATTGGCCTATTATGGCAACAAGAAGGCATTAAACATTTGCAATTTGCTTTCTTTATAATGGGAGATAGATATGTGTGTCATAGTCTCTGAGCCTCAGCTTTATTAGGCACCCTCTGCTCTAGGTTCAGGCTGAAAATAATCAAGGTGCAGGGAAGCTAAAGCTACTCTGGAGCTGAGATCTGTTTGTGGTGTTAGCTTTGATATGTGATGCTGCTAATCCTTTCACTGAAGACTTACGCGCTTTTACTGTGTATAGTAGAGGTTTTTCAAAATGAAGAGATCATGGGCCATGTCAAAAGCTGTTTCTGCTTTGCAAAAGTCAACGAAACAAATATTCATAATCAAGTGATGTTTTATTCATTGCCTCATTCTGTTGCAAAAGACACTAGTACTGGTCTTGCTTAATGGCCTTCAGTATACTGTGAAATGAGTAGGGGTTACATTGGAGAGATCGTGGAAGTCAGGGTGTAAATTTGGAAAGAACTCAAACCATAAAATATATCTCCTTGAGCTTAGTCTTGATTTGGGGCTAATCATAGAATCATAGAATCATTAAGGTTGGAAAAGACCTCTAGGATCATCAAGTCCAACCATCAACCCAACACTACCATGTCTCCTAAACCATGCCCTGAAGTGCCATGTCTACATGTTTTTGAACACCCCCAGAGATGGTGACTCCACCACCTCTCAGGGCAGCCTGTTCCAGTGCCTGACCACTCTTTCAGTTAAGGACATTTTTCCTAATATCCAATCTAAATATCCCTGACACAGCTTGAGGCCATTTCCACTTGTCCTATCACTAGTGACCTGGGAGAAGAGACCAACACTCAAGTTGCTAAAACCTCCTTGCAGGTAGCTGTAGAGAGCGATAAGGTCAGCCTCCTCTCAGCCTCCTTTTCTCCAGGCTAAACAGCCCCAGCTCCCTCAGCTGCTCCTCTTAAGACCTGCTCTCCAGACCCTTCACCACCTTCATTGCCCTTCTCTGGACACACTCCAGCACCTCAATGTCCTTCTTGTAGTGAGGGGCCCAAACCTGAATACTGTATTGAGGGGCGGCCTCACCATTGCCAAGTACAGGGGTATGATCACTGCCCTGCTCCTGATGGCCACACTATTAGCTTGTTCTGTTAATGACCCAAGAGTGCTAGAGGTGTTGGCTGCCCTTCCTTGAGCGAGAGTGTGTGCCAGGGACAAGCAGATGCTGGGTCTCCAATAGGCTTATACAGAACCTAGCAGAGCCTTGAAACTCCACTTGTTACACCTTTGAGGGTGTGCTGCTGTGGTGAGACCCTTTGGTTCCTGCATTTCCAAATTCTGTCAAAAGCTGAAGACAAGGTTACTGGGTTACTGGTTTCTGTGCTGTGATGCCAGGGAAGGCAAGGAGTGGAGGACTGCACTGCCCCCACACTGAGACCCACTTTTGTGCCTGTGGTTTAAAACACAGCAGGATTAAAAAAATATGAAGGACTGCTTGGTTTCAGCAGGCTTTTGTGTCTTACTGGTGTCACTGGGAGCTGAGTGTCAAAGTCTTGACATTTAACAAGGTCAAAGTCTTGATAGTACAGACACATAGGCAATAGGTTTGAGTCACCCTGGTGAAAGAAGAGCAAGGCGAGAACTCTCCTGCTTAGATGCATTATGATGGCAGCATTTACTATTCCAATGCAAAAGAAGACTTCTGTCACACCCGCTGATAAATGACTTACATCGAGATGGTAATATTTTGTTGCTGTTGTGCTAAAAGAGTGCCCTTAAACTGCCCTTGAACTTCCATAGATGTGTAGTTTGAATGATGGTATAAGAGCATGTGAAGATGCTGAAACCATTTTATAGTGACTACTATATGAAGTATGAAGTGAGGGGTAATGACTTTTACATAACCAGTTATGAGATAACTGGACAATTGTTATTGTTGTCATGACAATATTGTCAAAATTGTCAATTTTAACGAGACCAAAGTCACACGGGCTTATCTCTTTTTTCCAATCATATCAATTTGTCAGACAAGAGGTATTACTTCATCCTACAAATTGTGCCTTAGTGACCACCTCAGACCAATAGATCTAAGACAGTAACACAGCTGTTAGAGACTTATAAAGACTCCTCTGTGCTGTAAAAAGAATAGAAGGTAAAAGAAATGTCATTTTTCTGCCTCCTTCTTCTCCAATAGATCTATGAAGAGAAATCTGAGGAATTCCTCCTCTTTGGGACATTTTTTGAAGCCACAATGATTGATAGGAAGGTTGGGGACAAGCCAATAACCTTTGAGGTATCCATTGGTAAGTGTCTTAAGCTATTCTCCAAAGCTGAGAGGGAGTCTCAGGAGCAAGGGAATGCTATGTGTTACTGGCAGCTGTGTCTTAGGAGTCAACTTCAGAGTAGGGCTTACATTCGAATTAAACCCTGATCATCGTTTCTCTGGATAGCAGTCAAGGTGGGCATACTGGTGCCTGGATTTCTCTAGTCCCAGATGCCCTGTATTAATACAAATCCTTTCACCCACGATTTAGCCTCCTAATCTCTTGGGAGCCCAAACTCAAATAATTTACTTCAGCACAGAGTTCATTCTGTGTGCCCATTGCAGTTAGACCCTGGTTGTAAGGGAGCCCCTTTGCAGGGAGGATCCATATGGCCTGTCTTGGCCAACCCCCTTCAGCTACATGTAGGTCTGTGAGTGTGACATGCGGGTGATGTACAGCCAAGCCTCAAAATGCATGCACCAACTTGTCCTCCAAGATCCTCCTGCTAAGTCCTGTCATCCTTCTGAGTAAAGCAGGACTGTACTGTCCATGAGGACCTCCTCATGGTGGAGATGAATTGTCCCCAGGAGCAGGCTAAAGAGAAAATGAAGACATTTTCATGAACATTGAGTGGGTATTTTCAAAGCAGAAGAAATTTCCCTTAAGAGAGCAGCTTGAATTAGTCTAATTTCCCTTGCAGGGCTTTGCTTATCTCTGTACTACCCCCACTTAGAGTCCAAGTACACAGTAGCACCCTGGCAGTTCCCATCTTTGTGCTTGTGTACCTGAGCATGTTCAACTGTAAGGCTGTGGGTGCAGGGAGAGATATCTGTGACAAACAAGGCAATCAATGAGTGATACTAATTCCTGTTGAAATTTAGCAGGAAGCAGAGCTGAGAATGACAAGAAACTAATTTGTATATTTGGGCAGAAATTATACTGATTCTTGTCAGAATTAATACTAAAGATGAATCTGGCTCTGAACTCTGGACCTGAACATCTACCAGCTACCTGTGCTGTTGAGGTTTGGATCCAAATTTGGCAAATGGCCATTATTTATGTGAAAGTCTGAATCAACAGTCCAGATCAGGATGTTGTATGGGGTCATTCAGCACATGCTTCTCTTGTAGGGAATGTTTTCTGCCTGTCTCTAACAAAATCTGTAAGTATCAGTCTGATGGATGCACCTCTTTCCCAGTGCTGATAATTGTCCTTTAAGGCAAAATCATATCAGAGAAGGTGGCTGTATCATTAACAGAGTTGTCTGGCATTAGGCTTGAAGCTGGGGCCTCAAAGCATTGTTTTTACTAGCTCTGCAACCCTACTATGCAAAATTTGCTTTCTGAAAATGAGCTTTAGCAATTCTGAGATCATATTTTGAAATAATCATCTGTATGTTGTAAAGAAGACATACATTTTCTATGTAAATCATATATCAGGGCTCCTGGGTCTAGAAATATCAACAGCAGTGTTGTTTTTTCTTTTGAATTTCTTTAGCAAAAGCAGAAGCTCCTGGGGGGCCAGCAACCAGAGGATCACATCACTTAGTGGTGGGAGTACTATACTAGGTATATATCACATAGGGCAGGTAAGGAAGCACTGTCCTGGAGTCTGAAAAGTCATTAGGACTGACATACCCTCTCAGGACATTTATAAATTGTGGTATGGCCAGAACAGCTAATGAACAGGAGGGGACAAAGATTTTCTACTGGTATGACTGGTCTTTCTCTTTTTTTAAACCTCATTCAGGTTTACCACCTCCAAGCTAGTTATCTCTTCACTTGTAACCCTGTGTCTCTAGGGAACTTTGGAAATATTGCTGATGGGCTGTCAGCAGGAGCTGGAGGGAAAAAGAAGACACATGATGGAGAAGCAGAAGAAAGCCTACTGCATGAGGAGGAGGATGGTATTCCTAATGACCTTGGAGTACCCCTGATATCTACCACACCCCCCGAGAAGCCGCTGATCACAGATGGGAACAGGTGAGGATATGTGTTTCAAAACCTTCTCGTGCAGGACTCTGGCTCCTATTTTATAATCCTGCAGGACTCATTAATGAACCCTGGCAGCATTAAACAGGTTGTGTGGGACTGAAGCTTTCAAATCCTCAATTACATCTTTCACAACAGTAAACTTTCTACACTCCACTGAAGTGAATGGGCTCTGAGCCATTTTACACTCTTCTTCTGATCTTCTGCCTCATGGGCTCTTGAACTTCTGGTGTTTCTAAAAGGGCTGCATTATAGCAACCATGCATTGGAAAGCTATAAAAAGTGCAACTCCTTTAGTGCTATCCCTGGTTTAGGGTCTCATACTCTGATCACAAGTAACATCCACCCAGCGACCAGCTCCGGGACCAGAATAACACACCAAAAATATTGAAATCTGGTTAAGACAAAGTTCACTTCCCAGAACACTTTCCAGAACTAATAATTATAGATGTAGATTTAAATAGCAAGTAGTAACCAAAGTAGGAGGAAATAGTAATTGAAAAAAGAAAAGACAAATGGATGAAAAGATGCGAAACAGTTCTTCTAAATGGCTTTGATTATAACCAGATGTGTAAAGGTTAAATTTATTTCAAAGATGCTAATAAAAGGAAATATTTTCTTTGTTGCTTTTGATGCTGTGAAAAGCCAAAATCAGACACAAGAGCAGGATGCATTTTGTCACTGAGTTGTTATGATTTTGTTATCACTTTTACTAAGCAGGGTCCTGCAGATCAGCTTCTGCCAAGGAATGTCAATCTCCACTAGCTATTGCTTCTGAATAAAAGGATATGGTGAAAGTAATGTGGTGAGACTGCCATGCCTCTCCCGCTGTGCAGTGTGCAGAGCTATTGCTCTTGAAGAGGTGATCAGATTTTAATCTTTGCTCCTTTTCCTCCTGTTGCTTCCCACCATTAACAGTATTTCAGAGCTTCTCTGCATGCCTCTCTGCCCAGCTTTTCTCCCATCCTGGAAACACTGGAATTAGATTGATTGACTTCAAGCTTTTTCTCTTCAGGGAATCTTACAGGTAGCATAACTGATGTTTGTGTTTGTTTTACTGGTTAGCACAAGTGAACACATCACGTTGTGCCTTCAGTTTCTGTGCTGTGAAAGAGCACCAGTTTTCCTTTCCTGCGCCTCCCTCTGAACTCCTCTCTCACCTTTGTGACCTGCTCTGTACTTTGTTTTCACAGGAACCACCAGTACCTGCCGTACGACGAGAGGAAGCCCTGTATCTGTGTCAAGAGCTACTGGGGCAACCAAACCTTTCGTCTGTACTCTTCCAACACTCTTGAGAAAATGGCGGATCACCTGGTAAGTGGCAGCCATCTCCCAGGCTCATGTATTCAGCAGAATATGGCAGCAAGAGGTCACATTCCTGAAAACAGACCTGCAAAATTTCTCCCAACTGCATTTCTTGGTGTTCATTTTATGAAAGAGTAGCTGATATCAGTCCCCCCCCCTTTTTTTTTCCAGATTGCTTTGATCTATTAGAGTGAGTCAAGTATTCGTCTCCACATTTTTTTTTGACCATAGAGCTGTCTTCTTTTCTCAGAAACCTTTTATTCTTTGTAAGAATGGCCAAACAATTAAAATATGAGATACAGAATAATTCTGCCTTCTATGGTTCTACCTCTGATGTCTTCTTGCCCAGACCACATGGTTTAACATGTGCTTATGCTGGACACTCTTTAAAGGACACTTTTTGACTTTAGTTTTCCTAAAAACATTGATAGAGACAAAATGGCATATTGTCTCATGGGCAGTCACTGTGATGCCCTAGTCATAGTGTTTTCCCGTAATGATGTCTTTTTCTACCGTTGTTTAAAGTTGACTATCAACAGTCTCAAGAAAGTAGTAGTAAGGGTTTTTTTAAGTGACTTCTAATGTTGAATGTTTTTGTTTGGGTTACTCAGATTAAGAGTCTGAGTCATCCCTCATTTATCCTTATATACCTCATGAGCAGCAACACTGAACTGATACTCATGCAAGGTTGTATCATGAGAAAACAGTGGCTTATAGGCCAATATTTTTAATGCAGGTATTTGAAAATTAAACATCTGAATATATATATGGAGAGATATGTTTCTCAGTGTACTTGAACACCCACAGGCCTTGCTGGAAATCCAGCCATTTATTTTAGTTTGTAAGAACAGACTCCATTTCTCAGTGATAACAGGAGGTGTTGCAGTAAACTTTACATATAGATTCAGGTGCCCACTAATATTTAAGAAGTTACCTCCATCAACTTGCTAAATTTAAGCAGCAGGGCTTGAAACAGAACCAAGGAGAACTAAAGTTTTTCCTCCTACCTAGTGGAGAATGTTTCCCACTGACTGATCTTCACCAAAGAAGTGAGAAAACAAAGCTGCTTCAAGCAGTAGTAGCTTGGACTAGTAGTTGGAGAGAGTGGGGAAAGGTCAAAATAAATCGTGCTGCCAGAGCCTTCTCTCTGTGCACTTCAAGTGTAGAGATATATCAAGGGTCCTGTTCTGTCAGGTTATAAAGTTACCTCCCTCATTCTTGCTAGTCATACAGTGAATAATGGTGCTATAATACTGGCAGAATGACAAAATGCCCTCCTTTACATAATGGCTTTGTCATGTGTTTTTCATAGGAAGAATCATTAAAGCAAGTGAAGGACTTGATCAAGGTTTCAGAGATTGCATCTGAGGAGAAAATGAGGACAACTCTAAATGATTTTATCAATCAAAGCAGGTAACTACTTTTGCTAGAGGCTTACAGAAGATCAACGTTCTATGTTGGCTACAAATTCAAGGCTAGACAAGCAAACTGATGATAATACAAAAAATACAGTAAACTTACTGAGATATATATTTTATTTATTTTGCTATAAAAGCAAAGGCCTCCCTAAATTGCAGTTTCTATTTATATAGAGAAAATATTTTATTGCTATTGTCAATATTCAGTATTGACAGTAGACTACTGCCAATATTTTCATATTATTTTGGCTTTCTAGACTCTAAGAATAGAATGTATATGGGATAAGTAGGATTAAACAAAGTGTGTAATAGACATACTGTAAAAAAGGACAAAGTTGAGATAAAAGCAAAGGGTTCTACATGCTGGGATAAATCACCCAGTGACCTCTGCAGCAGAAGACATGATTGGGCCCAAAATAGATATAAACTCTAATTTCTAGATATTAACCCTGCTTCTGTAAAATGTGGTGCAGCGTTTTTGGACTCTATTCTTTGAATCTTATAGGTGTTCAATATTTATTTTAGAGAATTTCAGCATCTCTGTCTTCTGGTTCATGTACTGCAGCAGACAGAGAACATTTCATTCTAATGAATTTTAGCAGCTCACATTAAAACAATAACACATTTAAAGAACCTGTAATTCTTGTGTCGTAGGGCCTTCATAACTGTTGCTGAAAAGAAGCCCAAAGGGTTGAACTACACTGCTTTGGACAAAAAGAGATTCATGCTGTTCAAGCAAGAGCTGGTATGTGTCTTTTTTCCTTTAAGCATTGATGCAATCATGTTAACTGAAAGCATGCTGGTTGCATATATTTTAATTTCTATTTGAGTTCACCATACTCAAATGCTTTGTAATTAATATGAATGTCATATCCAAGAGCATTTTTAAAACTAAACCCCACTGTTCTTAATATAAAGGGTTGTAAGATGCCCTAAAATAATTCAGAACATGTATAAAAATATGATTAAGACATTATAATAAGCTGATTTTTATTTTCCAGGCATCTTAAAATGGGATGACGCTGAGTTCAGTGGAAAAATACCAAATTAACACTGCTGTTAGATGTTTAATTACTGTGGTAGGGCAGAACTACAAGACTAGTAAAGTCTGGCATTTGATATTCCTGGACCTAGTCATCTCCTCCAGGGAACCAGTAAGAAGAAACCAAACTGTGTGGAGGTTGTCTGAATGTTTGTTAGCTTTATTTACTGTTTGTACCACAGAATTTGGTTGTGACTTCTGTCAGGACCAAGGCCTGATAATTCTAGGTGGTAATCACATGTCTCTTGGGACTTCCATACATGCAGTACAGATACAAACAAAGAGAAAATGGGGGACATTTGCATTTTATGTTATTCAGCTCCCAATTGTTGATCACCTTCTGTTGTGACAAAGAAGGTAACTGTTACCTTGAACCAAGTGTCTCCATCTTCTTCTTTCAACTTTTCTCCTCCTGGGTCCAGTTCAGACTACTTGATAATGCATAAAAAATACATATTGTCTTTCCTGACTGCAGGAAGCAATGGCCAGTGATGCCAAGGGGATTGTTCAGCAGCAGAAAAAGAAGATCCCACTGGATAAAATGATGCATGAGACTCAGAGCTTTATAGATAAAATTCGATTCTTGGTTGATGAGGTAATCCACATGGAAATTCAGCTGAATTTTAAATACAGGGTTTGACGTTGATTTACATAATCCCATGTGAATAATAACTCCTGGCCTGGTTATCCAAAAAGTTCTTCTTTGGATATCTGGGCCCAATCATGTTTTGCATTAAACAGAGCTGTTAACAGCCTGGGGTAGAAAATGCTGGGCTATGTAGTATGGAGAGGATGCAGTACAGAGAATTTTTTTCTTCCTTTTTTTTTTTTTAAACCACAAGGTCATCCCATATGTGTCCTAGTGGTTTGGAGACAGACCGCTTTCTGATCTGAATTCATGTCTCCACCTGTGATTGTGATTTGGACTGGTATGAGCTATGTGTTCTCTGTAATATACTTCACTGTACAGCTACTGCTTAGACATATTATTAAGCCTAAGAAAATATGAGAAAAGGAAGACTTTCCTTTGGTTGTGGAGGATTGGGTTAGAGATCATTTAGGCAAACTGGACCCTCACAAATCCACTTGTCATGATGGGATGCACCCACGAGTGCCGAGGGAGCTGGCGGATGCTGTTGCTAAGTCACTGTCCATCATCTTTCAAAGGTCATGGAGGACAGGAGAGGTGCCTGAGGACTGGAGGGTAGCCAATCCATTCCAGTCTTTAAAAAGGGCAAGAAGGAGAACCCAGGAACTGTAGGCCAGTAGCTTCACCTCCATCTATGGAAAGGTGATGGAACAGTTCATTCTGGAGGTCATCTCTAGGCATGTAGAGGAAAAGAAGTTTATCAGAAGTAGTCAACTTGGATTCACCAAGCAAAGATCATGCTTGACCAACCTGATAGCCTTCTGTGATGGCATGGATAGCTGTGTAGATGAAGGAAGAGCAGTGGATGTTGTTTATTTTGACTTCAGCAAGGCTTTCAACAGTGTCTCCTATAGCATCCTCATAGGCAAGCTTAGGAAGTGTGGGTTAGATGGGTGGACAGTGAGGTGGATAGAGAACTGGCTGAATGGCAGAGCTCAGAGCGTTGTGATCAATGGTGCAGAATCTGGTAACTAGGGGTGTTCCCCAGGAGTCTGTGCTGGGTCCAGTCCTGTTTAATATATTCATCAATGACCTGGATGATGGGATAGAGTGTAACCTCAGCAAGTTTGCTGATGATACCAAGCTGGGAGGAGTGGCTGATACACCAGAAGGCTGTGCTGCCACCCAGCGAGACCTGGACAGGCTGGAGAGCTGGGCCGAAGGGAGACCCATGAAATTCAACAAGAGCAAGTGCAAGGTCCTGCACCTGGGGAGGAACAACCCCATGCACTAGTACGGGTTGGGTGTTGACCTGCTGGAAAGCAGCTCTGTTGAGAAGGTCCTGGGAGTGCTGGTGGACAACAAGCTGACCATGAGCCAGCAATGTGCCCTTGTGGCCAAGAAGGCCAACAATATCCTGGGCTGCATTAAAAGGAGTGTGGCCAGCAGATCAAGGGAGGTTATCCTCCCCCCCTACTGCCCTAGTAAGACCATATATGGAGTACTCTGTCCCATTCTGGGCTCCCCAGTTCAAGAAAGACAGGAACTACTGGAAAGAGTTCAGCGGAGAGCTACGAAGATGATCAGGGGGATGGAGCGTCTCTCTTATGAGGAAAGGCTGAGAGACCTGGGTTTGTTCAGCCTGGAGAAGAGAAGAATGAGGGGGGATCTTATCAATGCTTATAAATATCTGGGGGATGGGTGTCAAGAGGATGGGACTAGGTTCTTTTAATTAGTGCCCAACAACAGGCCAAGGGGCAATGGGCACAAGTTGGAACACAGGAAGTTCCACCTCAATATGAGGAAAAACTTATTTACTTTGAGGGTGACAGAGCAGGGGCACAGGCTGCCCAGAATGGTTATGGAGTCTCCTTCTCTGGAAATATTCAACACCCGCCTGGACACGTTCCTGTGCCCCCTGCTCTGGGTGTCCCTGTTGAAGCAGGGCGGTTGGATGAGATGATCTGCAGAGGTCCCTTCTAATCCCTACTATTCTGTGATTCTGTAATAACGGCAGAACAGCCATATTTGGCCAGGCCAAAATCCATCCAGTGGAATACTGTCTCTTTGAGAGCAGTCTGTGCTAGCAAACTAAACAGGACTATGGTTATTCCCTGGCTCAGAGAGCAAGTGACAGAGCCTGGCATGGTTCACAGCCTGGCATGGTTCGCATCCTGTGCCCAAATTCTTTTCCTTCCCAAAACAGAGTGACATTGCTCACAGTGCCTCTTGGGAACAGCCCCTGGGCTGGTCTTTGCTTCAAACCATACTCAGGCTTTCCTTGGGGAAATGTTATTTGGGGCAGGGCAAGGCCGTGCCATGGAGCATCTTCACACAGCACAGGTGACTGTGTGACAATGCTTCGGTTTGGCCCTGATCCTTTTTGCTTTGCTGGTATGGATGAAGTTGATGGTATTTCCATGGTAGCTACTTTCAGCTTAAGCAGTCTGTGGATAAGTTATTTCCTGAGACAGTCGTACCCAGATTTTTAGTTTTAGTTTCTCCTGGAACAATTTATAGACTGGGTGCTCCATAGTCACTCTACAAAGCTCTTTACTTTCAGCTGTGCTTAGGAATGCAGGTTTGGACTGCAAAGCATGAAGTGACAGCCTCTTTTATTCTGGATGCACATATGCACTCCACAGGAGCCATGAGGGAATCAGCTTTTGGTATAGAGTGTTTTAACAAAAAGTAATGGTGGTAGCTCATAGAAAGCATTCAGTTTTAGTTCAATATTCCTTGTCATTTAACAGCCACAGAATACGGTACCTGATGTGTTCATCTGGATGCTCAGCAGCAACAAGAGAGTTGCATATGCAAGAGTCCCAGCAAAAAACATACTCTACTCCCCAGCGAAAGAGCAGAGAGGCAAGGACTGTGGGAAGATTAAGACTCATTTCCTGAAAGTAAGTCTGGGGTGCTCTGCTAACACTGGTAATGCCTGGGGAACATTCAGTATTCACATTTCTTACAGGGATTTATTTTACAGGCTTATCTTTAATATATTAAATATAGTATATTTAAATATATAAATATAGTCATATACTAAAAATGTGTACACATTTATATCTGCCATCTATTAACATTTACTTCTTATATTTATGCTTATCCTTCTTTAAGCACTGTATTGTTGCCAGGCTTTTGGTGTCTGAGTAATTAATTCTCTCACTACTTGTTATGG
Organism: Phalacrocorax carbo; assembly: GCF_963921805.1. NCBI lineage: Eukaryota > Metazoa > Chordata > Aves > Suliformes > Phalacrocoracidae > Phalacrocorax > Phalacrocorax carbo. The sequence continues at coordinate 13,214,208 of NC_087514.1, read as the reverse complement.
CAAGTTTATAGCATTGTTTATCTATAGATATACACATAAACAGATAGAAGAGGTACAGCCTCTTTACTGGCAAAGACATCAGAATGCAGCACATGAGAGATGGGAGGAGATTGGTAAGAGATCAGCACACAACAACACATGTAACAAGGAAACCTAGGTACACAGAGGTAATACGCAATTATTTATGCTTGCTATTTAAATGTGTGTAGGTTTGCGCAATATATGTCTAAGTATTGTTATGGGATTATTCATCCTGAAGGAAAGTCTTAGTGAATATACTCCTACAAAGGCAGAGTGATTGGTAGTACCTGGCACAGGGATATTATGCAATTTAATTGTTACTATGGCCAGCAGGAAAAGCCCAAACACTTGAGACAATAGTAACTTCGTATAAGGACTTTTTAGTGGTTTCTCACCTGGACCTGCTGGGAGCACTCCCATAAAACACAGCTAAAGAGCAGATAGAAATATATAAGCTCCTGATAGTTGCCATAGGTACTTGTTAAGCACAGTACTATTTGCCTGCATAAACAAAAAATACCATGATTAACTCTCCACCCCCTTCGATATCAAGAATTACCTTAAGAACAGATAATACTAAGCACTGATCTTAGCAGAGCTAGATGAAGTGGGAGTGGAGAGGAAGGAAATAATAGTATTGTTTGTCAAGATTAGTAATGTTTTATATTGGAATACGTTTTCTGACCCACCCAGTGGGGTAATATTTTTAATATTACACAGGACTAACTATTGGAGACCAGCAAAACTGTATGAAATGTAAAGTGGGCTAAAGTCTGGGAAAAGCAAGGTACCAGCCAGCACTGATATGCTTGCAGCTATTAGCTGTCTGCGCAAACCTCTGCATATTAGCCAGTACACCATTTACATAGACTTTCAACCACAAAAACTACTCATTTCTTCCCTAAGAATCACAGAATTTCCTCATGCTAAATGGGTCTTAGGGCCACTCACTGTGGAGAAATGCTATTTTTCATTATATCAGCTTAGTGAATGCTCCTTTATTTCACTCTGGCTTGGTAGGACTCAGCATCCAGCCATGTCTCTTGAACTTGTTGGTGATGAGTGGATTTTTTTTCTTCAGTTACCAGGCAAGCGCCCGCTGGGCTGGACTGTGCAGGCAAAGGTGGATATCTACCTATGGCTTGGACCTGCCAGCTTTGCCCATAGCATCATGGAGAATTTACCTGTAGGATATGAGACCAAAATACTATCCAACACCAGCTCAGGGCACACCATGGTGCCCTCATCTGCCTGCCTGCTGTATAAAAGTAAGGCATTATTTCTTCTCCATATTAGCAATTAAAAGGGCTTGTAAGAAAAACATGACCTCAAAAACCCTAATTCAAAGGACTGCAAAACTTCTGTTTAAAGTAACTGTTCTAAGATGATCAAGGCTTAGCATCTTTTGATCAGAAAAGGCTGGTTTTTTTGCCAAGTCATCAGTCCTGCCACCGACACTTTGCATATGTCAGGGAAAGGAAGGATCTGTTCTCCTGCAATTTCTGTTCCCTGTGTCTATCTCCTCATAATGGGGAAACATCTTTCAGTTCTCCTGATGAAGCTACTGTGTTGAACACCTAGTGATGGGAGATAAAAACTGCTGCACCATTTCCATGAAGCTGACATTACTGTTTTCTTTGCAATGATTTAGCTCCGCACTTCTTCCAGCTAAGAGCCCACATGTATCAGGCAAGGGGACTCATTGCAGCTGACAGCACTGGACTTTCCGATCCTTTTGCAAAAGTAACTTTCACATCACACTGCCAGACCACGAAGGTAAGTTCCAAAGTCTCTTTCAGTAAAAGAAAACACATTTTTTTTCCAAGTAAGCAATAAAAAGAAAAATTTTTGGTTTTGCAAGGAGGTACCTTGCAGGAAAAAATCAGATGCCTGCTGTTAAAGGGCAACTCCTGACAATCCTCTGCAAGCGAGGCAGGAGTTTAAGTGTAACCCACTATTATAAAATGAGGTGCAGTAGTACTAGTTTATTTTATCTCTTTCAGTTGTTAGATCCCCTGGGACTGCTGGGCCTTTGAAGCAAGTGAATTACCTTTCTCTAGATCTTTTTCTGTATGTTTTAATTTTGGGCTGTTGTTATTGCTTGCATGAAGATGAACCCACATAGTTCTTTTTTCCCATAGTCTATGCATGCAATGATTGACCAAAGAGTAAAGGCCTTTATGTGGCTTCTTTAGCCATGTGAGCCAGCATGGCTCTTTGCGATGGAATTCAGCAAAGCACACTGGTGGTTTTAGAGTGGCAAAGTTGAAATGAGCTGAAAACAGAGAGGTGTGAGACTTTCTGCATCACTTAAATGCTGCAAAAATGTGTCCATAGGGAGATGTGAGACCTCTTCCTCAGGTATATCCAGGGAGCAAATGGTCTCCTATGGACATTTGATGGAGCCTCTAGAGAGGAAGGGGAACTTCTACAGAGCTCCAGCAAGAAGGGTTGAAGTACAGCTCAGAAAATGAGCAGGAGGATGGTCCCTCACAGAATATGAGGACTGACTTTCAGAGGTCCTGAGACCTCTATAACTACCCTAGACTTAAAATGGGACTCAAAGTTCTGAAACCCATGCCACAAGCAGAATTTGATGGGCCAAACATGGTCTTGCTTCAGAAAAAGTGCTTAACTCCCCCATCCAATCCCTCCCCCAAAAAAACTCCACAGAAGACTGTTTTAATTTGATTAATTCTAACATTCCTCTGACACCCTCTTTTCTTAGGAATCGAGTTCTGTAGCACACGCCTAAGGGAGCAGGAAGCAAAAAACTCTGCTCTAAGTCATAGGTGACAGTGCTGGTTTTGCCTCAAGGATACGAACTGATTTTTTTCCTGTAATGTGATTGTAACTTCTAAAAAAAGTTGATGAATGAAGCCAATGAATGTGTTTAGATGCACCAGATTCAGGAAAGTAGAGTTTAGCCCAGGAAATATAGCATTTTATAGGCATAGAAGTGTTAAGTTTATTCACTGCTTGAATAAAATATTGCAACCAATGACTTGCATGTTTTCAGAAGACTGTCAGCCAAGTACCAATAAACTGTAGTCAAGAGCCTTATTTCCATTTGAAAGAACAATAGCAGGTTATGAGTCATTTTGCAGTTGGTGTATTTTTCCTCTTTAAATGTTATCTTTGTTAAATATTTGTCCTGCCAAGACAGTTAAAACATTGTGTATGATGAAATGCTATAAGCATCCACATAAGCCAAATTACAACAAATTAAAAACTATTGATTTGTTATGAGCAATTCATTAAAATATCTTTTTCTTCTTTTTTTTTTTTTTTAAATAAAGTGTCATGTGTCATTACACTGAAGTAAAAAAAAGATTGAAAAAAATGTACCCTGGAGAAGTGAAAACTGGCCTTGGTTTAGGACAAAGGCTTTATTTTAATAGCATTGGGCATGCACATGCTTTCCTAAACCAACAGCTTTCCTCTAAATTTAATATTGAGCTTTGTCTGCCAGACTGGTGATCTTGTATTATATGCCTGTGAGGGCTCTGTGAGGAAAACAGGGAAATGAAGACACCAGAGATACTGGCCTAAAAGTGAAAGAATAATTTTCTTCTGGCTGGGAATAGCTGCTGAAAAATAAGGTGTCTCAAAGAAGGAATTATTCAGGCTGTGGGAAAGGATGTCACCAGCAGATCAGCTGAAGAACTCCCAATCAAGAAGTTCATAGCTCATTAAACATTTCATCTTTTTCATTAGATCATTTCTCAGACGTTATCCCCCACCTGGAACCAGATGCTGCTTTTCAACAGCATTGTGCTTCACGGCGACAGAGAGGAGATTGCTCAGTTCCCACCAGAGATTGTCATCGAGCTGTATGACGATGATGCAGTGGTAAACTCAAAATCCTTCTTAGTAAAAACCTGGACTCTTACATCTTACTGCCAGTGTGAAAGCAAAGCTGTGTCACTGAATAGGCATTAAATGTATGACCTTGCCGAATAGAGCTCATTCTTACAGTGGTTTGCAGTTTAACATCTGAAAGTGAGCCCTGAGACTCACTTTATGACCTTGCAATGCTGTGGCCTTGTTTTTTCCCAAGTGGTTCTTGCTCCCATAGACTGGCTTAGCGAAATCAGAAGCACCTTGCCCCCACCTCCCTTGCACACAAGTGTAAATATTGTGTCTAAGGCTGGGGAGACATGGATTTAGCTCTGACCATGCAAACTCTGACACAGTCTCATTGGTTCAATGTAGAGCTCAGAAACTTTGGATGCTTTGAAGAAGTACTAAATACTCAACTCCTCCATTTTCATAGCTGCCTTGCATTTTGCTTTGCTGTTTACTTCAGGAGAAGGTGTTTGGGTTTTTTTTCACAAATACTAAGGTCTGCATCGTTTTGGCTCCTGTAACAGCTGTGAAATTCAAATGGATTTGACATCTATATTCTCCTTTATTTAGGGTAAAGCAGAATATATTGGGTCTACAGTGGCTGCCCCTGTGGTGACACTTGCTCATCAAAAGTATCAACCACCTAAACTTTCTTACCACCCAGTGTATTGTGGAAATCTTTCAGGAGGAGACCTTCTGGCTACCTTTGAGCTTCTGGAGGTAAACTAGACTTTCTGGATGGTTATACTTTTACACCCTGGGCTTACAAAAGCAGCTGTGGCATCAAGGCCCATCACCCTCTTGAATTAGTGGGAACTGCAACTGAAATAGGATCTTAGTGTTGGTCCTCATAGTCCCCATGCAACCTCCATCACTGCCTCCACCTTACCAGGGTAACAGAGCCACTGCCCATGCTCACACCACCACCAGCCCTCGCATGCTCTGAGCCTCATTTGCCCATCACTTGCCCTGCCCTAAATTAGGCTTTGGCCTGAGAAACAACTGTGAAAATACCACTGCCATTGCAACGAGTTGTTCTTTGGAGTAGCACATGGCCCTGATTTTAGCAACCCTGGAGGTCTCAGCACTACTTCCTCTCTTAGAAAAAGGGAGTGGTGAATAATAAGGATTGGATTAGGGAGTCTCAGTTTTCAGATGCCCCTAATATATTAAGAGAAATATTACACTGGTTTCCAACTGTTAGACACAAAGCAAATTCAGCATACCTCTGGGACTAGTCCAGCAGATGCATCGATGGGGTGTATGGTGCCTGGGATTTCAGGGAGTTCCAGTGAAATTTGCAGAACCACCAGCTGGAGGAAACCTCTCTGCTGAAAACCTACAGCAGTTTGTTCTGAAATCTGAAATGGGAAAAAAGTGGAACTCTGTGAAAAGTTTTGGAGAAATTGCCAGGATAAAACAGGCTTTTAAGCATGATGGGCTAATTATGTTCTCAGTGAAAGCCTTAAATATGTCACCATGTGGAACATTTCCTCATTATGGTGGGTACCTAGGGATAGAATCTAGTACCTTGGTCATAATTTTACCACTTTTTTCTTGAAATCCACTTTTTGGTGAACGAAGAGGGCATTGTATTTTTTTTGCCATCTTTTGGGACAAAGGAAGCAGCACTGCTTCTGGGATATATCCAAATGTACCCCTAAGACTTCTCTAGAATGTTGACAAGAACTGTAAGTAAAGACCCTGCCCTCCTTGTTTTCATGCTCTTTATTATTCTTCTCAGTGACAACACTCTAGAGCATCTCAGATGGCAGATAATAACAATATGGACATTAAAGAAATTTAAAAATATATATATAAACATCTGGCAGGCTTCAAAGCATTCCCAGAGCCAGTGTGCTGGTGGCTTCTTCCAACATCAGGGGCTTCCTGATGATGCTCTGCATGAGGATGGAAACAAAAATCTCTCATCACCGATTTATTCTCATTCTGAGCCTATAACCTTTCCCATGACATACTGTGCTCAATAACTCTGATCTGCAGGTACCGTTTTGTTCAGCTGAAGAAATGTTGTGTAAGAAGTGAATGCTTCTTTCTCAAAATGAATGCTATTATGCTGGGTATTGCTGGAGGGATAAAATTATTCTTATAACTAAAGATCTTGGCAATTAGAAAAATAACACACTAAAAAAATACAGACTAATGAATATTAGGAGTATTGGTTTTACTCAAAGTGGGCTCAGGATTTACTGTTTTGTTTTGGTGGGCCTTTTTTTTTGTTTGTTTGGTTTTTTTAATCAAAAGAGCAAAATCCCCTTGCAAACACACTTTGTGGATATTTTCCTCTACTGTTGTTTGAGTGTTAGATTTTTCACCTCTTGTTCTGTGCAGTTTCAGTGTGACCATGAAGCAAAGTCCTTTCTGAGTTATACCAAGCTAATTTCACTGAAATTAACAGAGTTTCACCGTGTAGTAAAGAAACACTCTCAACTCCACTAGTGGTTGTTAGATTTTGGAACACTGGGGACTTTGCAATATATCAAACTGTTCAGTGAACTGCAACACTTAAAAAGAACAAAAGAGAAGATCCAGGCTAGCATGATTTGATATCAGTCTTTGGTTTTGCAGTCCTGGAGTGCCGTTTAATAAAACTCTTTATGAGGCAGTTCTGCCCTCGAATGAGAGATCTCACCAGCCTTCCTCTTCTAAGCCATGTCCTTTAGAACAAATCCCTTCTCACAGATGTAAGAGGAGACACAAATAGTTACGTATGTTCTAGTTTTAAAAAAATTTAAATAAATAGCTTAGTTCAGAAATTACATATGCATAAATCACTGTATCATGCAGATTAATATATTTGTGTTGATCACCTATCATCAGTACCCAAGTCAGATAATGCAATGGAAGTGGATCCCTGAGATGTGAACTGTGTGAAGGGACATTACACCTGGTATGTGATCTAGTTCAGGTAGTCTTTGCCTCTTGTTTTATTTAAAGTACCAGTTATTCTATTACTGGGCAATTTTTTTGAGCATTTAATGACAGTTAATATAGTGTTGGAAGCTCTGGATATAATTAAAGCTAAACAGGTGGACTTCTAGACAGGCAGATATTGTTCACAAAGTTGTGTGTTTCTGTTTGGCTTTTTAAACTGCATCACAGAGGTGGCCGATAGAAACCAGATACACTGGGGAACAGCAAAACTAGACCTACATCTCTGTCCTCAAGTTCCACAAAATCTATTAAATGAATTGCTTAGGCTTTTTACTGATAAAAGGAAGTAAACGTGCATGTGAATTATTGCTGTTAATTATGTGAATACTTACATATGCTGCGGGTGCTATGCTAGAAGATATGTTTTCCACCCATCTCCTACTTCACCCACAAGGTACTAGGCAACATACCCTTTATCCCTTATGCTAATTAAACTCCCACACAAGTGTACATAAATGCAGACAACAGACAGATGGCCTAGTTAAAAGAAGCAGAAGACTTCAACTTTACAGGTCCTTTGAGAGCTGTACCTCAGCTGCTTCACCTTTCAACAGTGGCAAGTTAGCTTAGGAACACTGAAGCACTCAAAAAGTTGTGTTTCTTTTTCCTGGAAGCCATACGTACCGTACACTTCAGGTACTGTACTTGATGTGAAAGCTGAGGAGAGCTCTGTCTGCAGGTTGTTAGCTCACCTGTGAAACCTGTGTTCCTACTGTTCTCTGATATCACGAACTGAGTTTCTAGTAGGAGTTATCATCGGTCCTGGCTTCAACGGTTTTATGTAGAAATTTGCTAAATCAGCTCAGGCTTCAGACCTGCCCTGCATGTGACTGAGAAGGCCATAAATAACACACTGTTGAAAATTAGGAAGCAATTGGGAAATGAAGCCAGGGAGCTTTCCCACAGATGGTGAACCAAACAGGCAGCAGAGCCTGGAGCGCAGCAAGAGGCAAAGAGATGGTCAAGCCTCGGAGCCATGGTGGAGTGTGCTCTCCTCCCACCCACCTAGCACAGGGCAGTCCTGCACGCCCAAATAAGCTCCTGAACGTGGGCCAGGATTATGTGCAATCACACACAAAGAGCTTAAGAGCCGCCTGCCACAAGATTTTAGTAGTTGCACAGAGAAGACCAAGCCCTAACACTGGAGATGTGATTTGCAAGTTCTCATACACTGACAGCATGCAATAATGCAGGGCTTCTATTTCATAGTGGCTGAAGAGCATTATGTCTGTCTGGCAAATGTGCGATTTAGCTGATGTGTACTCTCTGTTCACCAGCCTTTTTTAACTAAAATCAGATCTAGAATTTTCCTATGAAAATCCTCTAAGCAATTTTGTGCAGGATTTTTGTTAAATAGAATTACCATGCTTTCCATTTTTAACAAATAGAATTACCATGCCTTAGCACACGCATGTCTTTAGGGCAGACTCCGTCCTGCTGGGGCAAAGGAGACTTTTTTTCAGAAAGGTGCATAAACCCAATCTATTGAATACTCTTCCTGCCAAATGTTTTAGCATCACAGCATGACAGATAACAATCCAGGTCACATTCCTCTCACAGCATAACCTGTTTGCTCTGCAACAGGTCTTGTAAAACTGAATTAAATTGATGTGTTCCATGTACCATTCACAGATACGTGTAATACTGGTTTTATTAAAAAAAAAAAAAGCCTAAGTTATGACTGCTTGATTTTTCAGATTCCTGAGTCAGATCCAGACAGACTTCCCCCATTGGATCCACCAGATGTTGGCCAGATTTACCCAGTCCCAGCTAACATCCGGCCTGTTTTAAGCAAGTACAGAGTGGAGGTGAGTTACTTAGAATGTTTCCATTTCCAGATGTCATCTTCTTTTATTCTCTTACTGAACTGTAACAGTAAGGGATGATGATTTTAAAATCCTGATGAATAAGAATCATGTAAAAATAGCATACGGATGCCAAAATATATGTGGTAAGCTCCAAACAAATTGATTCTCAGAGGCTGGGCATTTGCTTCCACCTGAGGCCAGAAAAAGCTATGTCTCAGTCCTGACCTGCTGGCAAAGGACTGCTCCTGTGGCAGAACATGGCTGATGGACCTGCGCTCTGTGCAGCCAGGGAAGTTTCTGCAGGAGATGGAGAGCTTCCCCATGCAGCTGACCTCACTGGAGGTGAAGTTCTACATCAGTCACCTCCCAGGCTTTTTCTGGGTCCCAAACTTCAGCCAAGCGATGTGACCTGCTTGCATACAAATGTTTGCACCTTCTCTCCCACCCTCTCTTGCATCTGTGAGCAGTCAGCTCCCATTTGGACCCAAAGTCCCTTTATGTTAGAAAGCAGGGAAATGTGGCAGCCTTTAATGTCAGTGTAATGCCTGGATGCTGCCCAGCCTCACCACTCCCTGTCACTCATCCTGCAGCCTACACACCAGCAGCTTACTTGCCAATTTTGCTGTGCCAAGTCAGACCCTGCTTGCACAAACTGGTGGCCCTTCCCCAGAAATACTTGTTCAGGAGCCCAAAAGCAGTTCCGGCTTTGGCTTTAAAGATCAAGCAATAGAGCTGCTGAAAAGGAGAGAACAACTGTTAGCTCTGCTCTATCATTTAGTAAAATTCTTGTTCTCTGTACATAGGAAAGAATTTTTGTTAGCAGTATTTTTTTTTACACCAAACCCTGCAAGATAAATAAGCCATGAACTACTCTGCTGACACTAGAGGGACAACTTAAATTCTTAAACTTAGGTGTTCCTCTAAGTATTGTGCTATGAAGGCCTTCCCACTGCCCTTGCAGTACAATTGCTTTGCACTGCTTGTGAATTTTCTATCTTATACTGCTGTGACATTCATCCCAACCAGCTCTAAGGCACCCAGCTTAGAACCATCCTGACTGTAGGCTTCCTGTTTGGACACCTGAGCAGAGCAGACCCCTCCAAGAGTGATTCACATCTTAAATATATTAAATTATGTTTTGGAAGTGCATCTCTATCTCCCTTGGTTTTGGAGGGAGCCTAGGACAGTTCCACTTCTCAGTCTGATACCTTGGGCAGCTTAAAACTGGGGAAATTGCATCCAGATCCAGACAGTGAAATTGCTACAAGAACAGGTTTATAGCTGAAGTGCATGCATATATAGTGAAATATGAACTCTGGAGGGTATCCAGCAAGGAAACGACACAGAATGAATATAACACAACTATTTTTGTTAAGATATTATAGACTATATCTCACACTGGTGGAAAAGACCTTGGAGACATTGTCACTGCAGAAGTGTGCCCCAATTTTAACCAGGAGCCTCCAGCAACAAAGTAAGATCTTACCGATCCTCAGGACCCTCCAGCACCCTTTGCTACTCCCTGACTAACACAAATCCCCAGTCCTGCCAGCATTCAAGTTGTTCACAAAGCCCCCCAAGCTCCCTTTCGGTTCCAGTCTTCATTTCACTTTCGTGAGACTCACAGCACCTTTCACCAACCATAATGTAACCATTTCTCACCGCCCCAGCCCTCTCCTTCAGGGCCCCCCAATGTGTGCTGTATAAAGACCCATTTTTTTCTACAGACCCAAACTCCTTCTTGTCCTCCAGACCAGGAGCACAGTCCTTTGAAGCAAAGCTGCTTGAAGACCTCCTGCCATCCATTGCAGACCTGAGGGGTACCTCAGCTGGCAAACCTCTATTAATCACCTCTGCTCATATGGGATTTGTTCGCTCCTTCAACTGCTCTGACATTTTAAACAAACCAAGCCCCTGCTGTTCAGATGGATGGTCCCCTTGCCCTGCTGAAAAGACAACTTTTGCAAACATGATTATTATGGCTTGCAGTTGGCAATAGCTTCCTGATAACAGTTGGATGTTATGAATTGCTTTAACTTCCACCATAATCCTGATAGTTATTTGATATCAGATTTAAGTTGTTTGCATTTTTTCCTGCATTCCAAAAGGTACACAAGGTGCTGGGATCCCAGTGGTGGCTTTCCCCAGATTGAGGGGTCTCTGCAGGCTACCAATGTTTCTCTTTCTGTCCACCACAGGTCCTGTTCTGGGGTGTTAGAGAGATGAAGAAAGTCCAGCTCCTTTCTGTAGATCGCCCCCAGGTTCTCATTGAATGTGCAGGAAAAGGAGTGAAATCCTCTGTTATCCAGAGCTACAAGAAAAACCCCAATTTCGTTGGCCTTGCAGACTGGTTTGAAGTGGTGCGTACAGCATGCTGCTCCTTGCCTGTCTGTCCTCTGGTTAGGCAAGCTGTTAATTACTAATTTCCTTCATTTTTTGTGAAATAATTTCCTCTCTGTCTTGATTAAATACCAAGGAATATCAGTTCTTTTGAAGATGCTTTAAATGAAGATGCTTTAAAAGACTTCTGCTACAACTGTATGATAAAAGATTATGTTCCCCATGTTATGTCCCAAGTAGGCAAGGAAATGCATTGCAATCAGATTTTTACTGAGAGGTTGGAACTTGTTGGCAGATAACAGATATTTTTAGTACTTTTTCCTCCTCCTTTCCCATTTTGCAGGGTATTGCTCAGTTTCCTTTATTTTCTTTCAGTATTTTAATTTTCCTTTGTATGTTAATGGGCTATTAAGGGGATTGATCATTTCTGGCTTATGAGCTCTGGACCTTTTCATATTGTAACACTTGCTGTTAAGGACTGGAAATTTAATTATCACCTGTTGGCTGGGTTATAAGAACTAGCACTTTCAGTGGATGAAGGTCAGCATCAGAAAAAAATAACCTGTTTGATTTGCTCTAGTTGCTAGCATCAAGAGAGAAGTTTATGAGACAAAAGGGTGTCAAAACACTAACCTGGATACTGAAGTACAGTTGCTACAGTATTTTTAGATTCCATTGTACATCACATGTCCAAAGGGCTATTTTCCCCTTTGTAATTCATCCTATAAGGCATGTAACCACCTGGTGTCCACATCTCATGGTTGGACAAACTGAGACAGATAGTTAATAGCCTTCAACAAAGCAGCAGTGGCATTAAGACTCACAACTTCAAACACAGTGTTCATTCCTTCTGAACGTTCCTCATCATCCCAGTTTATTCTAACAAGAGATGCTTATATATGACAGCATGGGACTCAACTCTGTAGGGCAGTCTGTACAGTCCACTCTGTATTCTTAAGAAGAAGTCTTTCTCCAGACTTTGCAGAAAACCATGGACAGACTATATTGCCTATGCTGTATGCATTTTGCATTTTGAGTATGTTAATAGCCGAGGAGGAAAAGGGAAGGAAGAGTAAAAGCCTCATTGCTGTGCACAACAAATATTCTATATTCTCTTGCAATTCTCATGCTGTTGTCTGTCCTTCTCCACTAGGAGCTGCCTGAAAATGAACTCTTACATCCGCCACTAAGTATCTGCGTGGTTGACTGGAGAGCATTTGGGAGGAGTACTCTTGTTGGAACGCACACCATCAACTGCCTCAAGCAATTCCTATGTAAGGCCCAGCTGGGTCCTCAAGCTACACCAAACAGACTAGACATTGTAGAAACTGGGAAAGGTAAGTGTCCAATCCTGACCTCTAATAAAAAGATAAAAAGACAAAGCACCTATTCAGAGGCTTAACACTAGGCACGTACTTGGAGATATGCTTTATTGTATTGAGTGTAGAGTCAAACCCTTAATGATATGATCATTTGATGATCACCAAATATGATGATAGCATTTCTGACAAAATCTTACCTAACTTGCAAAGTTTCAATTTCAGCTTCACCTGAGTCATCTCAGCCTGCTGAATTACCCCGAGAAGAACCAATTTTAGCTGATCATGTCTACGCTGAGGTGGAACAGGGTAAATGTACACTGGTAGAGCCAGACCCATATCTTGCAACACACAGAACAAGTGTCTCAACAACAGAGCACTCTCTCTCTGAACCAGGGAAAGATAGAAAACAGAAGGTGGGTATAGCTGAAGCTGCCAGCTAACTTTCTGTTGCAGTCTTCCAGACTTCAGCCCTCCCTTATAAAATGGTAACCTCTTACTTATCTCAGGACTAGAGATTCTGGGTACTGATGTTAACACTCATGCTAGCTTGCTGCCCCTTGAGAGAACTAGTTAGCAATACATCTTTGAGCCCACATAATTTCATTATTTCCATTAACAAATACTTCCTTTCTTTCCTTTTGTGCTAAATGGTCATCTCAGTGGCAAGTACCACTGGAGTAGTAGGATTTTTGCTTTTCCTGGCCTTGAATGATCTAACTTAATTGAAAAACTCTTACTGTGAATGACTGTTTCTGTGCCCATGGCATTTAGGCAGGGATGAAAGCCCCCTTGTGTTATCACACAGGAAAACAAGGCAATTCTGGTCAGCATAGCATTTACAGTACAGTATACGCTCTAGATAGTACACATTGTTTTTTTGTTCAGAAGCACGTGATGCTCCTTTCTCTGTAGTTTCCCCCATCACAATCCCTTTTTTATTAACAACAGTAAAAGCAAAGGATGCAGGACTGACTTTCATTTCAGAAGCTGTTTCTGCAGCTACATAAAGCATGCTTCTTTAACCTTTGATATTTCAGTGGTCAGATGTTTCCAGCATCCTTCACAATTAGGAGGTCAAAGAAACTGCAGGGACATCTTGTTCCCTAGATGTACACACCAGTCTGGGTTCTTCATCTGGTACAGAACAATTTTAATGTATGGCAACAAGGTATACTAAGAAAAGAGTAGTAAAGGGAACCCTGTAATTTAGCCATCTGTGTTATATTAATTATCATTCCTACTTATCTATCCATCATTCCCAATTATCTATCTTTGCTCTGGTCTCCCCAGCCAAGCTGACAACTCTCTGTAGGGGTGTAGGATGAAACACACTATTTAACAGGGGCCTATCTTTAGGCAAGAATAAAGTTAGTAAGATTTGCCACATGAGCAGGTGATCTTCAGGTTCAGATTTTAGCTTTCTGTAAGAAGAGAACAGCTGAACTGCAGCAATTGTTGGGACTCTTTCTTCTTCTAAAAGGCAATAAAGTAGTAATGGGAGTTCTTAAAATACTTGCAGACTTAAATGGAGAACCCAATTTGTAACTGAATATTTGCATCCCTTAAAACATCATTATCTATTTCTCTGTAGATTTACCTGTTGTATGGCTTGCACCTGTGGCAATGTCTCAAACATTCAAAGTTTTGGCATCATCATTAGGTAATAGAGAGATAGCTTTAATAATCTGATGATCATGATGAAGTGTTTTGGAATAAAAGACAGATACACTAATTTATATTGCATTTTATTTAGCTCTTGGAGGTTGACATTTTCTTCACATACTTCATGCTTGATGTCATGAGTCAGGTGATTAGTTTTAAACAGTTCTAGGGTTCAACAGTTATTTCCCCATGTTTCGGTAGGACATGAAAAAACCCACCCGACGGTCAACAAAGAGAAGAAGAAGAACAATTGCAGATGAATCAGCTGAAAATGTTATTGACTGGTGGTCCAAATACCATGCTTCTGTGCTCAAAATGGGAAAGGTAAGTCACCCAGCATGCCCAGAACTGTCATGAATGAGCAATGTTGTAAAAGTAGATTTATTGCTGAATGATTCCTTTTTGGTATTACATTTATAATGAGTTTGTCCATTGTCTTTTTCTTTTGAAAGTCAAAAGGAATTTTTTCCAGTGAGGGAAACCCTGAAGATGGTAAGAAAATTATTTAAATCTTTCTATTGTTTTGTGCTACTAATGTTTTGCTTCTCTACTATTTTGCTATCAGAAATTAATGTCTGGTAGCAGAGTACTGTCAGTATACTGGGTTCTTTCCTGTACAGCTGATCAGATGGTGGGTAGGTTAAAACTTCTCAGGCAGTGTTGGGTTAATATGATTTTCCTGTCATTCAAATCTCATGTACAAAGATTTGCAAAGTCAAAGTCCTAAATGGTAGAAGGTAGAGATTATCCTAAACTTAGGTTGCATTTGTAACAGATTCAGAAAAAGAAACTTCTCTCAGTGTTGAATCCAATTCAGGATCAATGATGTAGGAACAGCTTCTGCTAGGAGACTCTGTAGTCATGTGTGTTACTTCCATAGCTGAAAAACAATGTGTCTAGCTCAAGTTCTAGCAGAAATTTTTTGCACAAGAACAAGAACCTAAAAGAGTTGGCCAGAAATATGCTCTCTGTGTGTGTATGTATATGTATCTCCATACATATATACTCCATGGCTTAGCGTGTCCTCCCACAATCAAACAGAGCTCTAGAAAAAAAATGTTTTTGGACAAATGTGACTGCTTGAGCAGATTGGGAAAGAAAAATGTTTACTGTTTACACAGAGCTACTATTCAGAATTAAACTATAGCATCTTCCCATGCCAGAGCTGACTGCACTTTGCCAGTGATTGAGGTGATTTCTATTTTAAACTGTGTTAGTATTGCTCTGGATGGAAGACACGACCTAAATGTCACATGGTAGAATTCTGGAAATAGCAGCTGACGGTGTTTCAGTGATTATCAGGGCTGCTGAGAGATGAGTCAGAGTTCAGTTTCTGAGTGAAAGTCACTTGTCCACATCAAGGAAATATTTTGATAGAAAATGTTCTACAAAGATGCGATGTTCACTTACAATTAGAAATTTACTTGACATTGTGTTCATCCACCCACATGCTATTCAGTTGTGGCATATTGTTTTTGACTGATAACTTCAGGTCTTGAAAATTTTTTTCTGATAATTTTTGTTACATATTTTCACCTACAATGATAGCATTATACATACAGGATGGCACTGATATAACATGTACATAGATATATGTATTTTGAAACATTTAGTGATATCAAACACAGATGAAGTATTCAAAAACTCAAAACCCGGATTTCAGCTGAAGAACTGAACCATCTCAGTGCCATTTTTGAGGGCTCATCCTCTATCTGTTGGGAAGTCCCCTCTCAGTGTTCAGAGTCTGGCTTGAGGCTGGTCAGACACCTCCTCCCATTTCTCATACTTCTGAGCTTTCCCAAGGTGAGATTCACACTATTTTGTGACGCCATTAAGCAGAGATGGACTTGAATCACCTGACATCTGAAGTACCAGTCAGCCTAAACAGCAGCTTCCAGTTTTAAATAGGCCTTAAATTTTATGTGAAAGCTGTTAAGATCTGTTAGTTTGCATCTGGGATCAGTCAGAGTGGAAGGAAAAGGATGTTCTGGGAGATGGCCAGCAGGGAAGGAGTGATACAAGACACTATCACCCCTGGTCCACCAAGCTCATCATGAAAACTGTTAGACACAGAGTGGATAAAATGCCAGCTCTCTGCTTGGGAGGAGTGGTGGGAAAAGAGAGGACTCTGTGCTTGGCCATGGAAGAATGACTAAAGAAGGAGCAAAGGGGAATCTTAAAAATGTATTTTACATCCTTATCTGAAGCATTTGATGTGTTTTGCTAATTCAAAACCTACACGATGTCATGAAATCTCTGCAGATAAGCAGACTTCTGACCACATTGCATTGATCATAGAAGAGGATCCAGACAAAAAGAAGAAGGATAAGACACTGAAAAGGAAACAGAAAGAAACTTCAAACCTAGCAACGCTGCAGGTAAGAGAGAAGTAAGGCTGGAGGCTAAGGCTGTTATTCACTGGCTACTCAAAGCTGGGTTTAGCAATACCCTCCTTACATTTATTTCAGACACCTGAAAATCAATAAAACACACAAAATGATAGTGACAATGCACACCAGCACTTGGGGCCCAGAGGAAACCAGGGTCTCATAGGGTGGATGTGGCCTGCTTGGCCTTAGACCTTCAATTTACCAGTTTGGACACACCCAGAGAGGCTTAAGTGAAAATTCAGTTTTGTTGTTCACCTGTAAAACACTGAAGTTGGAAATCCCAAATTTCATGTTGGAAATACTACAACCTATTAAGAATGACTTAAAAAAGTATATGGAAAGCATTTCTGTAACTGCTTGTGCATCCTCCCTGATGGGGAGGTAATATTCAGCTTACATTAGATTTGGTTGGATAACAACAGAAAGATTTCAAAGAAAATGGGTCATGTAAAATGACTGGAGAGATGAAGAGGTTTGAAAAGATTAGGACTGCTTGGATTAGGTTGTAGCTGAATAAAGGAGAATTTGAAACTGCTGTTTCCACTTTTTAGGAGATGGCGCTAGTCTAGGCCCTTCCCCCTAGGACTTTGGTTAAGGACAAAACTGCTGCTGTTTTAAGTGGGGAATTAACTTTTTTTTCCTCAAGGACTTTTGCAAAACCTTGGGTTTATTAAAATCTCTATTTTGAGTCAAAATGGATTTCTAGTCATCTCATCTTGTAATAAGAAAGTTGCTATAAATATATTCACTGCACCACAAAAAGTAAGCATTCTCCTATCTTCAAAGATTTATGATGGAGACTTGGAGAGTGAATTTAATAACTTTGAGGACTGGGTGAAAACTTTCCAGCTCTTAAGAGGAAAATCGAATGATGAAGTTCATGCTGACTCTGAAGACAGAATAATAGGAAAATTTAAGGTAAATTTTAATGTTGATTAAATGGGTAATATTTTACAGACTTTATGTCTTCATGCATATTTCAGGTATACCAAAGATCAAACAAAAATACATTGACAGTCTGTTGTAAGTAGTTATCTCTTCTATTGCATCTCAAGTCATATTTTTCCTTTCCCATTATCTGATAGATGAAAGCAACCTCTGGCACCAGGTGCTCACTGTTGTTTAGAAACAAGGAATTACAAAAAAGCTTCAAATCACAGAAGGGGAAGAAGAGATATATTATGTTGTCTGGATTCCGCTAATGCAACTTTATTACTGCACTATCAGTTACAGCAGCTTATATGTAGTTTTCAGTAATTTCAATGGAGGCCCTTACAGCTACTCCGGTTGGAAACAATTGCACAGCCTGATCCAGGGTACCATTAGGCAATTTGAAAATGTAGTTCAAAGCACGAATAATGTTAGTAAGATTTCAAGCACTTTGTAGAGGAACTGATTAAACTCATTGATACCTCAATTAGTTTTCAATGCAAATTTCTGTTCAAATTACTTGCTATTGGCTTTCAGGCAGTATGAGCTACCCAGCAGCCCGAGTCCATATTGATTTATATGAGTTGTATAGTGGCTGCAAAAATGCAGTGGATTCCAGTCACACTGTTGTAAAACCAACTCAGTGGAATTATCAATTTTCAAACACAGTTAAGGGCAAAATATTATTTTTAGAATCATAATACTAAGAAAACTAGATTTAGAACACCTGCAGGTGTTAGTCCTTTAAATAATAAAATTGAGAGCTAAGAGCATGCAAGTACTTCTTGCCATAATGTAGATATGATTATAGTACCATGTTATAGATCAAAGACATTTTAAAAGATGATGTTTAGTGCACTGAAGCCTGTGTTCCCTTTGAGTGGTACCACAAAATGTGTTGTGTATATGTATGTGCTGCAGCACAGGCTGCACAAATGATATTTAATTTGCATTCAAAGGGTTGTTTTTATATTGTACTTGATCTGTTTTCGAGGGAGATAAAAGACACTGTATTTCAGGGCTCCTTCTGCATATACCCAAGTCCTGAGGACGGCAGCTTGCTAGATGGAGGGCAGCCCCGCATCCTGCAAGGGATACCACTAAACCACTCCACCAAAGTCCTCATCAGGGTTTATATTGTGGCAGTAAGTAGACAGATGTTCCTTTAACCTTGAAATAACTTGAACATTTCTCTTCAACTCAGTTTACCTCCAACGTCTTTGCAGTGAAGCTTCTGAAAATCCTCTCTGTGTGCTAGAAATTTTTTTGACATATTTCAGACAATGTTTCATGTTGTAGAAATGGGTGTTCAGAGTAGAAAACATTACATATTCCTCATGATTAATCACAAGACTGGAGAATCACTTTGCTTGTTAAAACTGAAAGGGCTAGTGACACAACTAGCATAGTATGGACAACCTGTTCCAGCCAAAATATCTTCTAGCCAATTTTAATCAGTAGAGTTATTTCAAAATGACACACATTTAAGCAAAGCCTTCTCAGAAAGGGGGAAATGGGAACATATTGTTTAAGTGTTGTGAAGTGCATGTAATCAAAGGTAGATGTTGTGAATAAGTTATGGGGTAGAGAAAGAGGTAGAAATATAGAGGACGAGATGATGAGGGAGCCCAATGTGAGAATTCAAAGGGGTAGAAGGAGCTGATATTTCAGAGAGACAAGAGAGGTGCAGGTGTTCTAAGAGGGGAAGAAAGGCATGCAAAGAGACAATGGCAAACAGAACAGAAGAGAAGAATAGGAAGATGTTGCTTTACTTCCTGAATATAAAGACTTCCAAGCTGTCTCATAAATACAGTCTGAAGAGTTGTTTTGCACCATTCATGGGTCTGGACCAATAGTTTTGGGAAACCTTCCCTGAATCCTACATGCACTTGTGCAGCCAGCTTCTTCCTCAGTGTTGCCTCTCACGCTCATCTCTTTTTCCATCTTAGTGGTGGGACTGCACTTACATCTGCTTCGCCTTTGCAAACTCTCGTCTCCTCCAGATCATCTTTTCCCAGTAGCCTGCAAATCCAAATGCCAAATTTTATATTACACAAGGCAAGCAAAACCCCTGCGCTTCCAGAACACCCAGAACTGGGTAGAAAACCCACAGTCCTGTGTTGTGACCATGCTGCGTTTAAGTAAGCTTCTTGAGGACACAGTCTTTCTTCCTAACAGGCATTAAACCTCAGCCCAGCTGATCCAGATGGCAAGTCAGATCCCTATATTGTACTGAGACTGGGCAACACGGAAATTAAAGACAGGGAAAACTACATCCCTAAGCAGCTAAACCCAGTATTTGGAAGGTCAGTGATGGCTTATTTTCTTATTCAGGGGTGATTTCTGCTTTATCACTTGCCATGACTATTACTATTAGTATTACAATGTGTTTGTGTTTTATGCTGATTTCTGCCTGTTTGGATGTTTTGTAATTTTACTGGTTAAAATGTTGAGAATTGGTGTCATCCTGTATGATTATAAATTGTTTCATCTTCATACCAGTGAAAACACATCACTGAATGCAATCTGTGAGAGGTTTTGCAAAATGGTGCATGAGAGGAAATGAGACAACAAATTATCTTGCCTGTGCAAATTAATGCGATTTTTAACTTTAAAGTGAAATAAATATCAGCACAGTAAAGTGTGATTTCACAATCTTTGTTGCTATTTGAGGTTGAACAGAGTGCCAAATAAATCTCATCATTTTAGGACTAGGACCAAAAAAACTAGTTTTTTGAACCCACACAGTCTTCTGAACAGGAGAGAGAGGAGCAAGCTGTCAGTAAACATCAACCTTGTGTTATCAATGCCTTATACTTATTTATATTGTTAATGCTAATAGCTGTGAAATTTTGCCAGTAAGTTTCCCTGTCTTAAGAAGGTTGAAAATGTTTTGAATTGGGATGGAGTTGTTCCGTAAGAACATTAAGACAGAGAAACTATTCTATGTTGGACTGAAAGCCCCCTAGGCCAGGGTCCTGTGTGCAAAAGCAGAGACTTAAAGAAAAAAGTGTAAGGAGACAAGACAAGAACAGAGTGGTCCCTCCTTAGCATGCCATCTCAACTGAACTGTGATTATGATAAACTGTAAAGCACAGCTATTATAGATGCATATAGACAGAATGGGAAATTGCCAGTGTTGGTTTTGGACAAGGTTAGGAATGGGCTGTTCCTTTGAATAGTCTTTGCTGCTGCTGCCACTGGCAGCACTGGGGTGACTGGACCAGCAACTCCTTTGCAGCAGTAACGTATCAGTCATGGTAACCACCTCTTGTCATCCTAGAAGCCCTGGTCAGCATGGCACCACCGACATCCAGCAATCCCAGACCATTCCCAAACCTCTCTCTCTCCTCCAAAAACTGCTCTGCTGTTTCTTTGCCCACTTTGAGAGAAAGGAGCAAACTCATCCTTCAGGAGATGAAGCTCAGTTTTGCCTGTGTTTTGGAGAAACCTGGAACCAGTGTTGTGCTGATGAGGATGTCCTGTTTTCCACTAATTTGTCAAATCCCTTTTAAAATCACTTTTATATTTTCAGCTTCCCTAAACATCTCAAAGATAATTCCTGTCCCTGAAAAATGCACTGAGTGAAAAGGGAATTCTGATCTTTGCTTTTCTGAGACTCATTTAAAGCTTTTGCCTGATCATTTTGTTGGCTGCCCCAGATTCTTATATTCAATATTTAACCTGGAGCTTTTGGAATAAAACAGGAAAGACTCAGATGTGCCTTTTGGGTGTTCTGAAAAGCATGTGAGAACTCTTACATCCAGCTTCATTTGCCTTATAATTTCCATACTTCTACCTCTATTGAACTCAGGATAAATCATTGCAGCTGACCAGCTCAGTTCCATTGCTCTGTCCACTGTAGGTAGGTACTGTACAGGGTAGGCAGGAGAAAGAAAATACTTTTGCACTGTGTGTTTCCAGTATGTTCATATATTTCATTGAAAAAAAAAACACTACCAAAAGACCCCACTGCTTATTTTAAGAGACACTGTCCACAGGTTGTTTGCACAGTATTCATTAACTTAGTCTTTTAGGCTTCAAAACTGATTTGACTGCACATAGGTCTTATTTTTTGCTCTAGATCATTTGAAATTCAAGCTACGTTCCCCAAGGATTCCTTGCTCACAGTCCTGATCTATGACCATGACTTCGTGGGAACAGATGATCTCATTGGAGAGACTAAAATTGATTTGGAAAATCGTTTCTACAGCATGCACCGAGCTACCTGTGGGTTACAAAGGCAATATGAAATGTAAGTACTTCTTCAGACAGCAACAGAACATATAGTGAATGACTTGACTTGAAAGAGAAAGCCCAGATGTGGCTAAATATTATGCTTTCCCCAGCACAAAAGTGTCACAGGAGGTGTTTTAATTAAAATTCACCAAAGAGCTTAGCAGTGGCTTTGGGTAGCTGCCAGCCTCGGTAGGAAGTGGATATTTTAAAATTAACAACACTGTTCACCAAGTATTTTAGAGAGTAAACAGCATATGTATAACATACCTGCTTGATAAACTGCCTTTGGATAGGCATAAAGGGCAAATGGAAAAAAAAAATGTCAGAGAAGTCATGACAGGGCTCTACCCTGCTCTCCATTAGTCAGCTGCAAGTGGAGTGATTGCAGCAAGGCCAGTGGGACTGGCGTGGAACCGGGGGGAGCGGGAGCAGAGAGAGGCTGCTGGCATGGCCTTTGGTCACAGAGGTGGTGGTGCTGAGTTCCTGGTACCTGTTATACAGCTGCATTCTCAAGGATGTTGTTCACAAAGATTAATTAATGCAGAGAAAGCCAAATTAAAATAACTCCGTTGCCCTGGGGTGGGGCGCTAACCTGGGAGATGTAGCTTTCTGGTTCTTCTCCTATGACTGTTTCTCTATTTTATCTACAAACAAAGGGTAAACAACGTAAAAAAGCAATCCAGGGGCACAGTCCAAACCCCAAGACTTCCCTTGCCAGCTCAAACTCCAGTGTGAGGTATTTCTTGATGTGCGTGTTCCAGGTCCCAGATAACCTCGGCTTCTCATCTGCACGCGGAAGGAACAGAACACATCCCCTTAAATGGAGGTGTAGACTTGAATCCTTTAGGTAGAACAGGGAAAAAGCTCTGGTCCTTTTCCTCTTGGGAAACATGCCAGTGCCTCGGCTACTTTATCTAAGCTGTGGGTAAGGCTGCCTCAACCCCCTGGCGAGTAGTTGGCCCCAGGACCTGAGCAGACAGAGTGGGTGCCTTGAGAGAAAAGTAGTTCTGGACAATTCAAAGGAAAAATGTGCTGAGCAGATGTCAGGGCCTCTGACCACAAAGCCGATTCCCTCTGCATGGGAAGTCCTGATTTGCCTGTGCACTTTGTTGAAGGAAAGCCTCACCCATTTCTCTTCAGTCTCTGTTCCCTCCTTGCAGAGAAGGATACAATGCATGGCGAGATGCAGCCAAGCCAAGTGAGATCCTCACCAAGCTGTGTAAGGACTACAGAATAAGTGGACCCTTCATGCGGCCAGGAGAGATACAAGTAGGAACAAAAGTGTTTAAGGGACAGACAGTCTTCACAGAAGATGAGAATGGTAATGTAGTTCATTATTATTCATCTGCATTGTAGCAGTACCAACAGCCTGACCAAGCTGTAGCGGGGGCCCTGTTGTGCTATGCACTCTAAAGTCAGATTACTGGAACCTGTCTCTGCTTTGAAATACTCATATAACAGTGGTGATGAAGGCTGTGTGTATATTAGCTATTGCTAATATTTTTTTGTTTTTTCCTCCTCTTGATTATTACCACTTTGACTGCTTTTCTGAAGCACTAACACAGCACTGTGTAAATCCAGGTATCTGTGGGGTCCATGAATCCAGAGGGCAAGGCAAAACTTGCTTTCAGAGCCCCCAGATTAAAAAGAGGGCAAAGCTACCAATAAGTTGACTGTCCGTATCACACAGAGGTGGAATGGGACAGAGCTATCAGTGAAAATGTCCCTGCCCATGGCAGGGGGTTGGAGAGGTGACCTTTGGAGGTCCCTTCCAACCCAAACCATTCTATGATTCAGTTTTACCCTTAGGGTAAGGAAAAGAGGTGTGAGGATGGAGACTTTCAAGGAGGAAGAAGAGGAGCTGGTCTTGGAGATAGTAGTGGACACCTGGCAGTGTAGGGAAACCTCTACTCCGTTATCTGTGTTTATCTGTCTTCAACAAAATTCCCCTTGGCAGCTACAAAATATAGCTCTCACCTCGCCTAGAAGGCTGTTCAGGTAGCACTGCTGAAGGGAGAAGAGTTGATGCATTTTTGGTTTCTTGGCCTGAGAGAGATTTATGACTCCAGCATTGCTGTTTGTTTTCTTCACTGGCAGATGGCCAAGACTGCCAGCAACAGGATCTCTTGATAAAAACTCTGGTTCACTAAAATGAGCTTCACACAAACCAGCCTCAGACAAGATGATGGAAACCAAAAGCAAGGAAATACAGAACCAGATGGCAAGATCCAAAGTCTTTATGTACAGAAGTTTTTCAACATTGTAAAGAAGTAGTTTACAGCATACAGTCTTCTGCATGATCCTTATCTAGACTGCTGTTCTGACAAGTACATCTGGGTCTTTATTTCCTTCTGGGTTCCTGTGCTGGTCATCATTTGGGTCTATAAAACTAACAAAGACCACAGATTTGACATATAGAGGAGTACCGAAACGGGGGAGTAGTACCATTTCCACTTTACAGGTGGAGAAAATTATACTTGTGGGCCTTACATCCAGATTTAAATTGCAAGGAAAAGAAAAATTTTACATTGCTGTAGGAGCATAGAAGTTGAATAGAATAGAATAGAATAGAATAGAATAGAATAGAATAGAATAGAATAGAATAGAATAGAATAGAATAGAATAGAATAGAATAGAATAGAATAGAATAGTTCCGTTGGAAGGGACCTACAACAGTCATCTAGTCCAACTGCCTGACCACTGCTCCCAGGTAGTCTAGGACTACCTGTAGCCAATGGGAAGAGATAAGCATCTTCAGAGGGTGAAAACAATCTTTAGAAAGGTACCTGAGAGATTATATGCATTATCATGGAACAATCTGTCCTTGCTATTGAGGCTGCCTGACTGAGTATCTCAGGCTAAAGACCTTGCTTTTAGCTGGCTAAAGTTAGATGAAATACACCACTCTATCCTGGTTTCAGGTGGGATGGAGTTAATTTTCCTCCTAGTAGCTGGTGTAGTGATGTGTTTGTATTTAATATGAGAATAATGTTGATAACACAGTGATGGTTTAGTTGTTGCTAAGTAGTTCTTACACTAGTTAAGGACTTTTCAGCTTCCCATACCCTGCCAGCGAGGAGGCTGGGATGGGGCACAGCCAGGACAGCTGATCCAAACTGGCCAAAGAGATAGTCCATGCCATATGATGTCATGGTCAGTATATAAACTGGGTGGAGTTGGTCAGGAGGCAGCGATAGCTGCTCAGGGAGGAGCAATCACTGTGGGTGGTGAGAAATTGTATCATGCATCACTTGCTTTGTATATGATTATTATTATTACTATTATTACTACTACTACAACTACTACCATTTTACTTTATTTAAATTATTAAACTGTTCTTATCTCAACCCACAAAATTTCTCACTTTTACCCTTCTGATTCTCTCCCCCACTGCACTGGCAGGGGAGTGAGTGAGAGGCTGTTTGGGGCTTAGTTGCTGGCTAGGATTAAACCACAACGTCTCAAACACATATCTGTGCACAAGAGGGAACTAGGACTCATAACCATAGGGTCATCTTTCCTCCCTCTCTGAGCCATTGAGAAGAGTTTAATACCTGCTGTTTAAAACCCAAACAAACCTTTTGTCTTCTACCAGCAAATCAGAGATAGCAACATGGCAGGAAAAGTGATAACTGTTTGCTGACAGAAAGGAGTCTTCACTTTCTTCTCTCTTAGGTACTGCTCTCCTAACGTAAAAGACATCCCTCTTCAAAAGTCTGGTTTCCTTTTGTGTGGAGCCCACACAAAAAGTGAGGAAATAGAAGCTGAAGAGCTCAAAGGCTTCCTCTGCTTTCCAGTATCCACCCTACCTTCACTATTAGCATTGTTCTTTCCTTGAGCTGCCATTCTCTGGGGTCTCCCTTCCTCCAGTGCCCAAGCTGAGCTGGTCAGGAGGTAGCATGTTCTTGCCCGTGGACTTCAACCCTTTTCCTATGAGGTGTGATTCGGTTCTCCAGGGGATTCTTATGTGCTGCCATCACAAGGCAAAATGAGCTGTAGATATGACTCCTAGTGCCTATTTACTGTCAGGTCTGTCAAAATCCAAGTCTCCTTGTCTTTCACGAACTGTATAAAGGCCTCACATTTGCACTTTTCTGTAAAAAGTGTAGTTCACAGATTTCTACCATCTTCCTGTTAGAAACTGCTGCTGTAATAGTGAAATGATTCACTGTGTTTTATAGATAGACTGCTGCCTGAGTGCTAATCTCCTAGTTACCCTGGTGGGTATCCTTATTTACAAGACCCTTCTTTACTTAGCTGGGATATAGAAAACATTTCTTTTAACCCAAGCTGATTTTTAATGATCAGCTTTAATAATTAATGGAACATATTACCAAGAGATTTAATATTATAATTCAGCTGTCTTTGTTCTTTTTGTTTTACTTTGTCCTATAGAGGAGCCAGTTGAATCGTATGAACATCTCTCCTTAAAGGTATTACACGCTTGGGAAGAAATCCCTGGAGCTGGATACAAACTGGTCCCAGAGCACGTTGAGACTCGGCCTCTCTACCATAAGAATAAGCCAGGCATTGAACAGGTAGAGCAGCTCAGAGATGGTGCTGACGGTAGGCCCAGGAGCAGTTTTTCTTTCCTGCAGTTGCTGTGGTTTCTATTTGTACCTGCAAACTTAGAGACACAACATCCAAATACTGTACCATACATGAGACTTCGTACAGTATCAACCTGGAAATTGTCACACATGTATATATACAGCCAGTTACCTAAATACACAGTAATTACACAAGGTGTGACTGCATATTTTCATTCTTTTAAATGCTTTAATTTATTAAGTTAACACAAACACTGCTTGTATTTGGGCTTTGGTTCTTTTTAATCCTTTCATCATGTCCTATTTTCATATGGCTTTTACCTTGAACTTGCCAATGTTTGCGCTCAACTCCAACTTCACCAAATTCCTGAGAGAATGATAAAATGTGTGCATGAAAAAAATATATTGTATAGTAAGTTTATAGATGAAATCATAGTTACAGGATAGTGAGCTGGTTGGTGCTTATAAGGAAGCGATGGTTTTAGATGTCAGAACTACATTTAATGCCTTTTGAAGTCTCTCTAAATTAGGGTTACGGAGATGTTTATCTCTTTGTTTTCAAGGGTCGTGTACGGATGTGGGTCGACATGTTTCCTGAAGATATGCCTCTGCCAGGACCCCCGGTGGACATTTCACCAAGAAAACCCAAAGGGTAATACTCTGCTTTCTTCCCAGCACAGTGGCATAAGTCTTCAAAGACTGAGTCTTTCTTAAGTGTCTGGAAAGAACTATGAAAAGAGCTATCACAAAAAACTTCTGTGATCCTGAGAAATGTTTTCTTAGGTTCACATGACTTTAAGTAAAAAGAGAGCATCTAGTTTGATCTCCTCCACCAAACAACTCAAAAAACATGGTGATTTTTGCATCAAGGGACATCACACGCCTCTTTTAGAAAGGTATCCCTTTTTCATAGAGAGATTGCAGGTGGCTAGAGGCAAGAGTCCCTTAATAATTCTGATGTTATCATCCACTTGTTGAGCTGAAAGAAGTAATTCTGGTTTCACTACCTCTTTCAGCTAGATAACTTACTTGACCCTGGTTGAGATCTTTAATCTGATGCAATAGTATTACACCTAATGGATTTTCAGCACTTCATTCAAAGATAAGATGAAGAAACACATAAAGCAGCAACAGACAGAAGATATACATTTAGAATAACCTCTCAAGTTTCACACAGATACTGCTTTATATGCAACACTACACATAGTTCTTCAAGCTAAGTGAATGTTTGTAATTGAAACACAAAAATGAGCAACAGAGTTCTCAGCCCACCCAGTATCAGCTTTATTCCAATATTTTACCAAGGCCTTTCCTGAGAATTTTATGTCTGAAGCAGCATCAGGTATTATTTGTGTATTATTAATGTTTGAACAAGAAACAATGTAATAAAAACTTGTTTCTTTTCCTTACCTTTTACAAAAGCCAAGATTTGACAAAAATAACAGTCTATGTAACGATTACTTTTTTCAGACCAGAACTTTCTATAAAGCTCCTTAACAACAAGCATTTTCCAACAAAATCCAAATTTAAAACTAATCATACCCACAAAACCAAAATGTTGCTGCAATTATTGTGGTCTGCAAAAGCAGGGAAAAATATTGTCAAACTACTAATTATGAGAAAGAAAGTAAACATGCAAACACGAGTTACACATTTTACTGAGAAATGCATATTTGCTGCAGCAAAAGAGGCTCCAGGCTCCATAAGACTTCAAACACTTCATGAAAACACTTACTGACAATCTTCGACTGAACAAGGAGCTGACAGAGCATTGCATATAAAAGTTTCTTTGGCTAGTGCAGAGGCTTGGTTTTCATGGTCGTCATCTCCTTAAGAGCTCCATGGCCTGTGATATCTGTTAACTTCTGGGGCAAAATTTTTCACACCTGAGATTGAGCCTATTTCCAAGACAACACATGTCATATCAGAAAAATCATATGTTGATGTTCTCAAACATAGGGGTTTTTTAATAATTTTGCAGTTCATACAATGACTCGAGGCATGCCTAAATTTTTGAGTACCAATTTTTTATGTCACCTGTAATATCTGTATTTCAGTTCAAGCCTCTAGAGCTTTGGATGGCCACCATAAAAATCTCTTCCCTTTCAATGCACTGGATTGCACCAAAAATACGCCAACCAAATACAAAGTTTTTTAGGCATTTCTTCTGAAAAGCACCTCCCAGGGAGCTCTGTTTTTCATTAGCAAGCTACTCGCTGTTCTGGAGACTGCTCTGATGATGTGTTCAGATCAACTTTGCCTTGTTTCACTGCAGCATTTTTTTGTGAAAAGAACTGAAAAGGAGCAGGCACATAAAAAGCAAGGAATTTTCTATCCCTCTGAAGCTGCCTGTGACCCAACTGTTGTCTGGCATGCTTCAAAGGCTGAAAGAAGCCACCATTCCCACACTATGACTAGATTATTGTAAACAGAAGTAGCCTGAGGATGATGCTATTTTAAGAGTTTTGCACAAATACAACATTTATCACTTTATACAAGCACGATTTGATAGAGGTTTACATTAGTGTCTGACCAGGGCTTGAGTATACACACGCCTGCTTTCTTTTCTTTTTCAGCTATGAACTGAGGGTAATAATCTGGAATACAGAGGATGTAATTCTAGAAGATGAAAATATCTTTACGGGGCAAAAATCAAGTGATATCTATGTAAAAGGGTAAGTTCTTCAGGATATGTCTTCAGGATATGTCTTCACTTTGCTCTAAATGCCTGCCCAATTACTCATCTATATTGGATACTGCTTCTTTTTTTCCCCCCCATTCTTAAAAACAAGTAACTGTAAAATTATTCTAGTTGTTACTTCTCACTCAGGCAGAGACAGCACAAGAAGAGAACCAAGCCCACAGTTTAGCAAACAGAGATCAAACACTTACAGATCTTGAACTGTAAGAGCTTACACAGATGCAGAGATGTTTGATGTAATCAGAGAAAAGGTAACTGTGGCCACATTGGAAACAAGAAGGCAGGTCTTTTCTGGGCTATTTATACTGGAAATATATTCTAACCTCATGTGGGGAGCATGTGTGGGTGAATGAACATGGCCATGCTGCAGAGAACATCGTGTGGGCACTTTTCTGCTCTCCATCTCTTTCCCGCTGCAGACAAAGTGTCTGTCACAGCTCCACAGGTCTTACTGGGATAATCAGTAAGACGTATCACATAAATAAAATGAAAGAGAGAGAGTGAAAGGGGAGCTTGACACTCAAACCAGCTTTCTCCTGAGATCGTAGCAGATTACTTCTTAAATTTACTGTTTCGGAGTACTGCTTTGTACTTCCTGGTTCTGAGCAGGATTTGAATACAAGTACCAGAAAGGGGTGGGAGGAATTATGGCATAAGTGGCAGTAGGGAGTACTGGAAATCTCAGATGTGAGACTGGTCTTAGATTTCTTGCTGTGTTTCCACTACTAGAGAGGGGGAATAATATGCCAATATGAATTGTGTCATTGTGGAGTTCTGGAAAAATCTGAATTTGTACAGTGCTAGGCATGTGGAAGAATGAATTTCCCTGAAAATCTGTTGCAGTATTGCCAATGACCAAATGCAAAGAGCTGGAGGAGGGACCACTGGAACTGATGAAGCAGGGAAGGGATGAAATTTTCCACTTTGCAGGTTCTCAAAATTACAGGAACATTATAAGTAATACAAAGTAAGCATAAGGGCAGTCTGGTGGCAGCTCTTACTCCTGCAGGGTATATCTACATGCATTTTACCAGGGAAATTTGTGTGAGCTCTGACCAAGCTGTGTGGGGCACTGGGAGCGGTACCACTCTTTTGGAGCAGGTGATATTAACCTGGGTGAAGCACACACTAATATAGTCATAAGGCCCCCAGCATGCTGTGAGGGTGGTTATTGCACACACTGACTAAGCAAACCTCCCTTTGCAATTCCCTGAGAGGAACTACTCTGAAATCACTGGTGCTCACACAGATATATCCAACTTAGCAATAAACTAATGTGTTCAGAGCAGCAGCAGAGTAGCTGAGAGCACAAAATAGAGGAAATAAATAGGGAGCCAGCCTTTGTGCTGAGCTGTGTGATTACATGAGGACACCACTATCAATGCCAGAGCAGTCTGAAAGGGAAAGTCCGGAGTGGATAATTTTTTGCTTCTGTGCCTTAATGATGAAGACACAAATCTCCTTACATTCAGACAGTGCACATGGCACTGAATCTGTCACCAGGCATGGATTTGCACTAGGGGCAGTGCTGTGCTTGGGATTGTTACTGTTTTTCCCAATTACTTTTTGAAATAATGGGGTTGCAGGGGAAAGCCACTCTTTGGATGCTGTGCAAAAATGCTAGTCTTTACTCAAGCTGTGATAAATCACCTTCAGAACTAAAGCATACCTAGCTGGATCATTACCTCTGTGGAGCTCTTCAGAAGACAAGATTATGTTTAGGAAAGTTTTGTCCTTTTGTAACATAGTATTGCACATCAGATGTTGTGCACACTGCAGCAGAAATCAAGAGGAAGTTACAAGAAAAAAACAGTGAGATTGGTTTATTTATTTATGGCATATTTATAGCCTCCAAACTACAAATGGTTTAGACTCCAATACTGAGCACTTAAATCAGTCTAGGGACATCGACACAGAGTTTATTAGCGTGGCACAACATGAATACAGGGTGATTAGTAGTGGATAAATGAATGATGCTGTCCTTGCTGGTCCCAAACAAGACAGACATCTTGGCCAATAGTAAGTGGCCAACTGGTACTTTGGGATCTGATCTAAACAAAAATCACATTCTCACTCTCAAATTTTGATCATCACTGGCCATTGCTGCAGCCTGTGCCATGGCTCAGAGGTAGCTGAGATCCCTGAGCCAGGGCTGTCACTGTGTTTAGCCGTCCTGAATGGTGTGTTACCTTGTATTGATTAGGGAGGAATTAGTAAACTGTCATGCTTGTAACCAAATAACAACAACCACAACTCCAGCTCACCCGGTGACAGCAGTGTATTCCACTATGTTTTTGCCGTAGATGGATAAAGGGCCTGGAAGAGGACAAACAGGAGACAGATGTACATTACAACTCCTTGACAGGAGAGGGCAACTTCAACTGGCGCTTTCTGTTCCCATTCTACTATCTCCCAGCAGAGAAAAAAATGGTGGTTAGTAAAAGAGAAAACATATTTTCCTTGGAAAAGACAGAGAGCAAAATACCTGCTGAACTGGTGCTTCAGGTGTGGGACTTTGAAAGACTCTCTTCAGACGATTTCTTGGGTAAGTGCGCAATGGATCTATCTGAACTTCACCTGAGGTCTTGCGAGACCAGTATTTTATATATCTGTCTGGTTTCTGAGTGTTGTCACATTACTTCTCCCTCCAGGCTCTCTTGAATTGAACCTGAATGGGTTCCCTCGAGCAGCAAAGACAGCCAAGAGCTGTAACCTAGAGATGGTCGTGGCAGCAGGTGCAGAAAACAAGATCTCCATATTTCAGCAGAAGCGTGTCAGAGGCTGGTGGCCTTTTGTCAAGGCTGGGGAGCTCACGGTAGGCAGCTCACTATAGATGAACAGCTTTTCTCTGGGGCTGATATGCTCTGCTGAGATCCTGAGACAGACGTGATAATTTTGGATATGGCATCTGAAGAACAACTGCCACTGGTAATGCATAGGACTCCTCCAAATGCTACAGTGGTCCCCCATTGATGTGGTTCATACAATCGCAGGCAACCAGGAGCACTTTGTACTTTTTCTTTGCTTTCTTCTAATGTTTGTCTCCCAGCACAGTGGTAGAGCGGAAAATCAGATGTTTCCAGCCAACTTTGTCAGCTGGGGAAATCCTGGGAGGAATCTCACCTGCTTATTTATTTATTTTCTCTTTATTTTGCACTGCAACCAGGTCAAAGGAACTGATTTTGGAGTGGAGTCTACCATTATTCTCCTTGCTAGTGACACAGCTCAAGTAGAAAAAGCACAGTTCTCTATTCTGGTTGAAGTATGCTCACTAAGTGAACATTTTTTTAGTTTAGTGGCAGGATACAATTGGCATTAAGGAATGCAAAGGACAATGACAACTTCCCCCAAACTCTGCAAGACTTGTTATATTAGAAGTATTATCCTAAGAAGAGCACAAATGCTGCCACACCAATTTTCATTTCCCTGAAGCCTCTAAAATAACAAGGCTTGCAGCAGGTTATAAATCTCACTCAGTGTGTATCCCTTTATCTCAGAGTTTTCTGCTATAACTTCTCTTCATAATGTTGTAATGCTTTCTGTGTATAATCTGGAGCCACACTGAAATTCTCAGTATTTAACACAACTTCTCCATTTTCCCTGTCTTTAAATCTCCTTTGTACTAGTACAGCAGTATAGGGATACTCAGTGTAAGTGAGAGACATCTCTGCTCCTCCGTTTCCTAGGTGGAGTGCATGTATCTAGGCATGAAGTACATCACAAGAGTTAACTCTGCACATGGTCTTTGGTCCACTTTCACCTCTCAATCTCCTTGTCTTCCACATTAATCCCTTTTATCTGCATCCTTCTTTCAGCCCAGTTCTGTGCTGAATCCCAGCCACTGGCACTAGATTAACACTTTAGTTTTTTATATCTACAGATGTATGGGGTAGGAAAGTAACAAATACATGAAAAGCCATTTGTCTGTTTTTCATCCATCACAGATTTTATGAAGCTGATTTGATTTTTACCCACTCTTAATTGTTACTGGAATCTTTAAATCTCTGAAATCTTAAATTTTTTTTTTTTGCTTGGCTTAATTAAATGTATAGAGGAGATGATAGTACTTAAACCCCCCAATAAACAGGGAAAAGGGAGAATGTCTCTGTAACATAACACAGACAGACTTAACAACAGATTTGTGCTGTGAGTACAAGAGAAAAACAAATATTTAACCCATATTTAGGAAGCCCTAGCTTCTATAGCAGAAGTTACAGTTGATACTAATAGTCCAAATAACTCAGATTACATATTTCTATGGCAAGGTGTAGCAGACATGATCTTTTATAAGTGCTAATGTTTTATTAGTCATTCAACAAGCTTTAATGGCTTGTCATGATAAAAACAAGCAGTAAAGCAGCAGTTATATTCCATTATGACTTTTCTGAATTCTAGAAATTATCAGTAAGTTGCTGCTGACCAAAGTTATCCTTTTCTCACAGCTCTGACTATCATCTTCTGGCCATCCATGAAGAAAATTGACTTGGAATCCAACTGTCAGACCCCTATTCTTTTAGCCTGAACAGAGCTCTAGGACTAGACATTTTCTGCACACAGGTCTCATTTCTATTCATCATCTTCTTGCAAGCTGAGACCCCACAGCTCAACTGCTCCACAGCTTGTGACTGGCTGAATTTCCCCCCACTGATGGACTGCACCTTGTCCAAACCATCAGCACAGCTTCCAGCTCAGCTGTTGGGCTTCACCGGGATGTGTGCTAGATGGAAGACAGGTCTGCTCAGATGAATTATGTTGTAATTTAGGAACCAGAAAAGTTACTTATGGGTCTAGAAGAAAACATACTACCTCCCGTTCCTCATGGTCCTTGAGCACAAGTCAGGAATTTGGTGCTTGGGCTTTCCTTTGTGTTTTCTCTTTATTTGCAAAGGCTTTATCTTATTTTCTTTAATCAGATTCCTTCACCCTCAGCTCATGTCATAATTTCTCCACAAGCTGAATTCTTCTGTGATTTAATTACAATAACCCAGGGTTGGATGTTTACATTTCACCTCTCTGATCCAGGGCAAAGTGGAAGCTGAGTTTCACTTAGTCACAGCAGAAGAAGCTGAGAAGAATCCAGTAGGCAAAGCTCGAAAGGAGCCCGAGCCCTTGGAAAAACCCAAGTGAGTAGGAGCATACTAATTAAGTAAGCTGGGACAGGGGTGTTCAGCAGGATATGGGGAAGAGCAGGTGTCCTTGCTCTCCTCCTGGCTTTTCTTCTGTTTCCTGCTGTAACCTCGAGCATGCAGTTTGGCCAATTTGTTCATTGCTGGGTTCCCTCTTGGTGGGGCTGGCTGCCAGGACTTGTAGCTGGCAACACTTTCCAGGATGGCTGAAATGCCTTCCTCTGGAACCCAAAATAAATCTGCCCATTTTTCCTCAACTACAGTTCACGTATGGACTCATTCCATAATGGACCTGGCATATGATAACGTCTTAAACCATCATAACTTATGCAAAGATGGATATTTATTATGTTAAGAGGGTAACTATAAGCCATTAATGTTTAAGTGCTTTAAAATGACTGTATGAAATATTTTCTCTGTCCAGATGATTTTTTGATATGACCATTAGGAGACAGAGTCTTAGTATTAGGAAACAAGAATTTTGGATATTAGCAAAAATTTCTTCACCAAAAGGGTTGTCAAGCATTGGAACAGGCTTCCCAGGGAAGCGGTTGAGTCACCATCCCTGGAGGTATTTAAAAGGCTTGTAGACGTGGTGCTTAGGGACACGGTATAGTGGTGAACTCGGCAGTTGGTTTACAGTTGGACTCAGTCTTAAGGGTCTTTTCCAGCTTAAATGATTCTATGATTCTAAGAATTATCTGCACGCATTTAAAGGTGTCTTAGCTGCTACATATCCATGGAAAACTGACCTCTAGTTAATAACTAGATGCATACATCTAGTTATTCTTGCATAAATTAATCACTTGCAGATAGAGACTCATAAAACATGAAAATTGGGTCATGCAGGAATGATAAGACTTTAACAAATCTATCTCTAATTTTTTTACACTTCAGAAAGAATGAAGATGTTTATACTTAATCATAAGACTTAAATGAAGACATTTTAAATGGTTTAACAAAGGCAGATGATCTAGAAGGAGCATTTTATCTTTCAGTATTTGCCACATCAAAAAAATATTATCAGTTGAGATTTTTGCATTCAGAAAAAATGTATTTCTAATCTATTTTGGCTCAAGTACTTTGTTCTACTAAAGTAATGAGAGAAAAAATTTATGTTATATTTCCTGCTACCAAAGCTTCTAAAAATCAATTGCTGATCATAATGGTAATCATTGCACATTCTGTTTAATTTTGGTGGTTTGATATATATCTCAGGACAAACATGAAAAAGGAGAAAACAGCATAAAGGTGGAATCACCAATACCCCTACAAAGAGTATAAATTTAGCCTGAAAATTAGATGTATCAGAGACTTGTTGAAAACTAGCCTTGGAAAGACTTTAATCAATCATTTCACCCAATATCTTTACCCAAAGGCAGGGTGATCTATGCCTGATATATGTCTGCCTGAAAGATTTCCAGTAATGAAACTAAAGCACTGTCTTACAGAGAAAAGAAGACTGGGATAGCTCTGAAATGCATCTGGTGGGAAGCAATCAGCCTAGGCAGTTTAAAGAGGCAGTGTAGTGTGTAATAGAAATATTACATGTCCAGAAGGTTGTCAACAGGATGCACAAAAGCCCCCTCTCATTTTTTCAGGCCCAGCCCATGCACCCCAAGCGTCCTGGGGCTCCAGGGCTCCCTGTGTTTTCACCTCAAGGGCATTTTATCCACAAATATGCTGTTGGACCAAAAGGTTTGCAACAGCCTGGTGGCCCCTTCTTTGCTGCACGGCCAGCCTGGAGGTGTTTTGACCCAGAAGCCACAAAGCCAGTCTTCCTCCAGATCTTGCACTGAGTAATCAGAGAGGCTCCACATCCAAGTTTTTATGATGAAATACATAGCCAATACACGGCTCAACCCAGCTCTACACTTAACTGAGATATATGCCTCAATTAAATTAAAATTAGGGTGGGACTAGTCTCACTTGACGTTACCCATCTCAGGTGGAAGCCATTCAGACTCCTTTTGTAGCTGCTCATGCACAGGTGGGTGAGTCACCCCATTTACCTAACACACGTATCTTAAGATGGGAGTTGGGGAAAGAGGCAAATCATCCTCCAGAAGATCCTTCCTCCCCACATGCAGACAGCCCACATGACTAACCAGTCTGGGCATCTAAGTTTTAAAGTTAGGCAAAATAAATCCTGAAGTTACTAAAGCGATATCAGCATGTGGATAATAAATACTATTTTATCTAGACACTCATTTCTGGAAAGAAAAGAAACTCATAGCTGAAGACATTGCATGCCTCAGTTCCATAAAGATGATATTAAAGTTTGCCAGCTGAGCGTCCCCGAGTGATGGAATATGAGCTTCATACATGCAGAGCAGTCAAAATCTACTGAGAGATAAGAGATAACTGTTTCTGCACTTCAAATGAGTTCTCTTCAGGAAGACATGGATCTTAAGGAGCTTTGTGTCAGGACCTCTGTATCTCTATGCCAGGACTGTAGGTTCACATTTTTACTGCTAATCGTCTAGGCTCACACAGAGGAAAAGAGAAATTTTCAGATTGTTTTGCATAATTAAGTTTTTAAATTAAGAAACCAAATAATTGCAAAACCAGAGTTATCTTCTAGGAGCTACTAGGCAGTAGCAGACTCTTTAACATACCAGAGCAAAGGTGGACAAAGATTAAGTGTCTAGGAACTAAAGAGAAACATGCAAATGAGAAATAAAGTGCAGTGAGTGTAATTTCTTGCTGGCCAAAGCACCATGAAGTTATCCATCTCTTCATCTCTGCCGATCAAGACAGGATGCTTTTCTGGATGCACCCTATTATAACAAATACTCTGCTATAACTGGTACCGAATTCTATTGCCTACAATGCAAAGAAAACAAATGAGCAACAGTACGGCTTTTACCCCCTGTCTTTAAAGGTTATGAAAAGCCTTTGAGTAGTTGGAACACGCAGACTAATGGTAATGAGTCTGTTCAGTAAGTTTTACTCTTTGGAGTATCTTTTTTTTTTTTTTTTTTTAATAATTCCTCTTAACCTGGAGGGTTTATTTGTTGATTTATTTCTGAGTCATTTCCACCTCAGCATAAAACACAGTTTTTAATGAAAAGATAATCACTTGGCCTTTTACAGCCTTTCTGTCGCATTGGCTTTCACTTCCACATGCTGAATGATGAATTCTCCAGATGACTAAGACATTGCTTAAATTCCTTAAACAGCTTTCTGGAGTGAGACAAGGCCATTGCTTTTTGTGATCCTCAGTCTGAATTTCATTCTCCTTACTGCTGCACCACCTGCACAGTTACAGATTGGTTAAGAAAGACAACCTGCACCCAATTTTGCAGGTGTTAATGTTTCTACACACCACCATACTCGTCAGGTCATCCCATCACACAAAGCTGACAGACGTTGCCTCAGCTCATCTCAGGGGTAGGGCTGTTGAAGTCAGAGGCATAGTGACCTCCAAAGCTGGGTGGCATGCCGGAGGAGAGACTATGCTAACATTTTTCTGAAGGAGAACATTGGTTTCCTCTCTGTCTGTAGCCAGCTTTGCTGCACAGTGTGAAAAAAACTCCTGTTTAGTGAGGAGAATATGACATAGGGCAATGTTCGGAAAAAAATTAGGACAGTGGAGTGCAGATATTCTCCACCAGAAGAAGGTGGCTCCTCTTTATGTACCCAGGCAAACTACCTCGATTTCAGGTTTCATCTCATCTCCTGTTTTCAGGAGGTCTGCTTTAAATCTCCTTCTGAAAATATGCCATTTTGGGCCGTATGCCAGGCCTGAGCTGGCTCTGACTGTTACGGCACTATGACTATCACTGAGCAATCAGAATTTTTATGGTGGCTCGTTAGTGCTTTTGCAATGCTAAGTTCCTTGCAAAGATTAGAAAGCTTTTGTACTCAAGTTCAAGATGTCTGCATTTCTTCTTTAGGATTTATCATGATCTTGTCTGTAAATTTGAACCCCATATCTTGCCTTAAATTGAGTAGCTACAAAGTGTGAACTGAATTTTGTTCTGAGTAGTGTGTGGAGCTTGGGCTCAGGGGTGAATAGAAGAAGAGTGACCCAATAATATGTGAAACTCATGGAATTTCCCTCTAAACTCTTCATCAGCTTCCCAGGAGTTAAAGTAATTTTTAGACTCAAACATACATTTTGCAGTGGGGTATTTTTGGAAATAGCTGGATCTGCCTTTACAAAAGTTATTCTTTTTCTTTCTCCCCTTTTAGCCGACCAGACACATCCTTCTCTTGGTTTGTAAATCCTTTCAAGTGTTTGTATCATCTGATCTGGAGAAATTACAAGAAGTACATCATCATTGGCATTATTCTACTTATTCTCATTGTCTTCCTGGTGCTTTTCATCTACACGCTGCCAGGTGCAATCAGTCGTAGGATAGTTGTAGGACAAGGGTAAGTTATGGCTCTCGTTGTAACTAATCATATACAAACACTTCAGTTAAAAATAGAAGTCAGGCATACAGAATTAATCAACCTGAAACACATCTCATTCCTTGTGAAGAGAAAACATAACTATTCATATCAGAAACTGGAGCTCTCAGAATATTTTAATGTCTTCTTTGGCTGCTCATTCAAGCCCAGCCTTAATGTACATTTTCGTTAACATTCTGCTGCAGCTTTATTGACAATGAAAGTTTGATTCTGCATCTAAAATTTTGTTTTAAAGTAAATTCCTTAATGCTAGGAAACTGACCTGTCAGTCAAGGGTTTATTGTCACAGCAAAATGATTAAATATTAAGAGCAAAATCTGTATACAAAGTTAAATGTATAGTTCAGTCTGCATAGTTTTGTAATTAATGATTCACACTATTTTTCAATGACCTTATAATGGCATGCTTTTTTTTGAGATAAAAGGTTTATTAAAAGAAAAAATCTAAGATTAAATTGTCTCATTCGGTGTCATCCTCCACCTCTCAGTAAAAGTTCTGTGCTCTGTAAAGACATCTCACACACTTATAAATGAGGTAAGTGTTGGTGACAGTTAAGAGCAGAGATGGAAAGAACTTTTTTCAGCTGCAGTTTGAAAGTGCTGGAGGATGCTGGAGGAGAGGGACTGGGAAGATGAAGACTCAGCCACAGGCACTGAAGTAGCAAATGAACCTTGTAAAGGAGAGACAACTGGGAGAATCCTGCTGCTTGAAAAGCAGGGGGAAGGTGGAATGGAAAAGACAAAAGCTGCAGAGCGGAACAAATCATGGAGGATTAAAGAAAATGAGGAATAAAACCTTACACAGCTATCAATGCGAAAATCCTCATCCTACTTAAGAATACAGAAAACGCTGCAGCCTGTGTCATGCACAAGGCAAGGCTTGCTAACTTAAGGACCCCACTTGGCCTTAAAATGAGTGCGTATGAATTTGAAGTAGCTATAGAAATCTCCTCTAGTCTCATCCATGGTTAGACATGTTGTAAAGGTGACCTTTGAGAAAATGCTTTCAATCATGCCCAGCTCACACAGCGTGCAAGCACCCTTTGCAAATTTTAAAGTATCACAAGGCAAGAAAAACAAATCCTGGAAATGCTGATAATTCTGCCAAGCTCAAGGCGCAGGAATAGACACGTAGGCATCTGCATTACTCTCAGAGGCCGCTTCTGTGGGAAGCTTGTGTGGTACTGCTTGTACCTGGCCTGTTGAGGTTGTGCAGTGAGCCTCTGTGTTCTCTGCCCTACAACACAGGTAACTGCATTACTCTGAAAAATGGATATCAGTGAAGCTTCCACAGAGAAATTATTTTACATTTAAAAAACATTTTAGAGGCTTATTTTGGATGGGACGAATTGCTGTAAAAGTGCCACTTCCTTATTCCATTATAAAGGCAGACGGCTACAGGCAGGTTGAAACCATCCCATCCCCGCCTCACCCAGCAGATTGTGACTCTGTATTTCTTCTAAATTTCATGTGCTAAGTATAAAATAAATATAACTAAATTATTTAGGTACCTGAGTAATTACATTACAACTAGACATGTGGCAAAGGACCACACTGGATGGATTTTACTGTTAGGCTATTTTCCTTTAGAAGTATATTTAATATGACCAGGAAATTAGAACAAAATTACGTGGTTGAATCTGCAGTAGTTAAATGTAGCAACAGAAGACAGTGATGTGAAAAGGTGCTGATCACCCTCAAGTCCCTCTTTGTCCCATATTCCTCTACACTGGACCCTCATCTGGTGCAGTCTCTGCTTACACATTACTTGTGACACATTCCTCTGAAACCACTTGTTTTTCAATTTTCTGCTATTTTGCTATTGGACCTGTATGAAACACAAAAGGAAATGTTATTTCTCCTAATATGTCTTACCATACCATGAATTTTGGAAAAGAATTTTAAAGGCTCCAATAAGAGCAAATAAAATTATTTTGTTGCGAAAGGCCGGAGACAAATTGTGACAAGCGGGGGTATGTTGTGACAGCCATAAAGGCAATGGTTCTGATTTTTTTCCAGTGTGTCAGGGCAATAGGCCTGATCCTGCATGGCAGCTGCTGTGTCCCTCTGTCTACTCTACTTGTTTGCCTTTGCTGCCATGAACTGTGTGAAGCACTGGACTATGCCTCGAGCACCCTGCCCTTGCCAGAGGGTTCTCCTGCATGGTTCCAGGCCCAAGCCTTGCCTCTGGACCCCAGCAGCAAGCACACAGTGGCAGCAGCACTGTTAGGACAAGATGGATGAAATGACATCCCCCTCCAATTCCTGGTTTGAGTCTGGATGAGCAGGGACCACGCAAAGATCCTGCCCCTCTTCATCCCTTGCATCCCAGTGCAAATAGCCATCCTCTTCACTCCTGCTGCCCCTGGGATCTTCAGTCCCCTGCAGCACAACCATTCCTGAGCCCCTTGTATCACTGAACACTGAGGTCCCATTACCCCTGCATAGCCCTGCAGTCTGGGCTAAAAAGGGCATCACACAGCCAAAAAGCAAGCAAGCTAACTCTTCCACAACTCTTAAACTGCCTGTCACGACACTTGACAAATGTAGGCTGAGCTGGATGGTGTTGATGGGAAAAAGCTAAATCAAATACCTTTCCGTGATCTTCCAGATGGCTGCAAAGTAGCCGGAGAGGTAGGGCTGTCAGTAAGTATTAGAGACAAAAAATAGCAACACTCAATGCTGGACTAGTCATACAGGTGCCAGATGTTACGATTTTGCATCTTAAGTGAATTTAGGTGACATGGGCTTTGTGGTTAGTAGGGAGTGAGGTTTATACTGAGGTTTGTTGTTATTGTCAAGGGCTCCTGTCTATTTAATACAAAAAGAAGAGATCCTTACCCAATTATCCAGTTATCTCAACATTAGTCTGCAATTATGCCAGCTCAATTTTGAGGCCAGCTCATACAGCTTGAAGTTTTATCAACTGGTTGCTGACCACAAATAGCTCATTAA
This sequence comes from Phalacrocorax carbo, assembly GCF_963921805.1. Classification (NCBI taxonomy): domain Eukaryota; kingdom Metazoa; phylum Chordata; class Aves; order Suliformes; family Phalacrocoracidae; genus Phalacrocorax; species Phalacrocorax carbo. The sequence goes on along the minus strand of NC_087514.1, from coordinate 13,172,942 downwards.
ATAGCTGAGTGCTACCATTGGCAAATACAAGATCTGTGGATGTAAGATTGTGCTCTTGGAATGGGAAGGCTAGCCAGGAATCCCCAAAATATTTGGAAATAATAGCCTACCACTGTTGATCTCAAAAGGCACATCCTGCTTTGAGACATTTGGTTAGCAATAACAAACACTGCTTTTTGCATACAAAAATGTCAGGTGGGAGCAGATGTTATCCTTCTGGGGGGCAAACCTGAAAGACAAAGAGACCTATGCCTGAACTGTTGAAGATAGACTCAATTTTGGGGTGTAATAATTTCTGAGTGCCTGATTTCAGGTACCCTGTGTCAGATTTTTAGACGCAAACTCACACCCTGTTGGTATTTAAAGATCAGAGGGAGAACAGAGTCCCATGATTTAGTGTTGTTGGGCATTGATCACCTCTTCCTGCTTTAGTTGTAGCTGATTAGACCTGTGGGCTCATCAAGCTGGGTGACTGAGGACAGACATGGCAGAGGGTTGTGCTGACCAGACTGAAGCCAGCTCTAGCATGGAAACACATATTGGTGCCAAAGCTTTGCTGCTCTCAACAGGGCACATCAGGACACACAGAAAATAGTGACTCGATGTCACCCATGTGCGTGGCCATTTTTGTAAGTGGATGTGCTGCATTTTCAATCACTAGGCAAAACTGCACCAGAAGAAATTGTACGGGTTTAAAAATGCTACCAGCAGATGTCCAACAGTGCCACAGTAGAGATGGGGCAAGAAGGGAAGATGGACCTCTGCCTTGTTCTGGTGATACAGCTGGAGAATATCTGAGGAAAAGAAATGGAAAGTCTGCTTCTAAGGAGGAAAAACAAAGCAGAACCTCATCAAGAACCGGTGTAAACCACAAGAAGAGGAATGGCTCTCTGCAGAGAAAAAGCTCAGCTCCAGGCATATTCATGGGCATACTAAAATGAAATCTTTATAAAACTTTATTATTACATGAGTCAGAAGGAAGAAGCGTTACTGCCATTGCAGAGCACAGACATGAAACCACTTGCTTTAACAGAGCAGGAGGAAAGGGATAGAAAAAATCACTATCCAATCTGTGCTGTCAGGGCCTCCCATAAAAAGGACCAATACTGAAAAAAAACACCAACAGATTACTGAATTATGAGTCCTTGAGCAAAATATCTATTCATTTATACCTCTGTCATTTTTATTGGCTCAGTTTGGGAACATACAGCGGCATGGTAATACTACAGGCGAGCAAGAACATGAAATGCTTAAGAAGCAGCAGAAGTTTTGAGGTCAGCCAATCAAAGCAGACAGTTATCAGTAACACCAACACAGTGGGGTTTGCTGCAGTCTTGCCTGATTTCCTACTGCAAGGACAGAAAAGAGCTGTTATCACTGATTTGGCCACATGATGACCAGGTACATGACTGTAAAAGGTGAGTCTCATGGTTATTGGCCTCTTTTGACAGTTTTGCATTCCCATATAGCTAATTCGAAATAAAAAAAAGTCTTGTCTCACACTGCACAGTATAGCAGCTCCCAAAGAATACAATTGCTGTTCCTGAATCTTGCTACACAAATCTGCAATAAAAAACCAACATTTACCTGTCTAAGCAAAAGTTACCCTGGCCCAGCTGCTGAAGACTAGCTGTTGATGTATGCTCATCCGGAACACACTGTAGTGCAAAATGATTACTGGACTCAATGGGAGTTAAGGATGGTGCCGCGTGCAGCACCCATTACTAGCTAGTCCCAATTCATAACATCCCAGCCCATCACAAAACCCCCACGAACGCTCAAGCATAGGCTTCCCTCCACTGCCACCACAACTTGGGAGCTTGAATACCACAGTATAAAAGAGGATGGGAGAAAACTCCCATAATTTCTAATACCCCTTCCCTGTCCATTGAGTGAGGCAGAGAAAAGCAGCATTTGATTTCCCTGTGAGCCAAGTTCCCACCAAGTCTCCATTGATGCTGAACTGGCCAGGACAATGACAACATCCCAAACATCCCTGGCTCCAGCAAGGTACAGCCCTGAGGCTGTGCTGGAGGATGAAGTTTCAAGCCCAGGCTCATGCTGGGCCAGCTGGAACATGCTTATCATCTGCAAAGTCATTTCTGCAAAAATTCACCAGGATCCTGCCAGTTTCTGTGTGCTGTGCAGATAGTCTGCATTTCATATGGTGAGGTAGCATTGCAGCAGCATGCAGGACCAGGCTGGTACATGGGTTGTCCACATGGGCTACACTCACATCTGCAGCTTAGTGGTTTCTCCAGAGACCTTCACTGGAGGTCTGTTTTCCTTTCTTTGCCATCTGACCCCTTGATGCTGGCACAGAGCCCTTGGCAGCAGGTACACCCCTCTCCTGTTTCGATGTGACCTTGGCAAAAGGCTGATTTGCTTCTGTTGCAAATGAGGCAGCATGTCTGCCTCCATCCCAAAATAAATGGGCTTTGTGGGGGTCTTTCTGACAACCTAGCTGATGGACAAATGTTTCCAGGTCCTGTGCTGAAAGCCAGCATGGTGTGTGCTTGCCTCTCCCCCGACACCAGTACAAGCCAGGAGACTTGGGGGAGCCTCTGCAGCCACTGTGAGAGGTGATGGCAGGATCTGAGGAGCTGTGCCAGCTCAGCCTGGCATCATGGCCTTGCATTGCTCAGACTCTGGAAGAGCAGGACATGGAGGAGAACAGGAGCGTCAGAAGATCCCTTTCACACGTTGGAGAAACTCTAGCAACTCACACACTGTGCTTCTCATCAGAGATTTTCTAATTTGTTTCCACAGTGGAAAGAAGCTTTGCTGGCTATTGTTTATGCAGTTCCTTCCATTTTCAAGGGAGCAATGGAAATACATGTTTTTGCTGACTGCCCCAACCCTTTAGCCATCCCACTGCAGCAGTTAACACCTACTTTGCTGCTGGACCACAGCTCTCCCAAATGAATCAGCAGCAGCTGTGGTTGCATGGCCGTGGTTGCATGGCTATTGTTGCAGAGCCATGGTTGCACAGCTGTGTTTGCCTCACAGCAGCTCCGCACCTGCTCCAAAATGCCAGCAATGTCACAAAACAGACAGCTCAGCCACTCAATCCAGAGGACTCTTGACTGACTGAAAATAAACTATCAGCCTGTATCCCTGAAATGTTTCAGGGAGACTAAAGCTTTCAGTATAAACCAGGCTTCACCTAAGAGGCAGAGCAGACTTTTCCTACACAGGGACATAACCACGTGGCAGGCCAAGTGCTGACGTTTGAATTCTTGGTGTAGAAAAACACCACAAATAGAGAGAAATGACACCATTTCCTTGCTTTTTTGAGAGGGCACAGAGAGTCAGGTTTTCATCCACCCTGGGGTACCACACCTCAGAGGGGTTCCCTCACCCCCCAGGTGGCCACAGCTTGCTCAGCTGCCTTGTTTGGAAGCCCTGCCTCTCAAACCTTCATCCTCAATCAAAGCACCTTGTGCCCATGAGCAGTGGTTACATCTGCAAGCCCCCGCTGGGCTAAGGGACAGGTTTCAAGCACAAGGCTTTTGAAGGTATCCTAGAGCCTTTAATGTTTAACTGTCACCACTCTGTTGTCCATATAGGTAAGAGTCAGCTGTATCTATCCTATGTAGAATGTTATAAATCAAAGCTCCATCCCAGTGCACTGAATTGTTCCACAAGCACAGAAATACCTTGTAACATTGCAGTTGCTGCTGCTTCTGAGGTGTTTGTTGGGAAGGTGGTTCAGTCATGGTCATGAAGCCAGCGGGGTCAGGCGGGTTCGCAGGGGGTCTGCCCTGCTTTGCTTTATGCAGAATATTCTCTGCCTTGCTCCCAGCCCACAAACTGCACTGCACCCGGCAGATTGGTCCAGTAGTGACGAATGACTAAATTAAAATGACTTTTACATTTGGAAGAAACAAACCCCTGATGAGGCGACATACAAATTCGTTTCCTCCACACATTAATCACAGAAATGCTTTTGATTGCCAGGAGGAGCTCCTCATTGCTCTGTGTGTGGCTGTGAGATCCAAAAGGGATATTTATGAGCTTGGCTGAATAGCCTGTTTGCCTTCAGCTCCAAACTGCAGAGTCCTGTCTCCTTCCAGACTAATTTATACATTTTCTATCAGCTATTTTTGACTGGGGAAAAACTCAACCCAAGATATGGTTCCAGGCTCCCAGACATTTGGTACATGACAACTACCTCTCCCTTCCAGTTTCTAATTAAGTCCCCATCTCAAAAGCGAAAAATTATCAACTTTTCACATATTTCTGATGGAGAAAGGATGATTTATAAAAATCTTCAAGACTGCATCTCTTTTAATCACTTCTGCAAGCAGGTATGGAGGCTAATCAGAGGTACTTCAATTAGTACCTCTGCCATGGCTCCAGGACTCTGTGGCAGTAATGGAGGCCACATTCATTAAGAGCAAGCTGGGAAAATCTCTGTCTATTCCCTCTCTCTCACTGACCGAAGAGTGGCCCTGGCTGAACTGTCTCTGATGACAGAGACAGCTAAATAACAGGCTAATTCCAGGACCCTGCTCTTTTAGAGATACCTGCTCATCACAGCACAGATCATTTTTCATATCACAGCTCCTTGAAAGGAGCTCCTTGAAAGCTTGACCAGCTGGTGCAGGAGGACACCGTTACCAGTAACGTCTCCCTCTTTTGCTGCACTGGTGGCTGGTAGTCTTCCTGCAGCAGCTGGCTCCTGCCAGGGAGCAAGGTGGAAATCAGCAAGTCCACTGCACGCAACTGCTGGCTCAGAAGCTGGAGAGAAGGGGAGGCTGGCAGTGTGGAAGGAAGCCAACTCCAATTTCCCTGTCCAGCCCCAGCCTGCATTTTCCTTTGCCATTCAGGCACTGAAAACACGGTAGACTTGCAGGTGGTATCTGCAGGTGTTATAAGACTTCTTCCCCAAAGGTCTTTTAGGAAAGGCATGTACAGAAATTTGGCATCCATTAGTAGGCAAAATTGAGAGTCATTGGCGATTGGGAAATACTGTAATATCTATTCAAATATATTAAAAATAAACCAAGAATTCTTCATATATCTGCATTGCTAGGTAGGATGGTTGAACAAAATAGTTATACTGTTGTCACCTTCCTCCAGTGGTTCCTTTTACTCTAAGTTCTTTGTTATTTTCCACAATTCTCACCCAGAAAGGTCCCTGAACCAGGGCAGTTGGCCACCCTGGGGTACCACACCTCAGAGGGGTTCCCTCACCCACTCTTTTTACCTGCAGCCCAAGTGGCCACAGCTGGCCCAGCTGCCTTGTTTGTAAGCCCTGCCTCTCAAACCTTCATCCTCAATCAAAGCACCTTGTGCCCATGAGTAGTGGTTACATCTGCAAGCCCCTGCTGGGCTAAGGGACAGGTTTCAAGCACGAGGAAATATGAATAGGTTTGTTGTGCTCAGAGTACGCTGGTCCATGCCAGCTGTGAACTGCAACTTACATGCCAGATTTCAGGAAAATATTAGAAAAAGAGCATAATGTAGCTCCAAAGACTGTTGATACCTCATGAGAGACAAGGATTTATTTTTTTGTTTACTGATTTGTTAGTGATGTTTCTTTTTCCTGACAGATAAGCAATAGTTAATCTACTCCAGAAACAAGCACATAATTCTAATACACTGACAAAACACTGGTCTGTCAATATGACTGTACAGCAAATAAATGTTGGCTGCATATGGTGCATATGATGAACTTTTAATTAGCTATTGTAATAGAACTTCACTGAAACACCAAACAAAGCACTTTTCAAAAGCCTATGACCTCTTGACACCATCATTATGTTCTTAGCTCTTGGTGTTTGAATAGCTTCACCCAAGGGAACAGCTCTGCCTTCAACTGGCGGCTCTGTAGAGCTGGTTCCCACAGTGCAGATGGATGCTGGTGCAAAAGTACTACACCATAGCAGCTTCAAAGGCTACTTTAGAGCCTTGGAACCCAACCGCAGTGAATATCATACAGTGAAGTCAATATATTAAGCAAACAGTAATAATAAGAGCAATCTGTTAATCAAAGAATTAGTGAGAGTCATCTTGTTCTGCGCGGTTCACACATTTCTCATCCTTCAAAATCTTTATTTGGAAATGGTTTGTTTTGACTTTGTTCTGACTGAGCCCTGAGGGGGTGCGGCTCATGCAGATGCCCCATCGGCAGCTATGACCACAAAGAGGGCTCTCTCACAGCTCTGGGAGCATGGGTGGTTTTTGATGTACCGGGGCCAAGTCTTCCTGTTCTTGGCACAGGGAGCTGGAGTAGCTATTTGTGAGGAGCACTTATGGACTGGATGTATAAAGTGTGACAATATGGAAGCTGGGCTTCAAAGCCAGGTACTGTGATTTGCCCTCCCAGGAGCATGGTAAACCAACCCTCAACAGAGCTGAATATCTACCTTCTCCACTGCTGTCCGTGTGATCCTGGGTCAGCATCTCTCACCAGTGATGCTCACTGCCCACCAGGACAGACCTTTAGAGGGTGGGGCCAGGACATGTGCTCAAGAAATAGGGATTAGCTCCTCCAGTTGTCTGAGTTTTGGACATGAAAGTCTTTTCTGCCTGAAAAGTAAAGCTGGGATGTCTTATCAGCATTTTTTCTCTGTAACATCTGTTATGGGGAGGAGAAAGATGGAGAGGCCAAACCCTTTTTATTGACTCCACAGGTTTGGTCAGGGCCTTTTTGGTTTGTAAAACCAAAGATTGTGCAGGCAGCTAAGAAGCAAAAGTTTGGAAACAACTGTTTGTAGTTGAAATCCCATTACAGCCATCTAAAATTCCAGTGACTGTGGAGCCCCTGGACCCCTCCAAGTCACATCCCAGAACATCTTTATTTCCAAGAACTTTACTTCCTCCTAAATTACCTTTGATTTTGGGGCTGAAGTTTTACAGATTGGCTTTGGTGTTTCCATTTGCATTTAGTGGTTTGAGAAGTCAGCTGGCTTTAGGGACAAGAAAGCACAGACTGACCAGAACTTAGGGCTGCTGTATCCAATGGACTGTGAGCCATCAGCCCGAGCTGGCTGTCCACCGAGCAGCAGCCTGCAGGGTCAGTGGCAGAGCTGTGCACAAAGCCGTACGAGGGGCTAAACTCTTCCATCAATCTCTGGGGGCTTGTATCACAAACATGCTCCAGATGGTGGGAACTTGCACAGCTGAATGCCCTCTTTCCAAAGATGTTTCTTACTACATCAGGCAAATTATTTCCCAGCAGGTGCTAGGTTATCCAGGGTGATCTTCCCATTGGACCCAAAAACAGATGCTGCACCTGTAAATCACTTGCACCTGTAGTCATTGGGATGCTGACACCCTGTGGCACCCAGGCATGTGGGGCATCCCTGACATTCAACTGCTAATGCCAGAGATAAAACCTTTTTTAAGAAACAGGAAGAAAAAGGTCTGACATCTGCCTGAGAGGTTGTTCCACTTGGTTAGTATTCAAATACAATAATTTATTTATGGCAAGAAAATTATCTTGCCGCACACTAAACTAAACACTGACTGCCACTTACTTACTCTTACCCTTACTGTCACCTACATCTCAGTAGCTGCACAAAAAGCGATGGGTTTGACTTTGAATTTACTCCCATTCATTTTGTTCCCCCTGTGAGGGCGTTCCTCATGTCACTGTGAGCACCCCACAGACCTCCCAGAGAGGCTGGGGGAATGACACCTGGAGAGAGACATATCAATCACTGTTTGAGTCTGATCTTGGAAAAGCTGTAATATTTAACAAGCCCTGCTGATCATGCCTTGCATTGTTAAATGATCCCATCTGACAGGGCTGAAGGATGAACACAGCATGCAATATGAATCCTACCCATTAATTAACTTTCAGCTGATCCCCGTTTTCAGACCTCTCCTCTGCATGCTTCAAGAGCACAAGGCTTTCCCTGAGGTCCCTGATCACAAGACAACAACGTTTCTAAATAAATTTTCACTCAATGCTGAAATTAACCATTCACCATTGCCAAGTGAACAGCTAAACCGCCTGGTTTTTTTCCCCTGTGCCACCTGTTTGCAGTACTGCAAGAGCAGACAAGTAATTCCCTGTTTGGAAGAAAGCAACCTTGTGTGTTCTTCTTTCATTTTAAATACTGATGGAGCAAGCTTATCTTCTACCAGCAATGAAAAGTAGATGCACACCTGGTTTAACTGGGCTCATCAGTGCTTTGTGTGGTGCTAAGTACCCACAGCATATTATTTCCTGAGCCTGTATTATTGAATTTCTTTAATTATTGGCTGTAAATTAAAGGCAAAAAGCAGGTGGATCACATCTCTGCTGTCATTGGGACTAGGAAACATCCAGCCTGCTTGAAAATAAGTGAAAATGAGCTACAGAAAGTGCATTTTACAAGAAGGTTTGGCAGCACAAACCAGACCCAGACCTGGAACCCAGCTCCAGCGCATCCCAATCCACAGCAGGATGCCAGAGGAGGAACCAGCTCTAAATTTCACAGCTAGTCCTGCTACCGCCAGGTTTCAGAGCAGCCCAAGCATGGTGGTAGCAGACTTACCAGCTGGACTGAGGTGCCCTGTGGGATGTGTGATGGAGGATGGACTCTGACACTGCTGAGCCTCCTCAGTGCTGAGCAGGATCAGCCTTTGACACTACTAGCCCACCCCTACATGGTCTGGTCTCATCTCAGCTCTCTGGGTCCATTGGCATTTCAGTACTTTTGCAGGTCTTTATGCAAGTTTCTCCCAGGCTACAGTTGATTCAAAACCACTGGCAATTTCTCTTGGAAATGCATTAAATAAAGGATGATCCCTGCCTCAGAAAAACAAGCAGTATAGTTTTGTCAGTGCTTTTGAGAGGGCAAGGCAAATTTATCAGTGAAAATGTTATTTTAACCTGGGGCAGCTTGCACGTACTTCATATGTGAAAGCTCTTTGATTACGCTGCTTATTAACATTAAATCAGAGCTTTCACAGAGCTCTTGACTTATGAGTATGTATGACTGTGATCTCTTCTTTTAATCCATCAAAATACCTTTCATCCCAGGGTTGTAAGGTCATTTACACAGGAATCCTTGTGGGTTGGTTTTACTTGCTACCACATGCCTCACTGAAAGGGAAGCAAACAGAGTGCAGCTCTGAATGGTGTGTGCAGTTGCAAGTCATCTGCTGAGCTTCGTGCAGCTGGTGTATGTCCTGCTTGCACCTTGCAAAGCTCTCGCGGTGAGGCCCACCATCAGAGCACAGCTCCTGAAACATTGGTGTGCCAGAGAATTCACGCTCAACTAATCACCGAACAGACAATGTGGTTTGTGTGGTCAGTCATCCCCGGCACAGCTTAAACATTAATCTGAAATGCCTCTCTGCCGGTCTTCAGCCCCTGGTGTAGCAAAGCATCACACGGGGAAGCAATTCTGCTCCCACTGAACACGGCGGGACTTTTGTTCCTGATGTGTGCTGGGCCTAAGATTGCTAGACTTCAAACCATCAACAGATTGAGAGTAAGTAACTTTGCTGTTGAAGGCTTTGGAAAAACCTCTGTTAACGCTCGTTAAATATATGTGTTTCTGATAGTTTTGAATGTAAGAAGAAACTGAACACACAGTAAAGAAAGAGCCACTGTGATCAAATGCTGCACTATAGAAAAGCTGTTAGTAGCTTCAAGATTTCACATTTTCAGGCTTGTTGTGCAGGACTCAAGATGAGGACTGGGGAAAAAAAAACAACAAACCTCCCTTAAAAGAAAAAAGCCTCTCTAAACTCCTGCAGTTTGATTGCAGTCCTGGAGATCAATTTCCCTCATCCAGGATTACCAGGTGCACCTCTGCAGCAGGGGGTGGCATTTAGGAACATTACCTGGGAAGGCACCAAGGCAGGGTTGACTTCAGATGCCCCACCTGCACTGCTATGGTGGCGCGGGCACTGTGAGGCAGGAGCAGAAGTGGGACAGTCAGCTGCTTGCGCTGACTCCACCATCCCCCACTGCAGCACCTGATATGAGGACCTCACCAGCCTGTCTTCACCAGGAGATCTGCAGATGCTTCTCCAAGCCTGGATATGAACTATTGCTGCAAATAACACCTTATGGGACATATTGAGAAGGGGCAGGTGAGGCCATGAAGCATTTTTAGCAGTCAGTGGCTGCAGAATTGAACCCTCCTAGTCAAGAGCATTTCAAGCTGGAAAAAAGGCACATACAGCACACACTAGGGTGACTTGAAGTGACATCAGAGAGAAATCTCCTGGGTTCAGATTGCTTTGCAGCAGGGACCGAGAACAAGCTGTTTCGATAGACCTAGCAATCAAACCGTCACAGTTACGATATGGTGCTGAGTTAACAATCAGCGAGTTCAGCAGAGCAAGGCTGGGCCAATAGACAAACCTACTGCCTTCCTGTTTTGCTGATTTCAGTCCTTTTATTGCAAAAGCTGGAAAGAAGTCTAATTAAATAATTTCTCAGCTATGGCAAAAGAACAAGTAACATTTCAGTTTGAAAATGAGTAAAATTGGAGAATATGACCAAATGGACGAGGTGGAGAAGATTCTAGCACATCATTTGTGATTTTGAGCCACATCTACCATTTTCAATGGGATGTTAATATTTATCCATAATCTGTGCTGTGCTTTCACTGGTCACCTCTTATTGTTGACTGAAATGGAGCAGACTCATGCCAGAATTCTCTCAGCTCATCATAACTCCCTGGAATTCTATATATTGGCTTGCCATAATCCAACTGGTAAAGCATAAAGTGACTGGTTTAGTTAAAGGGCAAAATTGTTCTTTTTTCCTTATTCCCTGTTTGTAGACTAAGTAATTCATAATTACATGCAGTTATATTTTTAAAGTAAGTTCTTTAGCAGAGAAGCTGTTATGCCAGTGCAGCTTGCAGTTAGTGTGCTGCAGGGACTCTAAATCCACCTGGCCTAATGAGGGTGTTGGTGATGCAAATGCATCCCTCCCTGTGCTGCAGACAAACTGCAGCACTGAGCGCAGTCACTCTGGCATCCTAAAGCAAATCCCTATGTGAACATTTCCTTAACAAATAAAGAATATAAAAATTATTAAGTCAAGACAAGGTATGTAAGTCAAGACACCATCTCTTTTTATACCAAACTGTGTAAAAGGAAGAATCAGGCAAGTTTTTGAGCACACAAGACCACCTTCATATCTGCAATAGAAGCAGGAAGTTTCTTGGGCATGTAACAGCAGAGAAAACTTGTCACAGTTTGATGAGCTGTGTATCAGACCATTGCTGAAGAAAACATGGTTGGTACCACTCAAGTGGAGACATATTAACAGGAGGGAGAGAAAGGTGCTGAGGTAGGTATTGCCTGAGAAGAGAAGGCAAGATAGTGTAGAAAATGTGGAACACAAAGAGATTATCAGGGAGAAGGGAAATTAAGTGTCATAAAAAACATATTGCTACAGAGTCACTGATTTTTGGAATGCAATAAGAATATGAATTTTACTTCCCAGGCTCATATTTGGCAGAAGTTTTGTAAGTTTCCTTAACTGTTTTTTTGAGAGAACAACTAGGAAGAGTTGGGATTTTAGGAAGATTTTTTAAAGTCTCTGCATAGCAGTATACCTTAGCAGGAATGTGTGTGTGTGAATGCAGTATACTTTGCTATTGCTTGAATATCACGTATATTCAAATAACCTCTTCCCATAACCCATCCCATTTTCTTCAAAGAAGACCTGCAACCACTCTGATGAGCTGAAAAGGACCTAGCCAGGATGGCGGATTGTGCTCAATGTCCCTGTGTGGCTAATAGGAATGAAAGTGGCTGCTTTAACCTTGTGGAACCAGAGTGGAAAATACATCAAGTCTGTATGATTACACTCTACTTGGAAGATTGTTTCAGGACGGAGAATTTGTAAGGCTGGGAAAGGTTATTCTCAGTGCACTGCCTGCCTGATGTGGGCATAGGGGATGGAGATAGGATTTCTGGGTGGTCAGTAATTTCGGGGAGCATACTTGCTGTATGAAAATTTACTACTTGTGAGCTAATTTTTGGAGAGAAGTGGAAATTTGGTGGTGGGATATAGGCTTTTCGAGGAGAGGCATTCTTTAATTGCTACACAGGAACGGGTTGCTCCCAGGCACAGGAGAAACAACGGAGTGCAGAGGGACCTCAGTGTCCTTCCTGCTCACATCTCTCACTGTGCTCACAGTTGGCTCTATGTGCCCTCATTAAGCAGCTATTTGATGTGGGCCCTTTGAAGCAGACTTTAAGCTGTGATTAACATCTCCATCTTGGGACCTCATAGAGTCACATTGAGGCTTTTCTTCACCTTGTGTTTTCTTAACACTTGTGCAAAGACAACCATAACCTCCAATTCAGCAGAAAGTTGCACTGAGAACAAGAAAAAGCAAGAAAAAGTACAATTTATTTGTAGAGGTTACAGCCGGGGAAGATCAAGCATTTAGTGATTGAGGGAGACTTGGAGGAAACCTGGAAACCACCCCTAATACAACTGACATGCTGTAACTCTCCCCTGTGATAACACTGATCCTTTCTTACAGTATCAAAAAAAAAAAAAAAATCTAAGGATGACTGCCAGAGAGCCCCTTGCACACTGAACAAATGCAGTTTAACATCTGAAACCACCACCACAGCTAGGAGCCAGCACTTCCCAGCTACTCAGAAGATACTTCATTCTCTCCTCTCAGCTTTCCTGTATATTCTGCTCATTCACTGCAATCAAGGTTAGGGTGGAAATTAGATTTTAGAAGAGGATCTCATTCAACATGAAGGTGCTGCTGATGCCTTCTATAATAAACAAATTGGAAGCTTTCTGTGAAAAATATTTCCAACTCTTGGCAGGCTGCCATTAAGGTATGCTGCCTCTCATAAACAAAAAAAACTCCTGACCTGTTTACATGGTAATAGGCTCATTCAGGGGGCACTGCCTGCGTGCCTCATCTGGGTCTTAGATGAAAGCAAGCCTGGGATAATCTTATTTTACAGTATTTAAACTAGCCTCAGATGGCAAAGAGCACTCTGAGGAGGTGTGAGAGCCTCCGAGCACCACCTCAGGCAGCAGGAGAGGCGAGGAAGCATGGACAGACATATCTGACTCTTCAGAAGCAGTGAAGATGCAATTGAGTCCCATTCAACGGAAACCTGTCTTCCCTTAAAACATCAAGGAAAAAGGTTCTGTTAGTCCACAGAAATTTCTTTTTTTTTTTCTTCCTTTCTTTGAAGTTGCAAGAACAATGCTGCTAAACGGTGTTTAACTTTCTTTTCTCAGCTTGCTTCTTGAAAAACAGCATCTGGGCAGCCCTGCAGTGTCCTGAAGAGAGGCTGAATGCTGTGAAATTGGGTGCTCGGGTACGACTCATAGCTGAGCACAAAGGCAGCCCTGAGGGAGCTGCAGTAGCTGTGGCAGGGAGTACCCACCCCTTCTGTTGATGGCTTACAAAAGGCTGCCTCTTGTAAACAAATAAAACATAAGCTGCCTAAATTAATTTACAGCCTTTAGCAACTCTGATGCTTTCATTTGACTTGCATCCATGTTCAGCTGTACTAGGGAAAGTTGCTGGAGGTCTGAGCTCGGTGAACATGCTGTCTGGAAGAAAACAAAAGGTGTAGTATCTGACGTACTTTTAAATTATTTCTAAAAGCTGAAAATTTCTGAGAGTTTTACAATAACTATTCTGATTCTTTCAAGCATCAACTTTGTTTTTGAAATCCCCAGTACTGCGGAGCTGCCAAATCTCACTTTTAAAGGGGAGGTGTATGGGCTGAGTAAAAACCACGCAGGTTTTTACAGGAGTTGGACCTGGTAGTCCAGGAGAGTGGGGTTCCAGATTGCATGTCCTATCTTTGCTGCAAATGCACCAGTGATTCAAAAGTCAGCGTCTGGCTGGTTGTCCCTGGCTGTTGTGTATGAAAATGGGCACGTACTGTGTTGCCCAAATTAGAAACAAGTGAGCTCTGTGGCTTTGAGACTACCCTCCTGCCTAAATGCTCTTAATATGCTTTCTGAATATCATCCTCAGGACCTCCTAACCTTTACATCACTGCACTGATCAGTCTGAACAGTGTACGTCGCTTGATCTTCCTACATCTCCCATGTCAGACATTTCTGCAATGCTACCAAGCCCTGTAGTCTTTTCCAGCTCAGAAATCTCACTTCTGATCCAACAGTAGCAATAATAAGGGCCTTTCTGTGCTTGGTCCACCCAAAGCCTAGTGAAGCAATGGGAGGTTCAAACCAGGCCTTATTTATACTCACTGTATTGCGCTGGCCTTGGAAATCATTGCACTATTTTCAAACTATACAATTAGAGTTGAAAGTTACTTGTTCTTCTCCCAGTGTGTCTGCAAATGAACGCTTTTAAATAACAACTTTTTGCAGCCAAACTACTGCAGCTGCAAACCTCTCCAAAACCATTGTTTTTCTGAAAATGTCAAATTTTTCTTTCATATTGCAGAAAACCCACCCTATGCTCTTCTCCTGACTCGATGCTTAACATGGCTGGATCTGCAATGAAATATGAAGGTTGTTTTCTGACCTTGGCTACTGTGACTTCTTCCAAAGCATCCCCCCTCACACAAGTATTAGGTAATGCAGGAGATTTGAGTCAAATGGTTTATTGAACCTTTTGCAATGGCTTCTGCACTGAACACCCAGTTAATTATTTGGAGCATTAAATATTTGCAAAACCATTTGAAACACAAGCTAAGCACAAGCACACATATTGCAGGAGCCTGTGGTGGGATGCATATTTCACAAAAAAGTTTATCTTCTTTTCATCATCTCCTGATGCTAGCTACAGAGTCACACTGCGATGTGGTGGGGCATGTGGAAGCATGATGCTTCTTACAGAGTACCAGAGCTGTTGTCACACTGGTGCCACAGAGCAGGTACACAGCCCTGGCTTTGAGTTCTCTTTTTCAGCGTATTTATTCTTATGGGGATGCAGAAGCAAATAGTCCCCATGCTGTTCATGGAATTGGGAGACCTTGTAAAATTAAAAAATTGTTCCTGTATTGCATATTGTGCCCCTTGTGTCTTGTCCTGTCACTGGCTGCCGCTGAAAAGACCCTGGCTCTGTCTTCTTTATTCCTTCCCCATCAGATATTTATACACACGGAAAAGATCCCCAAAGCTCTGCCTCCAGGCTGAACAGTCCCAGCTCCAGGGAGCTGCTCCAGACCCTTAATCGTCTTCGTGTCCCTTTGCTGGACTTGCTCCACTATGTCCATCTCTTGTACTGGGAGCCTGGCCCTGGGTACAGCACCCAGACATATCTCATCAGTGCTGAGCAGAGGGGAGGGGTCACCTCTCTCTGCCTGTTGGCAATGGTTCTCCAGTGCAGCTCAGTGTGTTGTCGGTCTCCTTAACTTCTGTTTCCATCTGTAAAATCTGACATAGTATCAGTGAGGTAATAAAACTTTAAAGAGTTTGAGACACTCAAAAAGTGTGCCAACAGAGCCCTTCATAGTTATTTAAATCAAGGAAAAGGTTTTCCTCTCAGGTAGTTAACAAAGTAATGAACTGCTTCCCCCATATCCCATGGCACAATAAATAAATAAATACTGATTTCCCAGCAAACCCTCTCTGAGAGGTGTGCAGGCAGGCGTGGGAGTGAGCAGTTTGGACAACTCCATCCTCTGCATTAGTGATGTAGTTCTTGGTCCCTGTGGAGAGATAAAGATCTGTAGGACCGTGGGTTGCCTACAGTGTATTTACAATAGATGCATCCTACAGCGTGTGAGTCATTACAGCAGAAGGAAGGTCCCAGCCAAAGGAGACTTTAAAACTGAGGGGTCATCTGGGAGGACAAAGGAGCTTCTGTTACATTTGCATGTTATACTTCTGAGCCTCTCTCCAAAAGATATGACAGGGGAAGGCATGAGAGCATATGGTCCCATATCCTGAGCCACCAAGGCTGCCTTCCTATTACAGGGAAGAACCAGCAAGCAAAATTCAAATACAGCTGGGAAAGGAAGTCCATCACAGGTAAAAGGATCAAGAAAGAGCTCAGCCACAGCTGCTCTGGGAGGGATGAGGAAGATGTTCAGTCAGGGCCAAGAGCTCAGAGGTCGAACCCCTTTAGGGATTTGACATTGAATAGCAGCATGCAGGGAGGTGAGTGGCAATGCCTGAACTCCTTTCTGCTCTCCAGGAGCTGAGAAAAGCCATAGGGCATATCAGCAAGTACCAGGGAGTAATGTTTCTGCACAGGTAGGATCTGAGGTTGGTTTCCTTTATCCTGCCTTTCACTTCTGTAATCTTTTTCACCACTTGAAATGCAGCTACCTATCCTTTGGCTTGGCTGAAATAAACCTGCCATGTTGGCATCCCTGCCTGGCCTGGTGTTAGAAGTCTTGGGGCAGTGAGAAGACTCTTCAGCAGTAACAATGCGAATTAGACATGTGCACAGGCAGCACCTCTGGGACCTGCCACCCAGGACAAGTGGTGGCATGTAAAGTAAGGGGAGTTCATAAGGCGGTTTCCCCTGGTGCCAGCTCCCAGGCAGCAGTCCCTCTCCAGCAACGGAGGGACAGCCTTCAGATCCAGGCACCCATCTCTCTTCGCCTGCTCATGACACAAGGCAGTCTCCAAAAACACTTGGGTCTTTCCTGCCTCAGAGTTTGTATTCTGTGATCCTGCTGAGATCACAGCCCATGCCCAGTATGCTTGCCCCAGCAGGTATCTCTGCCTCCTCATAAGGACTGCATTGCCTCACCTCAGCCAATGTGGGGGCATGACCCTATCTGAGATAACCATGAAGAAAGAAGGAATTATCTCACCTCCATATTTGACCAAGTGAAAGTACCATTATCCTTCTATCATCTCATCACAGCATTTACCCATCAATCTCTTTTGGAGAATATGAGATATCTGTTTGGTTTTCTTCAAATGGTGATATCATTGATGCATTTTCATAACTGTCCTGACACAGAATTTTCTTGCACTCCTGTCTGGGGTGCAGGGCATTGCTGTTCTTCAAGTAATCAGCAGGAA
Source organism: Phalacrocorax carbo (assembly GCF_963921805.1). Lineage (NCBI taxonomy): Eukaryota > Metazoa > Chordata > Aves > Suliformes > Phalacrocoracidae > Phalacrocorax > Phalacrocorax carbo. The sequence continues at coordinate 13,156,027 of NC_087514.1, read as the reverse complement.
GATCATTGCAGAGGCTTCAGAAATCAAGTATGCTCTTCCAGTCTGCTGATTACTATTATTAAAGCTAACCAGCTGAGGAATTAAACTGTGCTGTAAATAGGTGTTTGACTGGGGGGTGGGGGGAACCAACCACAAACCAAAATCCCAGACATTTCATAATGAAACCAGAAGCTGGATGCTGGTTCCATGAATGGCAGCATGGAGCAGATCCTGTTCAGAAAGGCTAGCAGGATCTGCATGGTCGTCTCCCCCTGAAAGCAGGTTGCAGGAGCTTTGTACAGCACTACAGCAACAAAAGCAGCTAATCTAGTGACCCTAACAGACTGACATCAAATAGATGGCAAAGGCTTGTGCTTCATCTCAATTTCCAAAATCAAGGAGAGGATTTAAAGTTAGCAGAAATATGGGACTGAGATAGGTCCTATACCAATTCTTGGAGAGGTAGCAACACTTCCATCACTTTTTCATTTAGTTTACAGGGGAAAAAAAGCTGCATGTGAGACATTAAAGGCATCTTGTAAGACTGCCACATACTGTGAAAAGTAGCAATAGAACGAACTTCAACACCTGATCAAACATAATGTATTTCAAGAGCCAAGAGGGGCTGAGCTCGATACCTTGAATGCAGAGTATTCCCTGTGATTCTGTGTGATTCTGTCTCTGTTGAGGTTTTGGGTGTTTTTGATGTTGCCTGTCCAGTTTGGATTGGATGATTGAGAATACCAAAGACTGCAGTTTTCCCAAACTAAGTCAGGAATGGAGCCAAGAGAAGTGGTGGAAACCAAAACTTTTCTGCTGCTAGGGCTGAAAGTTTCACTAAATCTCAGGTCCAGGGAGATTTCCCAGGCTCAAATACATTTCAACAAAGCTGAGCAAAATTACAAGTAATGGGAGACATGCTAATAAGGCAAATTGTAGGATTGGAAGGATCCTGCCTTCAGGGCAGGCAAGTAGGTCGTTCCTCATGCATTGACCTCACAGAAAGTGTTTTCTGCTCTCTGTACATTCTTCCAAGTTTCTTTGATTACTTCTTATCCTGCCCATCATGGGATGGAAATGGGGATTACTTCTTTCTCCCTTTGGTTCTACATCAGGAACCTGATGTGTATTTCAAGACTTTTTTAATGTTTCCGTGTCACTTCCTCTGAATGGACCCAAGTGCTCCAGTTGAAACCTAATTCATGCTGAACAGGGCAGCAGGGAAACTTCAGGGGCCATGTAGGCTAACTGCAAAAGTCACCTTCATAATTAGACTGGTGTGGCCAGCTGAGCTGTATTGTTTGGGGAAGGGTGGAGGAGTCAGGCAGGTCCAGTTACTTTGCTGTCTGTATTTTGTAGGCGTGTACTGCAGCCAGCTCAAGAGAAGGAAGACAATAGTCAAACTGTTTATTTTCCCCATCATTAATCTCAGTGGATCTGTAAAGCTGTTATTAAAACTTTTCAGTCGAAAGGGGCTTGGGGAGCATAAGAGCATAAGGACAGATGTGCATAACACATTGAATTGTGGAAGATACCTTATTGTATCAGGCCACTTCTAAATCTTTTTTACACCAAGGTGTCATTATATGCAGAGTGACGTTACAGACTATTATATGCAGAATCTGAGCATGAGATAGCAAGAGAAAAACTCTTGTTTCAGACATTCAGAGAGAATACGGACACTTCAAAAATGAAGTAAAGGGCGGACATGTGGCTTATGTGCACGTCATCTAAATTCTATGTCTTATCCTGACCTCAGATCAGATTGTAATTCTTAAATGAACTTTGTAGATCAGACACAAAATATTCCACATAATAGTATCCCCAAAGACTGTCTCCAACACAAACAGCCTCCCACTTCTGTTAACAGTGGATTACTTGTGACAGGATAGGCAGAAGATTGATTCTTGCTTATAAATTATTTTATGATCCCTTTTCTGGTGCAATAAAAGGCAGTGATTCAGCTATCCAAAGAGTGGTGAATGAAAAGAAATGAAGGACTTATATAAGAGTAACTCTAGACCAGAAATCAGTTGATAGAAAATTGTTGAAGCCATTTAGAATTCCACTCAATTATTTTTATTTTTGTAATGTAACTTCATCCAAAGTAAATCAGCCAGAAAACCAGTAGAACTACAACATTATTCCACTGTGTGAGGTTGTATCTCAACTAACCATAACCAGTGAAGCTTTTTTGAACAGTCTATTTCTATTTTAATGTTTTCTTTTGTTTAATAAGATTAATATTTTCCCAAGTTTTTTACACAATACTGCAGTTTCTTTATCTTTTTCAATGAAGAATAAAAACATTCCAGAGGCTGGAAGAGAGGAAATATGTAACAGAAACTGGTTTCTGCTAGTGGAAGAAATTAATGTACTGGTTGTAAAATGGAGGCTGTGGTTTCTAGAAGGAAATTTAAAGTGGATATTAGAAGGATATAGCTACATATCAATTCAGGTTTAAAAGGGTAGACAGAGAGGATTTTTAAAGAAAAAACATGGGATATTGCATTAAGTAAGCCCTGGGAGTGACCAAACATGGAAAAGTCTTAAAGATGAGTGAGTGAGGTCCATGAAGGGACCATGCAGCACCCTAGAACCAGGACTTAAGCCACTTGCCCCATCACTGAATCCCTAGTCCTGACCTCAATGCCTAAACTCTCAGTATGATGCGTGAATCACATTACACAAATGGTACAGTGGTAAGTAAGAGTGGTGCAGTCCCTAAGCCACAGCAGGGCATGAGACAGGGAGAAGGAGACCAGGTAAATGTCCCTTTCTCTATAAAACTTTCCCTGGAGTTAATGCTTCAGTCAGGAATATCCTTTCTCATGGGAAATTATGAAAGAGGTTCGTTGTGTCCCATTACTCACTAAATGGAGCCGTAATCCCATGACGGCAACAATTCATCTGGGGAAGGCTGAGGTATAAATCCTGTTTCTTTCTTTTCTGTAGTTGAAAATCACATCTGAGTTTTTCCTTTTGCCCAATATCTCAGTCATAAAGAAATCTCTTTTTTGGTTCATAAGAAAAAGCTTGGATATAGCTAAAATAATGCCATTTTGTGTATTCAGACTCCATGTTGTTTAAATGAGCAGGCAACATATTACCTTGTCTCACCATCATTTTTGCTTTCCCCATGCCAATAGAAAGTTATGTCAATTCAGTCAGGCCCCGATTGCTGTTGCTGGGATACTGTAAGCAAATAAGTGCAAGACAAGGCAAAATAAAGGATGCGATACTACAACTAAAAAGCGACAAAGCATCACAGATGCAAAATTTCTCCGTAAATGACGCAAACAGTAGACACAAATCACTTTATTTAGGATTCATCTGTACCAGGCATTTAAAGACAACCAACTGGATGTTAACAATATTTTAAATTGAAAGGAAAACATGGGAAAAAGAGAAGCTGGGATCTGAAGACTGAAGGACCAGCAAGCAAGTCACAGGAATTACCCTCATCCTGTGGCTGGAGGCTTGGCCTGTGAGGTACTGAGCCAGAAGGGGTGTCCCCTACATACAATACATTTTTTTGCTATTCTTTTTTACCTAATCTGGAAATACATTAACATAACCTGTATGACAAGGTTCTAGGGTTTTGTTATCTTTGCCTGTCCAATTAAAACAATGGTGTAACAGGTTAAGTGATTATTTGCATATGTAAAAGCTAAATGCTTTCAACTGAGAATTGAGAGATGGTATATATAGTGTCTAGGAATGAAAACATTTCCCTGGGATTCAGAGTTCTTTTGTCAGATAAAAAGGGTATTTGAGTAGTGATAGTCGTATTCACAGGAATGATGGTCTTAGGTAAGGCTTCAAGAGGATTTCTAACCTCGCTTGGTGTTGGAACCTGATATTATTGGGTTTGCTTTTACTGAATTTCTGAACCCATAATCTGAAAGCATTTCCATGAGTTGTTCTTCTTCAGACAGGGGAGAAGTACTTCTCCATCCAGCCGTATCTCAGGTATCAGGTACTGGATCTCACATATCTCCAACTGCCATAAATCCTGTGCCAAGACCATTGCCTCTGGCTCTCTCTGCCAAGGACTGTGATGGTGGCAACCTTTTTAAGATGTTTTTGTCAAGGTGGCCAAGAATTTGTTGTTATTTAAAAATTATATGGGTCTTTCATTAAAAGATGTGGTCTGTCTCTAGGAGAGAGATCATAACTAATTGGATTTAGGGTATTACATCTGTCTGAGGGCAGCTCCAAAACTTACAGTGTGGAATTGAATGTAATTACTACAGACTCAGTGATGAGAACTATAATAATAAGAGAAGCCAGGTGGTCTTGTAGCCTGGCTATGTTTGCACCTGCACATTATTCCTCTGAAAGGCTTGGTAAGGAGGTATGACTGGGGCTTTCCCCATGTCTTTCATTCAGAACAGGGTGAATACACAGTCTTCAGGAAAGGGAGCAGCTTTCCAGCCCTGGAAATTGCTGGTTTTCACATATTGGTCAAGGGTCATTCCATGGTTAATTGTGTAGCAGAGATTTCCACCTACCCATCCATCACTGGACTGCTGACTTTAAAGGCTACTTCCTAGGGTAAAAAAGTATCACTTCCCTCTCTGGGCTGTTCACTTTACCGAGAAGTGTTGTGAACCCTTGGCAACTAGCAAAAGGACTAGAGCTGCTATTTGATATTCACTGTTGAAGAAGAATTAGACCCCACTGCTGGAGTTGCCTGGAGGTCTCGTGTGCCCCCTAGGGAACATGGCATCGGACATATTCTCAGATGCAGAGGACCGAGATTATACATTAAGAAACTGAATGTAGCCAAGAGTTTCCCAGAACCCAGTATTTTCTCACCAATAACTTCTGCCATCATGAACCTCCTGCAAAGGCAGGCTTAGAAATAATTTCTTTAACAGCCCTGAAACATGCCAAGGGATCTCTGCAAATTCCCCAAGTCATCCCAGCACAGCACATTTTTAGGTCTTATTTAGATTCCAGTCATGAGCATATGAGGATGATTTCTCTCTCAGTATCACCCTGCTGAATACCCACAATTTGTTCATACCTATTTTTCATCCTTGGCTGCAGTGCCTTGCTGGAGCAAGCTCAATGACCAGTGTAGACTTCCTCTAAATCATAGGCACTAAGAACAAACACATCAGGATTCACATTGCAGTATGTTCCCATGGACCTAAGAGAAGAGGGTAGTCCCCAGTATAAATCTTTACTGACTTGCAAATTCTTCTGGCACTTCAGGCAGTCTCAGCCTGACACTACTTGTATTTCTCTGGGGCTTGTCAACTCCAAACTTTTTGCTTTTTTTTTTCCTTAACTTGAAGTACTTAATTAATGTCTGAAGTTCTGTTAAAGCATCTAAGTGATCTGATGTCTGCAACCCACTGAGAAAAAAGTTCCCCCATTAACTGGCACATGGATAATTGCCTCCAGACTGGCCAAGAAAATCAAATAAGCACTGCTATCTTCTTCCATGTCAAACATTGATCTGTGCGGGGAACAACCTGCAAGGCACAGACAACCAAAAATTCTGCTCTTGGGATGGGGGCAGCAGTGCAGCTTCCATATCTTGACATTAGGCACTTGGACACCAAAACCTCCTGACATTGCTGGCTTACTGGTGGGTCAGTGCTATTTTATTGTTGCCTGGCATGTCCCAACCAGTCCATCCGTGTCCATTATCTTTTATTCTGCCTTTTTCATGGCATCCCACCTAACTGTAGCCATGTAGTGTTTTCTGTTGTAATGATACCTGACAGCAGTTTCAAACAAACCAAAGGAAGGCTTTATTAATGTGATACCTAAATTAAGCTGTGAACTCATTGCCTTAGGGTGTTATGGGGGGTAAAACGTATGAAAGGATTCAAAGAAAGGCCAGAAGGAATTTACAGTAGAACAGATAGACATCAGAAGCCATTTAGCATGATTTTTTCAGATATAAACTTTGTCTTGGAAAGTCCCCCAGACGCAGCTTTCTGGAGGTTCAAAATTTTGTACTGAGGGAAGTATCACTCTGTTGTCCCCCTGTCTTACCTTCTCCCCTAAGCATCAGCCACCAGCTGCTGACCAAAGGGCCCTCGGATGGGCCCGTGCTCCGAGCCACTCTGTCGGTTCTCATGTTCTTACTCAAATAGTTTCCACAGAATAAAATAGCACTATTCATTTGGCTGTCATGGTCTAATTTAAACTGATATAATTTAAATTAAGACAGGTAACTTTTCTGGCCATCTCATCTATACCAGGCTAAATGGCACATGAGGTCCAGAGGCTCAGTCAGCCTATGGCTCAGCCATCCATGGTCCTATCTGACACAGCTGTTGGTACCTCAGCACCTTGCCTCTGGGCACTTTGCATCCTGCGACAGGGTCTTAGAAGGGCAACCTAAAGCTGTTTCCACGGTACCTAGGCCAAAGGGAGCCATTCTGCAGCAGCAGATTTGAATAAAAGGGGCTGGAAAGAAGTGCAGATCCTTCCTCTTGACAGTTCAACCTACTGCCCTTGGCACATGAGCTCATGGAAAAAGGAGAAGGCTGTGGTCATCCCCTGCAAATGTGCATTGCACGAGCCATTTCACTGAGATGCTTGAGGCAGCAGGTAATTGCATGAATATCACAGTCCATATCTCAACCAAACCGTGTACTTCGGTCTGTGCCATGTAACATCCACTGTACATGACATGAAGTAACAAGAAAGACCAAATTAATCCCTTGGGTATCTCCATGGATACAAGACCTCATCATTTTCCAGTGCTGAGAATTCAGTGAGGACAGAATGTCAATAAAACCTCCTTCCCAGCAGCGAGTTTCGTATAATTTCTTTCAGTCAGCAGTATCTACCATTCATTGAGCTGATTAAATTTTTGAAATTTACTTTTTCCTCTGAGTTTGCAGCCATGTATTCTTCAGTAAGAAAATGCAGCTATTAAAAGTGTCTACCCCTTTTTTTTTTTTGCTTATTTTTGAGGGTAGAAGGAAGAAAATCTGTGAAACTTTAGGTGAAAGGCAATGAAATACTCAGGAAAGGAGCAGAGAGAAAGAGAGGTTCATCACAGGAAAAAGGAAAAGCGGCACATCTGGAAAATGTGGATTGGGAAAGCAAGACTGCACAAGCAGCTCTCCATCCTGGTACAGAGGCGTAATACACATATTTTCTCATTTATAGCTCACATGTAATGCTGAACAAGTAATGTGGCAGGCAAAGAGTACTCTAGGAAATAAAAACCAGATGTAATATTTTTGATTGAGGGAGGAGAACTGCTGAATGAGATGCACAAGGGAGGTAGAATAGGTTAGATGTGGATATGGGAGACCCACTGCCTGGTCCCAGCTGTGTCACAGTTCTTCTGGTGACTTGGGTCAGCTGCCTCCCTCTACTCCAGCAAACGCTGGTTCCACGTGGAGGTTTGTGACTTACTCTTCCTTGTTTCTAACCTTCCTTCATGGAAAATAAGATGAGATTTTTTTTTCACTTGAAAATCCAATATAATTATTAATTTTTTCTTTCCTGGAATATTTTTCTTTCCTCTCTAGCCAGGTTTGCACTTTTACACATTGGACTAGAGTAGGAAATGTGTGCTTAGTAGAGTTTTCATCTCTTTCCATCCCCTGTGCACAGAAGTCTTGGAATTTGATGGAAATTACCTGATTCATGCTCCCACTTCAATTTCTTTTTCTTTTTTTCCCCCCACTATCTTGGCTGCAATAACATTTCTATTCTCGCAACCATGAAATTAACTATCTCTCTATATACATCTATTTCTATCTTTATCTATCTCCATTTAAAAAAAATTCATTGTGAAATGAAACCTGCTTTTCTGTTTCTGGATGTGTTTTGAGAGCGGCTTGCAGAAAGTGCTGCACATAGGAAACTATTTGCAGGACACAAACTTCTCCCTAGCCTTGGCCACTCTGGGACTGCTCGGTGTATTCCGGAGTGCCATCTGCTGGCACCTCCACTGTGGAGCTCTGGTACAGCAAGATCAGAAAAAGCTCCACAATCCTCAGCAGTCCCTGAGGGTTTGCACAGTGCTGCCCTTACGAACAGACAAGCTGCAGCCCACAGTAAGCCTGGTCACTCCATTGCCAGGTCAGAGGCAGTTCAGCTGGAGGGTGTATAAATCAGAGAAGGCCAAGTCTTCAAAGATATTTAAATGCAGTCATGCTCAGCTTGGCCCTCTTGACCATCTACTAGAAAGTTTCAGCCTTGGACCTATATCTTTCTCTACAGGATGGGGATTTAAAAACATAGCTGGCTGATAAGCCACAGACAGGTCCCAGCCAGACTTTAGTCTCTATTTCCCTCCAGGTCACTTACTTAGGTGTCCTGTCTCCTTTCCCTGAAACACTCTCAGTGTCCCCCTCCCATCCCTCCTTTCTGCTCATATCCCTCCATTTCACCACATTTATATAACCAAGTGTCTGGTACTTCTTGGGGAGAGAGCTTTGTTGCCTCTGTTCTTGACTGGTAGTTCAACAGCAAGCAGAAGGTGCCAGCAGGATTTTCTGAAGCTCTCTGTTCAAGGCAAAGACATGCTGTGAGGCCCTTACCTGCACCTTTGTGGGCCTTTAACCCTAGGTAGGTTGCTATAGGGCACAGCTGGTGGATTTGTAAAAGCTCAGTGGCAGAGAAGTATAACATCTGAGAGATCAGGGTGGCAGGCTGAACTGTGGAAGAGCTGGCAACACCTACACAGCAGCCTGCCTTGCCTAAAGGGGTAGATGGTCACCAAATATCCTTGAGAATTTGGGTCTGGGTGTACAGGAAGATGGCACCCCATGGAAGAGTTGCACTAAGGATTCACATTCGTGAACCTCAGTGACTGGAGAGTGTGGTAACAGATGCAATTTCTTGCACTGTGTTTTCTTTTGGTAATGAACAGATACTACAAAAATGTAGAACAGTGGGACACAAATCAGGGGAAAAAAAGAAACTGAAAACTGCAAAAAGGAAAGCTTGTTCTCTACTGTAGCAGTAGGACACAGTATGAAATGAAAACACAATTGATTTCAATTATTATTATTATGGGCCTAGGTATGATGGCAATTCAATAATTTGAAAGAAAGATTTGAAAGAAAGGTTTGTAGGTTGGGGTCGGTTTTATTTCTAAATTTCCTGTCTCTGTTTCTTCTCAGACCACCAAGTAGATGGTTTCTTCTATTCTTACTGTATTTTCTAACAGCTCAACAGCTTTATATAGTCTCTTGGTTTAGGTACTTTATGGTTGGAAAGGACCTCTGGAGGTCATCTAGTCCAGCTTCCTGCTCAAAGCATGGCTAACTTCAAAATTAGATGAGGAGGCTCAGGGTCTTGTGCAGCTGAGTTTTGGCGATCTCCAACACCAAAGATTCTTCCACCTCTGTGGGTACCTGCCCCTGTGCTGAACTGACCAACATGCCCCCAAAACTGCTTTGTCTAGGCAATCTCCCCTCTGTACAGGGACACAGGGACTGAATATACCAGCACAGGAGATCCCTGGTTTTCTTCATGTTCTCATCATGTTCATTTTTTAAATTTTAATTAAAAAATAAAGTCACGTGTAAGTAAATGGACATGGTGAAGAAAACTTGTTCTGTCTATTTTTTATTCTCAGCACTGGTTATTTCTAGATATTCTGAAAGCAGGTACAGCATAATGCTTCATATCTAAGGAAGTTCAAGGAGTATTTCAAAGGCACTATCAAAGAGGCAGCTTGAGGAAAACATACAATTTCCACTTATAGATTACATTAGTCAATCATTTAGTGCATTAGAGGACCTAACCTAGGAATATTTTGCACTGCTAATGGCCTGTGCCTGTGTGCAGAAATCCAGCATTTATGATGCAGATGGTAGAGAGTATATATCAGTAGTCAGTTTGGATCCTCCATCATAATTCTGTGGGGAAATGAGGCACAATTCAGCTGCTACTGAAGTCAACACATGTCTCCCCAGTGAATTCTCAGTGGGATTAGCCTGAGTACCAGGGACTTGAAGGCATGTCCATCTTTTCAGAAGCCTGCTTCTGCAAATAGCCAAAACAGGTACTCCATCTATTTCCAGACTCATGGTCCATCTTTCCTTCCACTTGTGGTCAGCAGGTAATGTCTAGAGCAGTCGTTTCTCTGGATAACAAAGGAATCCATCCAATCAAACAGCTAGCTGTCATTCAGACAATAAATGTATCTTGAAGTCTGAAATTGCTTGTTCTGCTCATGCTTTTATGTAGAGCAAACATGATCCTCTGCTAAGACAGCTATGCCAGTTAATGAGCGCTGTGAAATGAGAGTGCAGGCAGTGAGTCAGTTTTGAGCTAATTCTGCTAAACAAGGTATATGTGACTTGCAAGAAAATGTCAGTTCACTGAGGCATGCAGCATATGACTTTCAGACCTGGCTGAATAGAAGATAAAAATTGTTTTCTTCTGGGCTATTTACTTCCTCTCACTTTTTTTTTTTTTTGGTCATTTTATTTGTTTGTTTTCTTGTTCAGCTATGAATTCAATCAGCTCAACTTTAGATAGAGAAGATGACCACATTGGAATAAACACAAAACGTGCTTATACAAATGTTCTCCTGGAAATGGACATGATTTCAAGCCCAGCATGCCTCAGGTAGGGCTGATTCTGCCCTACACAGACAGTCACAAGAGTGTTGTAAAAACCAAACGTATTCCTCCATTACATTTCAGTTTACTGTTTTATTTTTTGCTGGCCTGGCCTGCAAAGTTGACATCTGTGTAAGAGTGAACCCAGAAGAAATGGAGTCCTTATTATTAGAAAGACACAGATAAAAACTGAAATTATGATCAAGGAGCTGTCTGCCCTTTATCTTTCTCTTGTGGCGTATATGCAATTGAATGTCTTGATTTCTGAATACAGTATCTGCTTCTCAATATGATTTCACCTTTCCTTGTTGATTATATCAGAAATTTTGATCTCAATAATTAATTCAGCAAAATTGATATGATTCTTTAAACATACCACCCTCCCACTCCATTAAAATTATGTCTGAGATGTCTTTTTTTTTGATCAGGAATAAATGATAATATTTTATCTCCCTGTTTTCTCTAGTTAAATCAAAATTGTCCTTTAAGACATGGCTAAATGATTCCTGTGGTACTAAGACTATCAGGAGGGACTCAGATAGGATTCGAGTATAACTGCCTCAAGAAGATGTGTATCCCTGTGGCTGTGTAGGCAAAGATGGAACGAATGTAATTTGTCCTAGCCAAAGATGGTTGTCTGTGCTGAGATGAGGTGTCTCACACAGTTATGAGATACTTTCCAGACTGCGTGCTCAGGAGGTATGCCTTGGGTCTTCTTTACTAGAAGATACAATGAGTGAAAACTACTCCATTTTAAGTTTATCATACAAGATTATATAACTGAGAATAAAGAGAAAAGGAATATGACATGCTTGTACTGCCTGGAGATCTTGACTCTGCATATTGCCAATCCTACAAATGCTGTCTCCCAAAACAGTCAGCAGGAATGAAGGCAGATTCTGGTGAAGCAGCTAACAGTGAGTAAACTTGATAATCTGGTAATTCAGGACAGGACATTTCTTACCTGGGATTGGCAATGGCCCAAGGTTGGAAAAACTTGGGTCTCTTCAGAGATGTACACCAGAATGTAGTGGGTGTGAAAGACGTGGCTTTCAGTAGTCGCAACAGCCCACAAAGCAATTTCTTGTCCAGTTGTTCTTTTTTCCTCTTGTTTATCCTCCTTGACCAAGGCTAATTGGTTCTAAAACTCTCTATAATGCTGACTAATGTCATGGCCACAAAAATGGTCCTTTTATCTTGTTTTCTCACCCTTTTACACAAGTTCTGGCTGACAAATGGCCTTTGTAGTCAATAATTTTGTCGAACGTTTTAGTTACAAAATTTGCTGAATCCATGAGATAAGAACTACAAATTACACCCAAGACCAAGCAACATCAAACAGTCTCATTTGTAACTTGGAGCTGAGTCTGAACATGATGTACATCACATGGCAGCAGGTGGTCTCGATGGTGTATCAAAAATAATCTCAGAGAACACTGACATTTATCACAATGGATGAAATGCGTCTCACTGAACATCAGCTTCTAAAACATAGACATCAGTTGCCAAGCTAGTCACTAAATTACCTTTATGATCAATGGAGAGGAATAGGTGTAGTTCACCTTATCCTATCACAGACACGATGAATCATAGCCTACTTCTCTCCACTGAGTGGAAAAGAAACTTAGGGTGAGAAATTCAAATAGACATGTCTAAAGTTGAGTGAAATGATTCCTATGCCTCTTTCATAATAATGGGTTTGTTGCGTGACCCATAGTGGAGTCATAGAGGAGCCATGTGCAACCAGTTAAAACTAAACATGCAGATTTTTAGATGTCTAAAGACTGGCACAGATACTGCCCTACAATCCTTATTTTCCCCTTCTGCCCCAGAGACCTATGCCTCAGAAGAATGAGATGTCAACTTACAGACATCATTGAAGTGTTTTGAGAAATATGAAGGATATGAGCCATTATAATTATTCATTTCACTTACAGTTGTTGCAACAACATTTTATTTCCTGAGAACTGAAGGTGCAGAAAGCAGACTGGGAATCACAGACTCACAGAATCACAGACTCACAGAATGGTAGGGGTTGGAAGGGACCTCTGGAGATCATCTCATCCAACCCCTCTGCTTCAACAGGTACACCCAGAGCAGGGGGCACAGGAACACGTCCGGGGGGGGTTGAATGTCTCCAGGGAAGGAGACTCCACAGCCTCCCTGGGCAGCCTGTTCCGCTGCTCTGTCACCCTCAAAGTAAATAAGTTTTTCCTCATATTCAGGTGGAACTTCCTGTGTTCCAATTTGTGCCCATTGCCCCTTGGCCTGTCGTTGGGCACCACTGAAAAGAGCCTGGCCCCATCCTCTTGACACCTGTCCCCCAGATATTTATAAGCATTGATAAGACTCTGCCTCATTCTTCTCTTCTCCAGGCTGAACAAACCCAGGTCTCTCAGCCTTTCCTCATAAGAGAGATGCTCCTGTCCCCTGATCAAAAAAGGAAGGGAGGAGGAGGGTGGAATGAAGGTATTTTGCCAGTGACATCCCTCTACAGGGCAATGTGGGAAGAGGATGCCGGTCAAGCCTTGGCCTGAGGGGAGCTTACCCTGATGTGCAGCTGTTGCTCACAGAGGAAACATTAGAAGGCCAGGACAGAGGTGAAGTGAGGTGATGGCTGCACAGTCCCTGTGGAACTGGCTTACTCAGAAGCACTCTGCTGGTTTTGGGTGGGACCCAGAGAGTACTGAAGAAGTTCATGTTCAATTGCCCACAATAAAAAATATCATCTCCCTCTTGTACCTTGAGCATGCAAATATATGCACTCATATTGCTTACCCCAGCATATGCACAGAACAAAATCCCTTTGTATCCCGCTGTGCTTTTTCTGATGATTCATATCCATATTTTCTACAAGCCGGAGAAAAGCTCTTCAAATTCACTTAATCAAATCTGTCCCTTCATTAGGTGTGTTGGTTTACACCAGAGATCCATCTAGCATTTCCTACCTTTGCCACAGAAAAGGCAATAACAAGAACAAAGCCACTTCATTAGCATAAACAGAAATATAGGGAAAATGCTCATCACCTGAGTGTGCACATAAGGTCATTACTGGCATTACAGTATGACAATTTAATACTGATCATTACTTTTTAATTGCAGAAACACAGAAGGTGATTCTATAATTTACAGCATAGCTTTGACCAGAAGCCATTTGCCAAACAGACATCGCAGTAGCAAATAAACTTAAACTTGCTTTGAAACTGGAAAAGTAGTCACAATATATATGCTACTGTTTATACCAGCTACCCATGGGCAATCTGGGGAAAAGCTATTTGAGTAAAATTAGCAAATGTTACAGAACAGCATGCTGGCAAAATAATCTCTCTTAAGCCAGTATCCTGTCAAGTGAATTTAGTGAAGAAAGTCAGAACTGAATAAGGAGGTAGAATTCATTAAGTTGTGCCTGAACGTATTCTAACAACTTTCATTTGAAAAAATAGTTGTTTAGGAGAGTTCAAACTTTCCTCCTTAATTCCCTGGCACTCAGCTGAAAGTGTCTGTATTGGCATAAAATTCCAGATTTCCAATTTTTCTTTCCTGTTTGGAATGAAATGTCAGGAATGCTAGAATTTCCCAGTAGTGGAAACTGCCATTCCTGAGGAGCTAAAGGGACAGAAATGAATCAGGGACAACCTCCTCAGACTCTGACTTCAGGCCTACTGCATGCTTTTCAGATCCCCTTGAACAGATATAAGCTTGCAAAATAAACTAATTCTGTGGAATAAAACAAAGAAATGGCAAGCAGCTTCAAGAGAAAGACAAGGAGAGCAAGATACATCTACAACAGAAGCCAAGTGGAAATTAGTCACCTAAATACCAGAGTGTGTTACTGAAGACCAAGAGATTTGGGGGGACCTTATCTATGCCTCAGATCTTTACAGGCTGATATACTACTGTCAACACCCGTTTCAACAGAATTAGAAAATACTAGACTATCGATCCTCCTAGCAATATTCTGTAATGTACTCTGTGAAGCACAGCTCTTGCAGTCCTTATCAGTGCTAGCAAGTGAAATGGGTAGTGCTCAGGCATCCCTGAAGATTATAGAATCATAGAATAGTTTGGGTTGGAAGGGATCTTTAAAGAACATCTAGTCCAACCTCCCTGCAGTGAACAGGGACATCTTCAAATAGATCAGGTTGCTCAGAGCCCCGTCCAACCTGACCTTCAATGTTTCCAGGGATGGGGCACCTACCACCTCTCTGGGCAACCTGTGCCAGTGTTTCACCACCCTCGTTGTAAAAGTTTCTCCTTATATCTAGTCTGAATCTACCCTCTTTTAGTTTAAAACCATTACCCCTTGTCCTGTCACAACAGGCCCTGCTAAAAAGTCTGTCCCCATCTTTCTTGTAGGCCCCCTTTAAGTACTGAAAGGCTGCAGTAAGGGCTCCCCGGAGACTTCTCTTTTCCAGGCTGAACAACCCCAGCTCTCCCAGCCTGTCCTTGTAGGAGAGGTGTTCCTTTCCTCTGATCATTTTTGTTGCCCTCCTCTAGACCTGCTTCAACATTTCCATGTCTCTCCTGTGCTGAGGGCTCCAGAGCTGGACGCGGCCCTGCGGGTGGGGTCTCACCAGAGAGGAGTAGAGGGGCAAACTCACTGAACCATGACCTGCTGGCCATGCTGCTTTTGATGCAGCCCAGAATTTAAAAGATACTAAAACAAAGTCCAGAACAGAGATCTGCTTCAGATGGTGCTGCCTCAAAGGCATAGGTCTGTACCTAGCCATAGTCCTCCCAGTGTTGCTCTGCCTGGGGCTACCAAGATAAAGGTTAGACACTACCAGCTCTAGCAGATAAGTGAGGTTGTCCCAGATGACCATCAAACACTGTAGGTAAAGATAAACCAGTGTCCCCAGATGGGGCACAGGGTTACATTTACTGGGCAGTACTGGGAGTCTACACAGGCCAAGCTCTGTTAGGATGATCCTTTGGTGGGGTTCATGTGATCAAGAGAACAGTATGTCAGAGACATTCATTTGGCTTCACTTAACAGTGGTTACAGCTCGGCATAGCAGTGTCCATTATCTCACTCTAAAGTCAATATCTAAAATACACTGCATAAATCTTATTTAAAATTGCCTAATTTTTATTTCCATTGACAGTGGCAGGAGCTTACAACGTGAAGCTCATATGGAGATATGTGCACTATAGCCATCCAAACTTAGGTATGATGTATCTTTCCCTACCTAACCACAGCAGAAGTATTTTATGGCACAAAAAGTCTATGCCCTGTCTGTTTAAAATAAATTATCTGGAAAAGTATGTACTTTGATGACTTGTTTATTGGTTTGCATGCAGCACATAATCGATGAAAATGCTTTGTTCTTCTTGCAATGCATTGAGCTTTATTTGGTTACAGTGTCAGTAAATTCTAGTACTGAGAGTGCATCAAAGCTGTTTGCTAAGAGCCCCTTGGGAATGACTGATAGATTGCTCTGGCCGTTGTTTGTCTACTTCTGCCTATTCCCATTTATGACATAATCTGGTTACTTTAAGAATAGATCCCTTCCTTCCTTGCCAGAGGCAACTGGCTGGAAGCATTAGTAGGGATGCAGATGAGTGTTTCTGAGTCCTGGAGAAACAAACAAACAAAAAGTCCTGCTTTGACATAGGCAGCAAATTATATTTTTAAGAGCATCTGGCCTCTACGTAACCTCTCAAACTGTGGGAGCAAAGAGAGCATCAATACAGTAACTGAAGAAGAGGCAATAGCTCATATTGCACACTATCTTCATTTTCCCATGAAACGGGATGCTCAGTGGGAAGAGATTTCCATCTGTTTTCCTGGCTTCTTCTGAATCTCAAGAAACAGAAAGGCTGGATGAAGATAGAAGTTTTCCTCCACCTTAGCTTTTCAAACAAGAATCTGCTGCAGCCACTTGCTTGTCTCCAGGACTTTTTGTTTTGCCTGACAGCTTCTATTTTTAAACTGGCTGAATTCCTCTCTGTAAGGAGTTACCACAGCTACCTTCACCCATGAGTTCTACCATGCTCTGGGCTCCGGATTACATTTCCTCATACATTGTGGTCTTGTTGCTATTTTATGACTTTTGCTTGGGTGTTTCTCCAGTTCCTTCACAACACATGCTGCATGGAAGTGACTGGCATAAGGGAATGAAAGGCAGAAATATGTCCCGATCCTTTCTGCATGTCTCCAGGCTACAGAGCACATTGAATTTTGTTGCTTGCTATTTTTACTTTTTTTTTTTCCCCACCTCTGTCCTTATTTTAAATATCATCTTCATATTTGATTACTGTGGTTTGTGATTGCCCTTGACTTAACAGTTCAGTGTGTAACTTGCAGATTTTGGTAGCTTTTGCAGTTATTTATACCTCAAGCAATACTCCCCTAACACATGGGAAAAAGGTCATTTGAGTATTATTGCTTATTCATTTACATGACACTAGGCCCTGTGTGCCACATGTATGACCCAGGATCTCATGGTCTTATGTGTTAATTATAAATAAATGCAAGTATTTTTAGCACAAGTCAACAATTGATCTGTTTCTCATCTGAATTTTTTAGTAATTTGCCTTTAATTACTGTGCATCATTATATATTTTTCCTCTGAATGACTGAGGGGAGCATGCAGCCAGGACGTCACAGGACACAGTAACATGCTCTGTTGCAGGTCTCCTCAGTCATGTTCTGCATCACACAGCACAGAAAACAGCTCATGGTGCTTAATGACATTTGGAAGTGCTGTGTATTATTTCCCATTACAAGTGTATATGTCTCACATGAAACTCTACCTCCTTTGTTTGTTCAAGACATTTAAAACCTGGTCTTAATGTAATTTCCTTCTAATGCATCCCCTGCAACCATATATTTGTGGCCCAGTTTTCAGAATTGGGCCCCTCGCCACAAAATGATTCTATGATTCTGTAAATGCAGTGAGAGCCAATAGTTTTGCAAATCCAGGTCAAAACCTGACTGTAGCTAGGTCAGGACAAAAACCTCAGCTCTGAACACAGGTGTGAGAAAGCCTGCATGTGCTCAGTCTCATTTATCTCCATATGGTAAATTCATACAGGCAGGGATTTTGTTTAGGTTTTTTGTGGAGTGCTTAGGCCAGCCTAATCCCAGTGTTTAAGACAAGTAATAAATGTTGAAAGGAAGTTTTTCACATGGGTTCAGGTCAAGCCAAGCACTAATCCTTCATTTCCCCAAACTCTGTGGTTGCTTTATCCTCATCCTTATGTCTGATTACATGCCTACCTATAATCTGTAACAAAGAACAGAAGAAGGAAATTAACGTTCACTACAGCATTCAAATCCTTTTCAGTTCCTCATTACTACTCAGTCCCTGCTCAAAGGAAGATTTCTTCCAACGTCCTGATAGCTTAATCTTTTAAACAGGCTTTAATGAAGGAAAAAAGGATCCTTTATTACAAAACCTGTCCTGGACAATTCCATACCATTAGATATAGAAGCCCACCACCCAGTGAAAAAGCAAGAATACATATACAGATAGGAATTTAATTGGTAGTAGAACTTTCTGTCCCCATCCAACACTGAGATCATAGAATTATGGAATCATTAAGGTTAGAAAGGACCTTTAAGATCATCAAGTCAAACTGTAAACATAAACACTCGCAAGTCCACTACTAAACCATGTCCCTAAGCACCACATATACATGGCTTTGAAATACACCCAGGCATGGTGACTCAACCACCTCTCTGGGCAGCCTGTTCCAATGCTTGATAAACCTTTCAGAGAATAATTTTTTCCTAATATCCCTCTAAACCTCCCCTGGTACAGCTTGAGGCCGTTTCTTCTTGTCCTATTGCTTGTTACTTGGGAGAAGAGACTCACACCCACCTCGCTACAACCTCCTTTCAGGTAGTTGTAGAGAGCGATAAGGTCTCCCCTCAGCCTCCTCCAGACTAAACAACGCCACTTTCCTCAGTTGCTCCTCATCCGACTTGTTCTCCAGACCCTTCACCACCTTTGTTGCCCTTCTCTGGACATGCTTCAGCACCTCGATGTCCTTCTGGTACTGAGGGGACCAAAACTGAACACAGCATTCGAGGTGCGGCCTGACCAGTGCTGAATACAGGAGGGGGGTGATCACTTCCCTTGTCCTGCTGGCCACAGTATTTCTGACACAAGCCAGGATGCTGTTGTCTTTCTTGGCCACCTGGGCACACTGCTGGTTTATATTCAGCCAGCTGTCAACCAACACTCACAGAATCCCCATGGCCTGGTCCCACCCTCCTGCAGGGTCCAGTTGCTGGTGTAGGTCCACAACCACCCTCCAAAACTACTAATTTCAGCATCAAACCACTCAGACTTTGCAACAGTAAAATGAAGCACCAATTACCCTGTGTTCAAGGCATAGGCAGTGCTCAATGTCCAGTAGCACAGCCCAGAGAGCAAAAAAATGTAGCAGAATTAGGCAGTAGTTGAACAGGGGATAGTAAAAACCCTCTTAATCTCATACAGGCTTTGTTGGCTCCAGCCATGAGCTTTTATTGCCCTTTACTCAATTGCCTTTATGCCATTTAAATGCCACTGCTTTAATAGTCCTTGAGAGGGGACCTTCTTGCCAGCTGTTCAACTCATCCCATTGTCTGAGACATGGTTTGTGTTTTGCATATTAAAGACTTAATATATCTTGGAAAAACATATCATGCCGCCAATTTACATACAAAGGTCTTGACTTCACAAAGAAGACATTGGGCATCCTTGTCTTCACAGCAGGCCAAACCCAGACTGGGGGCCAATACAGCTCCAACTGGGACAGCTCAGAGTAGAGACATGCATTTACTGTATAATTGCTTGATTTCAGTTTTCTTAGGCTGGAGACACTAATGAATGATAAGAACAGCCCAGCTTCTGCGATTGGGCTTTCCCCTCCTCAGAGGCTTTTCTGGAGGCTGCCACATGTCAGCTGTGTAGTTCCCTTGGGTCTGCACCAAGGTGAGTGCAGAAGGACATCCCCCTTGGCACTCCACCTTACTCCATTGCTTCCAGGTAGAGAGCTTGAAGTGTTCTTTGACTGCAAATCTGCAGCACTGACCACGCCAGCAAGGGCATGGGGGTAGTATCAAATGTTTTCCCAAGACATGCAGAGGTCATGTACCTTCTGGCTCACAGAAATGCTAGGATTGCACAATGTGTTGGGAGCTGGTTCAAGGACACCCAGCTGCTTTCTGCTTACACAGCACAGGGAGGAACGGACAGGCCAGATGCTATGGGAGCGGCAGCAAGGGCACAAAAATAGTTGGGCAAGGTCTGCGGTACCCAGACTTGCACTGATTTGGGGTGCTTAGTCCTTTTCTCCCATGGCAGGTGGAACCTCCTCAAGCCTGCAAACACTGGGAGGCCCTCCAAAACTCACTGCCCAGACGAGGAAGGGGCTGGTGCTTGTCAGCTCTCACAGTCCTGGTGCCAGGCAGATTGGCCCAGCGGCAAGGAGGATGGGACAATCCTCTCTATCAAATTATTTCACTACAACAGTTTCCCCAAATATTTAAATAGCTGTCTCTCCTGTACAGAGATTGTGAGGGGAAGGCACAATACAGAATACACAATACAGATAATTGAGTGTCCAGACTGTGTAAATTCTCCTGACATAACTTAAAAACCTAAAGCTCTGTAGTCTGTTTGCTTGCCACTTTATTCCTTTACATGAAGCAGCTATTTAAAATAATACAGGTGAAATAGCTCTACCTCTTACAGGAAGAGGAGGACATAACAAGATGCACCAAGACAGAGAGCAAAGATAATATTTTATCCGCATGTTGAGGAAGACTTTTTTTAAACTTAACATCTGTCATGCTTCAGAAAGCTCTGGAGATTCAAACATAAGATGAAGGGAAGAAGATGGTATTGGGTTGAATTAGAGAGAAAGTGATGCTGTTGATTCAGGAGCTGGAGAGAGTGGGGCAGCACAATATTGATCTTGTTTGGCAGTGAGTGATACCAAACACCTAGGGGTTAGCAATACACAGGAGGACAGACCTAAAGGACAGCTGGCCTGAACCATAAGGTGAGACTTGGCACTAATTCACTGGAATGACTACAATGGAAAAAAAAATGGTGTAGGTATTTCCTGCAAGTCTTACAAGCTTGGTGATAGTGGTAGGGGGAAATACAGAAATGACATGCCACATTCATGGATACTCATGAACACAATACTGCATCACCAGCGGTAATAGGTCATTTTACTCACATTCAGTGGTTGCAAGGTCAGGCCTCACTTGCATAAGAAAATACGTGGCCTGTGCATGTGACTGCATTGGCTGTGCAGTTAAACCAGGGCTATGTTGTGCACACTTTTCCGAGAGTAAAACTAAGGTGAATATTCTCAAAGAAGAGTTCAACTGGTCATTCTGACACTGGTCATTTCTGTTAAGGTATAGTGCTGATTTCTGTTCCCAAAATTGTTTCTATTCATCTCTTATACACATCCCATGTTGAGGGCAGGGATTATTTTAATAAAACAGGGAAAAAATAAAACAAACCTGCTTTTAAACAGGGCTAGAAAGTGGTGAGGGCTGAGTTCTTGGTGTTGCTCCAAGCATGCGGTCTTGCATGCTTGGTCTGTGTCTGTGTCTGGGTTGTATGTTCCCTGTCAGAAAGAGCATGTGTGCGAAAAGTCAGGAGCAAAACTAGAAAGCCTTCATGAAACTAGAGGTGCTAACATCTGCTTAATGGTTCACAAACAACCTAGAAGTATGCATCAGTCACTTAAAAGTCCTGTAGCTGCCAACTCTTGCACCTTTACAGTGTATTTTTACGAAAGCACCTGATGCTGAAGTAGGTCATGTTTGGCTATGAAACATCTCAATTTTTCTTTAGGCTCTTTCCATTCTAAACCTTAGTGTGGGGCTGAAACTCCTCTGCCTCTCTGGAAATCTTAATAGAACCAGATGTGTTTCTGGAAGGTTTGTTTTACTCAAACACATGCTGTTTGGCTTAATTCAAGAGTCCCAAGGTGGAAGCCTAAGCTCCCTCCATTCAGAATGTCACAACAAATTATTTAACAGCCTTCAGTGGTTTTAATATTTATGCGTTTAAATAATAAACTCAGATGGCAAATGAAAATAATACCATCAGCTTTTGTTTTTTTTTAAATAATCTTGTGGGGCTTTATCACTTTCTTGTTTATGGAATATTTGGCAAAATTGATACTGGCTTTGCTCTTCAATCTGAATTTTTTTTCCATTTATTTTATATCTAACACCTACAATGCAAAGAGATCTGATAAAACAGTCAATGGTATAGATACAGTGATGAGTACGAATATAGCATCGTCAGAGGCCCTAAATTGTGTCTTTTGATGACAACCAGGCCTCAGAAGTTCATTTAGCCTCACAACATCTTCCATTAGGTTTTGTGTTACTATTTTGGATTTACAGATGTGAAAAGAAGGTACAAATAGGTTATACAACATCACTATGGTCATTCAGTCTTTTGTACAGCTGGGAACTGATGTGGTTTTAAAAATAAAGACATTTGCAGCCATTTCATGGCCCACATTAGCAATGCCTGCACAAGCAGGCAATTTGGTGGATCAGAGTATTTGGTGCTGAGGTCTTTTCCTCTATGCTATATGTGGCTTGGGGTGTGTAATTTTCATGAGTTTCCCTCTGGTCCCCTGTACAACATATCTCTATTGGTTGTGTTGCTCCAAGCTGCCCAAAGGAAGCTCTTCCACAAACCTTTTCCCCTCCACAGGCTGCCCCAAGAAGCGCTGCACTGAGCTTGCGTGCACCATGCCAGTGTCAGGAGCAAATCATAGCCCTGCTGTCATCACCCATGCAGGGCTTTGCGTGTGGAAGCCAACCCTGCTATTGCTGGTGCTGCTGCCTTATTTTACCAAGAAGATGCCCTTTATGTAAAAATATCCCATATGGCCTTTGCGCAAACAGCTGGTTTCATCACTTTGGAGGGGTTTAGATTTCACCATGAAAAAAAAAACAGGCTGTAAACTGACACAAAGCTCTTCCTTTGCCAAAAATTTATTTTTAAAAAATAGAGCAAGTATCTCCCCAGGTCTTGATGCATCTCTGCTATCTCCCTTTTTATGAGTCCTCATCAAGTGGGATGCAGCAAGACATGGGACTATGGACTGGACTGCACAGCAGCTTCAGTAACTCAGTCTCGCCCAAAGGGCTGCCTGCAGGAGCACCCCAGAGCTGCTCCGAGGCTGGAAATGCAACCGGTCTCTCGAGGAAAGGGCTGTGCATTGCCAGAAGAGCTGTGTAACCATGCTATGCAGTTCTAGTATTTTCTAGGCAGCAAGACAAATTCTCCGTGGAATGAGAAATTTATTAGAACTGATAAACCTGGGGTACACTGGTCCCTGGGTAAAGAGCACTTAGCTGAACCATTTGCATATTAACTCTTCTGGAGCATCTTTCTGAATGCTGACTCCAAAAGTTCAATAAAAGGAACAAGCTGCAGAAATTGTGTCTAAAAGTTATCAGATCTAGAAAAAAAAAAAAAAAATAAAACCCAACAACAAAAAAACCAAACCCCAAACCCCATCCCTTTTCATTTGCTTTCTGTCTGGTATTTGAGTAATGAAATTTATTTTTCAAGTTTTTCTGCAAGCAATAGGAACTAAGGGCTCACACTGTGTTCAGGGACTAGGGGTATATGAAAATAGCCAGCAAAAAATGGGAGGTAGAAATATTCAATCATTTCAGACATCTTTCTGAATAAGAACTGAAACCAAACAGACAATTTTGCAGTTACTGTAGATATACTGTTCTCCTTTGACTTCTTCTGATGTCTTCAACCTCTTTGTCATTATTTACCTGTTCAGGGCTCAACACAACCGGGTAAGAGCATTGTTTTGGACTATTAGATATCATCATTAAAGATAAAAATTATATGAGTGAAAACAAAAGGTAAAGGAATTTAAATATGCTAGTATTAGGTTCCCTTTTTTCTGCATTTTACACATATTACATAAATCATGGTAACATTCAATTGTAGACTATCAGCAGATAAAGGGTTTTATAGCACACAACCCACCAACAAAATGGATTAGAGTTTTATCGTCCTGGGAGGTGATTGTTTACATTTCCCAAGAAATGTGGACCTCTAACAAGTCCTAAATTATCAGATATTTAAACTTTAGCACTATGTTTTATAGCGTCTATGAAATGGCACATGGAATGATGGGTTTAATGATTTTATTGCTTTATTCAAACAAAATTTATTAGGTTCTGTTCAGGACTAACTTCTGAAACTAATGGGTACACTAAGTTCCAAGCTGTCCTGCACTAGCAAGAGTGAGACTTATAGGCATTAAGGTGCCCAAAAACCTTTACTAAAACAGATAAAACTGTCCCAGAACTTTCATATTTAATCCATGAAACTATGTTTCAGAATCAGATACACAGAAAAGTATCTCAGAGGTCAAAAGTATGCCTGTGCTTCAGATTAGAGGTGTAGGGTTGGAGAAAGAGGTTTCATTTGCAGAGGCACTAAGCATGGTTTTACACAAATGAACTACATATGTTAGGTGTGGTTTTTGAATATTGAGTGGGATTGCATCCATTTTGATTTTTTTTACAGTCACTTTTTTGCACAGAAAAATTCCATCCCCCGTAACTTTACGATGGATCTTCAGAAATATTTGTTTGAGTTAGTCAACAACCATTAAGTCTTTCTTTACAGTCTGCCTGGCAAGTTACAGAATTGGTGCAGTAACTGTGGGAGTGGAAGCTCAATAACATCTCAGAATCCTTTAACCATGGTAAAAATTAGTGTCCTTGGCTTCTTTGTGTTGAACATCCAGCAGAGGATATATTTATTCAGGCAATGAATTACAATACCATGCTGATAGGTTGGAAAAAGGCCCTTTCTCCTACATGAAGCCAAAATGATAGAAAGACGGAGTCACACTGCATGTTTAAAGTTGGCCCAGATTTGGTGTTTGTAAAGCTGCATATACTCGCACAATTGACAAAACAATAAATTTGTCAAGACCTGGAGCAATCCTGCTGATCAGACATGTAATGGAGAGACTGAAATTTCTGACTAGTCTTAATACAAAAGCCATTCACATCTTCTTTTCAAACATATGTGCCAGCTGAGGACATGCTGCTCCTCTTATTATTTTGTTTTAGCTGTCTATCTTGTGAAGACTTAAATTGTCAAGTTGGTTGATTCTTTAGTAATTCATTGTTTGAATCCTTTATATATCTCAGCAGACATCATGACTCAGAAACAGCCCACTCTTCTGAATGAATCGTTTAGACAATGCAGTTCCATCAATCATTCTATGAGCCTTTGAAACATATCCTGGTTTTCCTAACCATTCCTCATATTCAGACTTAAACCCCATGTACTGCTACAGGCTTGGGGAGGAGTGGCTGGAAAACTACATGGCGGAGAAGGACCTAGGGGTATTGGTCAACAGCCGGCTGAACATGAGCCAGCAGTGTGCTCAGGTGGCCAAGAAGGCCAACAGCATCCTGACTTGTGCCAGCAATAGCGTGGCCAGCAGGAGTAGGGACGTGATCGTGCCCCTGTACTCGGCACTGGTGAGGCCACACCTTGAATACTGTATTCAGTTTTGGGCCCCTCAGTAGAAGAAGGACATTGAGGTGCTGGAATGTGTCCACAGAGGGCAACGAAGCTGGTGAAGGGTCTGGAGAGCAGGTCTTATGAGGAGTGGCTGAGGGTAGTTTAGTCTGGAGGAGTCTCAGGGGAGACCTTATTGATCTCTACAATTACCTGAAAGGAGGTTGTAGCAAGGTGAGTGTTGGTCTCTTCTCCCAGGTCACTAGTGATAGGATGAAACGGCCTCAAGCTGCATCAGGGGAGGTTTAGGTTGGATATTAGGAAAAATGTCTTTACTGACAGAGTGGTCAGGCACTGGAACAGGCTGCCCAGAGAAGTGGTGGAGTCACCATCCCTGGAGGTGTTCAAAAACATGTAGACGTGGCACTTCAGGGCGTGGTTTAGGAGACGTGGCAGTACTGGCTTGACGGTATGACTTGATGACCCTAGAGGTCTTTTCCAACATTAATGATTCTATGGTTCTATGATTCAATGACTTCCAGAACTATCACGTGATGAGAAGGGATGATAGATGAGCAGCAGAGGGGCAGCATGGAGGCCAGATGAGTCAGATTTCATAGAATCGTAGAATAGTTTGGGTTGGAAGGGATCTTTAAAGAACATCTAGTCCAACCACCCTGCAGTGAACAGGGACATCTTCAAATAGATCAGGTTGCTCAGAGCCCCGTCCAACCTGACCTTCAAGGTTTCCAGGGATGGGGCACCTACCACCTCTCTTGGCAACCTGTGCCAGTGTTTCATTACCCTCATTGTAAAAATTTCTTCCTTATATCTAGGCTGAATCTACCCTCTTTTAGTTTAAAACCATTACGCTTTATCCTGTCACAACAGGCCCTGCTAAAAAGTCTGTCCCCATCTTTCTTGTAGGCCCCCTTTAAGTACTGAAAGGCTGCGGTAAGGGCTCCCTGGAGACTTCTCTTTTCCAGGCTGAACAACCCCAGCTCTCTCAGCCTGTCCTTGTAGGAGAGGTGTTCCTTTCCTCTGATCATTTTTGTTGCCCTCCTCTAGACCTGCTTCAACATTTCCATGTCTCTCCTGTGCTGAGGGCTCCAGAGCTGGACGCGGCCCTGCAGGTGGGGTCTCACCAGAGCGGAGTAGAGGGGCAGAATCCCCTCCCTTGCCCTGCTGGCCGCGCTGCTTTTGATGCAGCCCAGGATATGGTTGGCCTTCTGGGCTGTGAGCGCCCATTGTTGGCTCAAGTCTGGTTTCTCATCCACCACTACCCCCCAAGTCCTCCTCCACAGGGCTGCTCTCAATCCCTTCGTCCCCCAGCCTGTATTGATAGCAGGGGTCACCCTGACCCTGGTGCAGGCCCTGCACTTGGCCTTGTTGAACGTCATGAGGTTGACATGGGTCCACTTCTCGAGCTTGTCCAGGTCCCTCTGGATGGCATCCTGTCCCTCAGGCATTTCAACTGCACCACTCAGCTTGGTGTCACCTGCAAACTTGCTGAGGTGCACTCGATCCCACTGTCCATGTCATTGATGAAGATATTAAACCATAATGTTAATAATAATATGATAAATAACAGGATTTCTTTTGAGATATTGGTTTCTCTTGAGATATTGCCATGCCACAAATCTGCCAGCTGGGGGCCATCTCTGGAGGCTTCATGGCAGCCGGAAAGAAGGAAGAGCTTGGATGCTATTCTGAGATAATTTTCAGTGCAAAGCAATAAGAGGGGATTCCTTTTAGCTGCTCAGCTCAGTGGCTGTCTCTGATCTTAGACTCATAGAATCATAGAATCATTAAGGTTGGGAAAGACCTCTAGGATCACGAAGGCCAACCGTCAACCCAACACTACCATGTCTCCTAAACCATGCCCTGAGGTGCCACGTCTACACATCTTTTAAATTTTGTGGTTACTCAGGCTGGAAGGACTCCTCCCTTACAGGTCAGGTTCTCCAGCCCTTTGGTCATCTTTGTGACCCTCCTTTGGAACCTATCCAGTCTGTTCATGTCTTTTTTTGTATTGTGGGGACCAGAACAGGACACAGCAAATGATTTCCAAGTGCAGGTTCATCTTCAACTATTGTCCTTACTTTCACTGTTGTCCCTCTCTGACATTATCATCCATACAAAGGTTTTCATAAACAGACCCCACAAGAACTGCAAATGGTAGGTGAGAATTTGAGAAGAGGTTCATTTGAAGGAGTTTGGAACATTTGCAGAATCTGGGAAATATTCAGCATGCAGCACATAATCCCTCAGAAAGTTTTGATGAACAATTATTTTTCTTAGCTGTGAAATGGCACTTCAGAATAAGAGCTGTAATGGCTGTAATTTTAATCTTAATGCATGGTATTAAAAGATGCACATAGACTTTTTTTTATAGTCAGCCTTATATGGGAACTTCTGAAGAAGCTTCATGGTGCTACTGATAATGCTTGAAAATGTACTTTTCTCCATCACAAAGCAAGAAGGGTGAATTACTTGTGACAGAGCCAGAGAAAGTGCGGAAATGTATTTTGACCATTTCATATGGCTAAATTATAAACCTCTATTCAATGAGAAATTAGGATTTGAAAATGTTCCTGAGAAACTATTTTTTCCTTGCATGTTTTGAATGTAATGACAAAGATAATGTTTACTATAAAGGAGCAGAATAATGTACTTTTAAAAAACACACCAATTCGGAAAGGATAATTTCCCTGGTGTGGTCAGTGCCGTAATATTTTTGTGGCTACAGCATCCTGGTGTAAAGCATCTCAGTAAGGGTGAATGGCAGATTTACTGCTTGTCTCTTTCTCCAACACAGAATTTGATGTTTCAGAGCTGAGACTTGACCTAATTAAAAGTTAGTTATGTGACGTAGAAAGCTTGTTAACCCAACGTTTTTTTTCTAATAGATAAACAGATTCAGTCATTTATAACTTTGGCATTCAGTTGTCACTCCAATTGAGATGATGCCTCAAAGGCTGCAAATTGAACACTTTGCCTTCCAACTCTTTTGTGGCTTTCTTTAGCTCATTTAAACTAACATCAAATGATACAGACAACCCTTTTGTGCCTCTGTCTCTTTCAGACCTTGAGTCCTTTTTTATCCAGTATTCCCTTGAAATCGAATTTCAAAGTGCCATAGTGCTGCCAGAGTGATCAATGGAGCAAATAAATACTGAGTGAGGTTTTCTCCGAAAGGACTGACTGGTTAATCATGCTTAACTTTAATACATCAATATGTGGAATAGTGTATGCAGGTCAGGTCACCCTACCTCCAAAAGGATACAGTACAGCTTGAAACAGAACTGAGAAGGGCAACAAGGGTGACCTCATTGCTTTACTATGAGCAAAGACTTTAAAAGAGACCTCAGTATGGAGTGAAAACAGAGAGGACTTGTGACAGAGGTCTGTAAAATTATGACTATCGAGGTGAAGGTAGAAAGGTATTCACTACTTTTCATAATACATGCCACAGGTAGAACCCAAATCACTAGGTAACAGGTTTGAAAAAAAGAAAAGCACATAGCAGTTAATAGGAAGGGCAACTTCACAGCTGGTCTTCTTAATGGAGTTCAAAAGTACAAACATGCTCCAAAAAGAAATAGATAAATTCACAGAGTAATGGGCTATCAGTAGGTATTGGACACATATCTGGGTGAATCTTCTGTCTAAGAGATCATCAAAATGCTCATTAAAACACATTATAATTATTTCAGAGGGGTTAATTTTGACTAGCTCCAGTCTGGCTCTGAGGACTGAACGCCCATTAGCAGTGGGAGCACTTGAGGTGCTCCTGGAGCACAACTCAGATTTTAGTTCAGCTGAAAGTGGCCCAGGTGCTGTCCAGCAATACTCTGGGACACAGACTGAAGCACAGCAAGTCAAGATGATGAAGAGATTTGTTTCTGAAGTGCTTTCTGGATGTGAACTGCAACACACATGAAGGCACACCATTATACAGTTATGGACAAATGAACACCTTGTCTTCAGTGGATTAATTTTCTTTGGAAGTGGAGGGTGGGAGACAGATTATCTCTTTCCATTGGTATGCAGATGGGATAGAGGCATGGAATGCATTTAGTGCACCTAAAAATAGGAAATGGCCTATAGTGGCACTGTGAAGCACCCATAGAGGTGCTCATTATGACCATGTGGAAAACGGCCTTGGGTGGAAAATGGGTTTGGCTCTCATGGATGGAAAACAGATTTGGCTTTCATGGCTTCCACAAAGGTTTTACAATTTATTCCTGCAGGGACCTGTTTTCATGGTATATGTCCTCTATTCCTGATCCAACAGCAGAAATCTTAAGGGTTATATATGAGTACGCACCAGTTTACACTTGACTGAGAATTAGATGCAGGCTTTGAATTTCCCTTCTTTCAAAGCAATGCAGCACATAAAAGCTGCCTTGCTTTGATACACCAGAAAAGGAGAAAGAAAATAGAGCAATATAGAAATTCTGAAGTCTGATCTTTTTTTGATGCAAAGATGTACTGCTGTTGTTTACAGTTGTTTTACCCCTCATGCTAGAAGCATGTGAAAAAATTCAGGGGATATATATATATATAGGAAACAGTATTTTCTATCTCTAACTGGCTGCAAATGCCACAGTGATGGTGTAAGACAAAAGCTAGACATTTTTCCTGTCTTGTGAGTTCTCCTTTTCAGCTGAGGGCTGCAGTGACATGTGATAGTTGATGAACTTTTATTTCTCTTTGGCTACCACCCTCTTGTCTGGAAAGGGTAAACCTCATGGTTTGAAATGTCAAGAATCTATTGATTCTCATGGTGTTGATCTTCGTTTCCAGGTGGTGTTATTTAGTAAAGTTTATTTCTCGTATGTTTTTAATAATTTCACCCCCCTTTCTTTTTTTTTTAAAAGGGTCTCTTTTCCCTGATTGCATGACAATTTAAAAACAAAGCCAGAAAAAACCGTACAGGATCGAGCAGCAGAAAGCAAAGAAAAAGATGTTAAAATACTTAAAGTCTTTAAAGGTTACATCAGTGGCTGAATTTTTGTGGCCTGAACATAGATTTTTTTTTAAATGTAGCTGTTCACTGGGAATGTTTTTATCATCATGCATTTCTGAGAAACATGAATTCTTACAGGAGTCTTACTGAATACTCTTAATTTGCTGATGACTTAACATGACAATCATGGTAATAGCATGCTAGTATTATTCAGTTGATTACTACACATAATTTTACATTATGTCGGTCATGTTCCCAGAGAAATGTTAGGAGGTAGATACAATGTATGGATGACAGATTTAAAAAAATAAAAACAATCTCTTAAGGTTCAGAATTATAATTTAAGCAGCTAGTTTGGGGTAATAAAAAGTAAATGAAAGCAAATGAGAATCAGACTACAAGGCAGACTTGCAAGACTCCAATCTGCTTCTCTATAAGCAATCAGTCAAAAAAAGAATATTAAAGATTGTTGCTGAGACGCATTATTCAGGAGAATAGCTTGTTTGCAAAAATGATGATTAGAGTTTTGTACTTTTGTGAAAACTAATCACAAATCTTATTATAGTCAGGAAAGACTATATTAATGCATCAGCATTAATTTTATGGGATCAGAGATGGTCAGATCCACACATCGTGCCAGTTCACTTCAGTCTCTGGGAGTCAGCAATGACTATTTATTTTTTCCAGCTCTTTCCCAGAGACAGACCGATACTAAGCTTAGCACATACCCTGACTGAATTCTGTAATAATTCCTTCTAAGCATCAGGCGCTTATCGAGATTCTTATGAATTTATTTTTAAAAGGCCCTACCAGGGAAAGAACTATTATCATTGCCATTTTGCAGGTGGAGAGCTATGGCATAGTCAGGCGAAGGACTTAGCCACACAATCAAGTTACTGTTTCAGCAGACGCATGGTCCTTTTTCACACTTTGGAGCCTGTGGCAAATATGATGCAGTTTGATTTTGTTTGATCTTAACTCACATGCTAACCTGCTTTGAACTGTTTCTTCAGAATAATTATCTTGCAAAGATACATCATTACACATAATGAAACTAAGACAAAATAGTTCAGCAGTTGAATAATGCTGAGAAAATTCTTCAGTTAAATTTACAGTTGACTTAGGCAAAATAACTGAGCAGAAGCTGGACATGGAAATGGTACTTCCAGTGCACCTAGGTACCGGAGACTAAGAACCAATCCCATTCCATGCACGGTGTCAGGGCTCACTGCCCATGACAGTAATGCTCTTGTTTGGTCTGCCTGGTAGGTGACTGATGGAACAACACCCAGTTTTCTCAATGTTCTTTTCTGCCCCTTTTGCTAGTACTGCTGGATGTAAAAGCCCGGGGTGGTAGCTCAGCTTTGGTGGAGTTCCGCTGTTGGGGGCTTCTAGCCATCAGTGACAGGTGCATGCCTCAGATCATTGAAAAGGTGGTCCTGACTTTTCTCAGCAGCAAGAATCTATAGTTTCAGTTGAAGTAAATGAAAAATCCCCATCTAATTGTATTCTGTCCTTTCTGTGTCTGTTTCACCATCTGCGCAAGACAGATACACATCTTTTAATACCTTTTTGAGGTTGTGAAATCCTGTGTCTAAGCCAAGCAGAGCAATTCCACCACTGGAGGGATGGAGGAATGTATCAAACCAAAGGCTGGCAAACTGGTAACAACAGACAAGGAGAAGGCTCAGCTACTCGACAACTTCTTTGCCTCAGTCAGCACTGGCAACCTCTCTTCCCACACCTCTCAGCTGGATGGAGCACAGGCAGGGACTGGGGGAGCAAAGTCCCTCCCACCCTAAGAGAAGATCAGGTTCGTGACCACCTGAGAAACCTGAACATACACAAGCCTATGGGACCTGACAAGATGCATCCCAGAGTCCTGAGGGAATTGGCTGATGTAGTTGCCAAGCCACTCTCCATGGTATTTGAAAAGTCACGGCAGTCAGGTGAGGTCCCTGGGCACTGGAAAAAGGGAAACAACATTGCACCCATTTTTAAAAAGGGTAGAAAGGAGAACCCTGGGAATACTAACCTGTCAGCCTCACCTCTGTGCTTGGGAATATCATGGAACGGATCCTCCTAGAAGCTATACTAAGACACATGGAAGCACAGGGAGGTGATCTGAGACAGCCAGCGTGGCTACACCAAGGGCAAGTCCTGCCTGACCAACCTAGTGACCTTCTCTAATGGAGTGACTACATCAGTGGACAAGGGAAGAGCTATGGATATTGTCTCTCTGGATTTCCGTAAGATCATTGGACCAGTCACCCCAACATCTTTCTCTCTAAATTGGGGAGATACGGGTTTGATGAGTGGACTGTTTGATGGATGAGGGGTTGATTGGATGGCCGCATCAAGCAGGTAGTGGTCAATAGCTCAATGTCCAGATGGAGACTACCGACATGTGGTGTCCCTCAGGGGCCCGTAATGGGACCAGTACTGTTTAATATCTTCATCAATGACATGGACAGTGGGATCAAGTGCACCCTCAGCAAGTTTGCAGGTGACACCAAGCTGAGTGGTGCAGTTGAAATGCCTGAGGGACAGGATGCCATCCAGAGGGACCTGGACAAGCTCGAGAAGTGGACCCATGTCAACCTCATGACGTTCAACAAGGCCAAGTGCAGGGCCCTGCACCAGGGTCAGGGTGACCCCTGCTATCAATACAGGCTGGGGGACGAAGGGATTGAGAGCAGCCCTGTGGAGGAGGACTTGGGGGGTAGTGGTGGATGAGAAACCAGACTTGAGCCAACAATGGGCGCTCACAGCCCAGAAGGCCAACCATATCCTGGGCTGCATCAAAAGCAGCGCGGCCAGCAGGGCAAGGGAGGGGATTCTGCCCCTCTACTCCGCTCTGGTGAGACCCCACCTGCAGGGCCGCGTCCAGCTCTGGAGCCCTCAGCACAGGAGAGACATGGAAATGTTGAAGCAGGTCTAGCGGAGGGCAACAAAAATGACCAGAGGAAAGGAACACCTCTCCTACAAGGACAGGCTGGGAGAGCTGGGGTTGTTCAGCCTGGAAAAGAGAAGTCTCCAGGGAGCCCTTACCGCAGCCTTTCAGTACTTAAAGGGGGCCTACAAGAAAGATGGGGACAGACTTTTTAGCAGGGCCTGTTGTGACAGGACAAGGGGTAATGGTTTTAAACTAAAAGAGGGTAGATTCAGCCTAGATATAAGGAAGAAATTTTTACAATGAGGGTAATGAAACACTGGCACAGGTTGCCAAGAGAGGTGGTAGGTGCCCCATCCCTGGAAACGTTGAAGGTCAGGTTGGACGGGGCTCTGAGCAACCTGATCTATTTGAAGATGTCCCTGTTCACTGCAGGGTGGTTGGACTAGATGTTCTTTAAAGATCCCTTCCAACCCAAACTATTCTACGATTCTATGATGATATATTATTATAACCTGATATTGTGGTTTAACCCCAGGCAGCAACTAAGCCCCACACAGCTGCTCACTCACTTTGCCCTGGTGGAATGGGGCAGAGAATTAGAGGACTAAAGGTGGGAATACTGGTGAGTTGAGATAAAGACAGTTTAATGGGTAAAGCAAAAGCCGCACACACGAGCAAAGCAAACCAAGGAATTAATTCACTACTTCCCATGGGTAGGCAGGTGTTCAGCCATCTCCAGGAAAGCAGGGCTCCATCATGCATAACGGTTACTTGGGAAGACAAATGCCACATTTTTTCTTTGGGACAAATATTCACTCCAAAAATCCTGCCCTTCTTTCTTCTTCCCCCAGGTTTATATGATGAACATGATGTATTGTGGTGTAGAATATCCCCTTGGGTCAGCTGGGGTCAGCTGTCCCAGCCGTGTCCCCTCCCAACTCCTTGTGCACCCCCAGCCCACTCGCTGGTGGGGTGGGGTGAGAGGCAGAAGAGGCCTTGACTCTGTGTAGGCCCTGCTCAGCAGTAGCAAAAACATCTCTGTATTACCAGTACTGTTTCAGCACAAATCCAAAACACAGCCCCATACTAGCTACTTTGAAGAAAATTTACTCTATCCCAGCCAAAACCAGCACACCTGACAGAGTAAAATGAGCTCCCCCCAGGTTTGTGGCATGGATTAATATGGATAATACTCAGAGTGGTAAGAACAGCTATCGAGTGTATTGCCATAATCCTGAAACATTAGGTAATTTAAATGAGGGGGATCAACATCTTAACATCAATAAAGGTTTTTAAATGGCAACTTTTGGTATTGCTTTAATATCTCTGCTTCCAAAATAATGTAAAATAAGAGTATTATCATTTCACCTTTTTTCATCCCCTTGCAGCACAGCCTGAAACCAATAGCTCTTAGAAGGCTGCACAGAAGGCGGGAAAAGTGGGAGCAAGACCAACTGCAGCCTCAGTGTAAAGGCAAGGTGACTCCTGGCTGAGAAGGCGTGGGTTTGATGGTGGTGCTGATTCCTTCAGGGATCTCTGATCGTTTCACCTCTCCTTTGTTTCACCTTTCACTGTTTAAATGTAAGAGGTCAGGAGCTGTGTGTCTCTTGCCGTTATGTTTTTCCTAGTCTAAACAAGTCAAGAACAGACCTTACCTGAAACAAAAAAATTCTGTGGACAGGTTTATTTTAAAAGTATCTCCCCCCAATAATTCAGTGATGATGGTTTCCTACACAAAGACTTGAGCAGATTCAATTTTAGAAAATATGGAGTCTGGGGCATTGTGTGAGAAAGACATTATTCTTATTGTCTTTTAAAATTCAGTGCAATCCCAAGATATTCCCTCCCCTACTAGCAGGGATATATTCCCAATATCCTCATTTGTGAGCTTTGGGAGAAAGAAAGTAAAAAATCCTTCAGGAGATATAAGGGGGAGAAGATGGGAGGGTACAGAAGTTCCAGCCAAGCAGCTAAGAATAGCAGCAATTCAGCTCAAGCTAAAAATATCTTCCTTTCTAGTGACAGGATCCAGACGTGGAACAAACGCCAGTTCATTTCACTCAGCTCTGACCCAAGCACATGCGATGAGATTACAAGCAAAGAAATGATGGTTAAACAGTTATAAAACAGAGAGTCATGGAATCACAAAGCAGCAGCATTCCAGTTCCCACAACAACAAAAAGCAGCTAGCTGGGCCCACTCGTAAAATAATAAAACAGGCAGGTGCTTTTTATATCTGGTAGCTTTAATAGCATAGGAATGTCAAACATGCCTTTGCCAGAGATTAATCTCTGCTTTCCAAGATCCTTTCAGCTATCCATGTCACCTCTGAGCTCCTGAACTCACTGCAGGATTCCTGCTTGGCTTTCGGCAGAGAGCACAGCCAGAGAGGTGACAGCATTTCTGGCCCGCTGCCCCGGTGCTCTGCCACCCCGACCAGCTCCAGTGAGTGCTGGGGAGGACAGTTTGAGAGGGCAGAACAGCAAGGGGAAATATCTTTTCTTGGAAATATCTTTGCTGACTTGCAGCTTCCCTGCACTGGTGTTATTATTTCCAGCACAGCCGTGGGCCTGAGGAATACAGGCCAGAAGCAATTATGGTGGGACCTAATTGCAGGGTGCACATCACATTAGATAATGCTGAAAGAGGAGGGTAGGGAAGGAATATAGTCTTGCTAAACTCACTCTTCTAAAGATGTATAAATGAAATCAAAATGCTTCAGCTGCATAACACACCTAGGTAAAATCATGGGGACCCCCGCCCGTGCAGTGTGCCCTGGCAAGACCTAACACCACAATTTTAATATAGCTTTGCTTTAGCTACTGTGCCCGGTGATACTGGGGCAGAAAAATTGGAAGAGCAGTGGACTTGGACCAGGGCAAAGGGGAGAGGGAGCCCAGCAGCACAGGAGAGCTCTGCTTGCTCCTTCTTCCCTACTCCTAGGGAAAAAGGATGAGCAGCTCCCACTTCTATGCTCTGCCGCTGAACACATGAGGCTGAGAATAAATAGGGAGAAAAAGGCTGTCCTACTGATGCAGATCTGGGAAATAGAGAGGACCTTCTTTGACTCCCCTTAGTCGTTGGAAAAAAACTTCTGCGACCAGAAGATGGCCAAAGGAGCGAAGGAACGCAGCGCTCCTTTGCTGCAATGAGCCATGTTAGGAGGTGACCCCTGGTATCCTCATCCACGTTGCCATAACTGGACTCAGCTGAATTACATAGTGAGAACTGCAGCTTTGGGACCCAAACTCCTTTGCGTGGGCATATACTGGAGATGTAGCAGCACTGCAAACATCTCAGCCTGCAAATATTAAGGACCAAAAGATGGACAAAAGAGATACTTAAGTACAACTTTGGAGATACTTAAATACCACTTCATGGTCCTTTTTGTGTCCTTTTTGTTGTTTGTGAGCTTTTGGGGGCTTACAGCAACCTGGGTCAAAGGGAGGTCCTTGTGCTTGTGGAAGGACCAGTGTAGTCCAGTATCTCACAGACTAAGGATGATGACCCCAAAGGGAGGCAGAGCTGTCACATTATGGTTGAGTCCAGCTCAATCATGTTGCTGTACAAGTCATACTAAACTGTTAGTCTGTGAGCAGGATGATGCCAATAAAAGCTTGGGATAGCCAATAAAAGCAACCTGTATTGCAGACAACAGGGAATTAATCTGGCACATCACTTGTTGTTTGTGGAACAAGCTACCTCTTAATTGGGTGCAGTAAAAGCTTGATGTTTCCTACCTTTACAGAACCTTAAATGCACAAGGAACTGCTTCTCTGAACCTGGTCCTGCCCATCCAGAACATGAGATATAAATGTTGCTTTTTTGTTTGCTCAAGGTGTAAAGGAAACCAGGACTACCAGAACAGATGAAGCCCCAGGCAGTACACTCATGCCTCCCAGTGCCCTCACTCTTGTAGGGAAGCTCATGGGTCAAACCCAGCAGGTAACTAAGGAGCTCGCACTGACACCTTTTGCAGTGGTGAGACTGACTGACTTCTCTCTCCTTTACCTTTCTGTAACCTACTGGCACTTTCTAAGTTCCAGGCTCCTCAACTTTGTCAAGACTGGTCAAATAGCTAGATTTAAGAAGTACTGGGAGGCAATGACTCAGAGATGGACAGATGGAAATGCAGCTGCAAAAGCTTTGTCCTATTGGAAAAAAGGCTTTAAAAAATCCTCTCAAATTTTCTTGTTATCACTACGATCACATCAAAACAAGATAAAAATTAAAGATAAAGTGAAAGCAGCTGCTACTTAGGAGTTATGTTGGGTGTTTCCTCCTGTACTTCAAGTGACCAAAAGTCTATCCAGTTTACAAGAAAAATTGTTAGGATGTTTAGGCTGCACCCCCAAGAGCAGGCAAAGGGTGGTTCTCTCTGGTGAGAAACACTGAGTAACATTGCAGAGTGCATCAGTTCTCCTTACAGATTGTCAAAATTCAGCAGCTATAAACCGTAGCAGCCAACCATGCATTTTGGTAATGGTAATTCATTCATAGAAGAACTATATTAAAGTTCTTGATAGGTCTTTTGACCTCATGTTAAATCATCTTCCCATTTACAGACATTTAAGTGGTTATCTATGTTGTTATCTATATTGTGTGCCAGGACATTCCTGAATGAGGTACTTCGACGTACTTTCAATGTATCTGAACAATATCCTTGATCATAGGAGTAAGAGTGCTGGAAAACACCCCCTTCCTCATAAAATTAAACCTGATTGTCTTTTTGTGTATGATAAGGACTGCATTTAATTGTTCAGTCCTTTAAAATACAAGAACAGCTAGTGTAAATCCCTTCCAAAGTGAATGACCCAACAAAGAAGCAATTTCACCTCCTGCTAAAAGCTCTAGTATTTTCCAAATTCCTCCCTTCAGCTTCTTCCCAACCAGTATTGAAAACTTATGGTCCCTGTAGGCTCTCCAGAAGGAAAATAAAGGTCAGAGTGAAGGAAACAAGAAAATTTGTCCCATGCCTTCCTTGTTTTTTGAAACTATAGTATGTGAAAAGGTGAACTGTCATAAAGATCAGCATTCAGTAAGCTGACCTCTCGCTTCTCTGTTTCTAAGCAGCGTATGTATAGTTTGGTGATTTTTTTTTCCTACACAGCATGTCTTGTTACAGCAGCTATGAAAATGGAAATTTAATAGTAGGTGTGTGGCTATTTTGAAGACCTGGTTGCATCCCAGGAAATCCTCTGTTCCACCTCATTTCCCCTCTGGGAAGAAATCCATGTTGCTTTTTGAAATGCTGGTGTGGCATATGCCCATGTCCTGGACCACTCCGACAACTGCTATGGCAAATAAAGCATACCAGCCCTTCCTTCGCTGCTTGGCAAGAATAGTGCTGGAAAACAGCACTGGAAGGAAAGGACAGAAAGGACCTCACTGATCATGCCTACGCTCAGCACTTAGTCATTTTCCCCTCCCCAGGTCACCCCAGGCCAACAGGCTTAAAGCTATGTCGGTCCACAAGACTGCAAATCTATAGGGCATTAAAGCTTCCATCCAGATTTTCATACCCAGATCACTCTGCCTGCCTTTTAAAAGTTTGTGATGGGTGGGAGATTTTTTTTTTTGGCTATTAGGCTAGAAAGGTTTAGAGGAGACAGGCAGCAATCTCTGTGTTCAGCCTAGGTGCCTTCATTCTGTGTTTGAAATGTGATGGCTCAGCCTATGATCCAGCTGCCTGCCCGTAAATGAAAATCATCAGAAAGCATCTTTCATCAGGCTAAAACTGAAGAAGACCGTCTTACAGAATATATATACACAAGTAAGTAGGAATGTAGGCCAAGAGTCCTAATAATTACTGACTAATGGTCTTTGAAACAGTATTAGAGGGGAAGAGGTAAAGGCTCAGTGTAGCCCATTTATCCACCCAAGCAGAGTACCCACAGTTGGACTATTGAATTAGCCCTTTCTGTAACCCAGATAAACTGGGGAAGGAAAATCTCAGGCCAGAAAAAATGTTGTTATGATTTTGCACTGCCAGATCATCCAATAACTACTTAATTTTAATTTTAATAAGAAATTTGTGGATTGCTCCCTATTCTGCACTTTTCACCCATTTGGTTTCAAAGCATTTTGCAGTCAGCAACTGCTGGGAAAACTTTGGCTCAGGAAACACTTCGTTCACCACCGAAATCAGGCAATATTTGTATAGGGATGTAAAACCAAGATACCTACCATAAACGATGCTCTTTCCCTCTCTTCCTACCCAGAAACACAGAGGGGTGCTACGTAGGTGGGATGGGGCCACTCAGGCGAGATACCAACCACAACACGTTTTCATGATGAGCACACCATAATTTTAAATGCTTTTCTCCATCAGGGTCATTATTTAGGCAAGACATACAGCAAGCAAAGGACTACCAGGTCAGCTCCGCCCCATACAGAGCTAGAAGCCCAGTCCTCCATCTCCGAGAAAGGCCATATCTAGAGGATCCAGATGGTTGAAGAACTGTCCCCCAGGGCAGTCATGCAATGATTTGCCTAGAAAGATGTCTTCCTTCAAACCCCTTTCAGGTACATCAGTATAGCTTGTGACCCAAAACCATGAACTAGAAATCCATTCCACAAATGCATAAATGTTTTTACTCTGTCTCTTCTGATTGCAGACACTGCTGTTATCGAGACAGTTGCCTTTTCCTAGCTCCTTTTCAGCTGTCCCTAAAAAGTAGGTGTTTAAAATATCTGAGTCCTGTTCCTCCAGGATATCTAGTCCATTCCTGTGCAGGAAGCTTACTGCAGGGACAAGTATAATTCGGATTTCTACATACTGCCTCAACATATGCTTTCAATATTTCTTTCTCATGAGGGGAACAAGAAGTCCAATCTATAGAAACAACGATGAATTTCTATTCATAGGATTAAGGATTTCAGTCTTCAGGCTGTATACTTTATATTTGTTCCTACATGTTCAAGTGTCCCTTGAGTTTGGTTGCTTTGGCATCTGTAATACACGTTGACTTAGAGCATTGCAGAATGTGCTGGACTTCCTAGAGTTGTGCAAAAATTTGCCATTCATTTCATGACAACCATCTGCTCAGACCTTACTTTTCTCCCATAGGCAGCCTGGTTGAAATCAGAATTGACAGAATCAGTATCTATGGGAAAACCAGAAAAGTTAATAGAAGAGTTAAAAGTGCAGGGATTTTGAAGGCAGCACAGAGTTGCTTTGTTTTCCTGCCAGTTACCTTAAGTTTCCACAGTATTTGAGATATACTCCTCAAAAATGTATCTACAAAAACATCCAAGCACATTTTGTTCCTGACTTTTTTGGCTGTGACCAACTGGCTTTAAAATAATAGCTCTATAGCACTACATTATTTATTTTATAGCTTTAAAATAATAGCTCTGGCATATATGCCTGGCTTAAGTAGAAAGAAAATCTCTGAGTATTGACTGAAAGGTGATTCAACTGCATCTTCCCTAGAAATAAAGTTAAAACCACAAATCACACAACAGAAGGCTGCCTGAAGCCTCTCTGTGCTCTGTCACTCTCAGGACAGATTCCCACTCTCCTTCAGGATGGGAGGTGAGTTGTAGGTAAAAATTTGGCTGCTGACCAATAGTGGTGAGGGGCTACTCCCAGGGTGCCCCCCCCCCCCCCAGCTCCTTGTGTCTGCCATTGCACATGCCTCTGCTGAGGTAGGAGGAGAGCCAAACGCTTCAGGACTTCACCATACAGCTGGTGGATTCCCAAGCCAGCACACAAGTGTGTGCTGGGAGGAGCATTTTAAGAAATGAATATGACTTTGCTATAATTATAAAGGCAGAATCTAACTTTCCGGGCAATGCACTGGGACCTTGTCTTGCGCTGGTATCTAACCTTTGCGTCTCTTCACCAGTTCCCTGTATCACTGGCTACTGGGATTTTTCTTTACAGGTAACAGGTTCAATCAGCCTTTACAAACAGGAATGCTGTGGTTGGGTTTGTTCATTTTGATATGAAAAGCACAGACATTTCAGAGCTGAATCAAGAGTTTCTACCCCTTCTTTATGAAAGGGAGAAGATTGTATCTGTCCACATCTCTGTCACCCAGCACCATGAAGATATGCCACAGAGTTCGATGGGAAGAGGGAATTGTTGAATGGGCGCCTCTTCTCATTATGATATCTTTCTGGAGGTGCCACCTCTCACAGATATTAAAGATTCCTAATAATCTTGAATAGTTTACTGCAGGTTTAAGAATTCATTTAATCAGTTAGCCCTATGGTCAGTGCTGCATGCCTGGCTGCCATGGGCTAGATGTGCTCTTTGCAATGATCTTGTGCACAAGTCTTGTCCCAGCAATGTTAAAGAAACAAAATACACAGGAATGGCATCACATGCAAAGGCAGCACAAATCACTTCAGTGAGCATGGCTTTCATTATCTGCAAGGACGAGTCACATCTTACAAAAAAATGGACAGTAAAGTGTGGACTTCAAGGTATATGTCCATATACACATAAAATAGGCAAGTGCTGAATACTGGGGGACCGTATTTGTTTTGTCAAGTAGCAAAAGAAGAAAAATGTTCTCGGCTGAACAAAAAGCAGAAAATAAAATAGCAGACATCAGTCTTCAAGTTTTTTTAAGCTGTCTGCTTCTGCTGTTGAGTCGGAAGACAGAAGGGACTTTTCATTGTTTTGAAACTCATTCCTTGATATTTCTGCTGTGTAAAAGGGAAGGCAAAAGGGTAGCGTGATTAGAGTAAGCCAGAACAATATATCAAACTTGGGTACAAAAAGCCCTTGGCTAGCAAGAAACCTTAAGAGCTTTTATGCATAGAAGGACCATGGTCTGCATAAAGCAAATTCCAAAGCAAAGTATAGTCTTCCCTGAGTGGGTAAAAAACCTATCATGTGCATGGAGACGGTATCTAATAATTATATACCAAACCCATTAACAGAAATCATTACTAGCCATTTCTAATTTAGACAGAAATTTCATGTTTGGTTAGATATCACTAGTTTAATTGGTGATGAATCCAGCATGTATTGAGCTGTAGTTACATGGATCTGGGTAGACTCCTGAAGGAGGCCATGTGATTACTAAAGGCACTTTAAATTTCTTTTCCAACAGAGTTTCATGCTTCTTCCTAATTTACCATCAAATACTCACAAAAGCACCATTCTGTGACCTTATTCTCATTTGAAGTTGTTTAAGTTTAATGGGACATTTATAGCAACTTGAAAAATACTAAAGCCTTGCTCACAGTGTGACTAGAAACACAGACTTTCCTTAAAACTTATTTGTTACACCTTTGCTCTTTGCAACATAGGTAGTGCCACATCACATACAGAAATCTAAAATTGTCTCCTGGTTTCATTCTTTTCTATGTAAGAATTTAGTTTCACCTTTATTACCCCTCTGCTCAAGTAATTTTATAGCAATTCATATTTCTTTAGAATCCCTATTGATCCATGAAGAATATACTGCACAAGACTTGCTGTAGGTTCAATAAATACTTTTTACCTGATTTTTGCTAGCTCTCATAATTTCATCATAAAAATGTTAATATCTGGTGTTTTACTTAAAACCAGAGCTTCTGAAATCACATGGTGATGTGAAAAATTCTGCTTTAAAAAAAGCCTTCTCCCACATGGTTGCAGAATAAAACATTGAAAACATTCATATGATGAGTTTTAGAACTTGATTTACATTTGAAATTTTAAGAAGGATCCTTTCCTCAGCTAGGTAAATAAATATTTGTATTAACAGAAATAAAGCAAAAATCTTGTTTTCCTCAGAGGCATTTTGACAAGAAACTACTCCTGTTGTTTTTGTAAACCACAAAAAACTTCCCTTTCACCTTAATATTTGACTGCCCATTCCATTCATAATATTTCAGCCCCTATTAATACTGACCATAGGGAGGTCTACAATAGAAACTTATTAGCATGCTCAAGACTATTTTCAGCTCAGCATGAAGAAGGATGTCTCAGTACTCATTACAGCAACACCCTGCTGGTTTTGAGTCTTAATTAGTAGTTCATAAAG
This sequence comes from Phalacrocorax carbo, assembly GCF_963921805.1. Classification (NCBI taxonomy): domain Eukaryota; kingdom Metazoa; phylum Chordata; class Aves; order Suliformes; family Phalacrocoracidae; genus Phalacrocorax; species Phalacrocorax carbo. The sequence continues at coordinate 13,113,140 of NC_087514.1, read as the reverse complement.
CATTTTCAAATCTTGAGGTGAAAGATGATATACACTTCTTAAATAGTATTACTGATCTGTTTACTTTTCCATTCCTGGATGATCATCTTTTACATCATCATTTCCTATTTTAAAAAGAAAAAACATTAAAAGGCTGTTTAATGAGCAAGCTGAGTTCACACTTTACAGATATGGGTTGGTTCCCTCATAGCATTTTATGATAACACCAGCTGCACACATCTCTGTAACAGCTATGTTGAAATAGTGACTATTCCCCTACTGATCTGAAGGACCACTTCATAAAATTAACTGTAGAGGCAAAAAAGTAAAAAAATCAATAAGATACTTCTCATGTCAAATGATCAATGAAGGAGCCAAATGAAAGCAATCTACCAAGAAAATATTTGATGGGGTCAAAATAAGGACTACAGCTACAGTGCTAAATAAAGTCTAAGTCCGTTTTGATTAATTTCCCTATACCCTAAATACACTCAGATTGTAAATAGAACAAGGAGGGGAAGAAAGGTCTAAGGTACTTTCTGTATTTATGAACTCATGCCCATACCCTGGCATAAACAAAAGGTCACATTACCAGATGTCCTTACATGTGCTACTGCTTGTGTCCTACCACTGCTAAGAGCCTCAATGCATGCTAATAATAACCGCACAATCTAACCTTCCTTAGTGCGGCATGGAGCAAAAGTGCTAAGTACCATACAACAAGGCCCAGCACGCTCAGAAAAAAAATGGCTTAGCCGGCCAAATTCAGGAGTCAGCACTCCATTTGATACCAACAGCAGTGGGCACAGTCAAACCAAGGAGCTCATCTGGAGTAACCTGGTGAAATGTTCCTGACAGATAGCTTTCAACATCCTTTTTTTCCTACAGAGGGTTTCACATTTGATTCCCCTTTGCATGGGCAGTCCATCCTCCTGGGATGTGGCTGCAGTGAGAATGCCAGGGTGAGGAGTCTCCTGGGATGCTGGGGAAAATGTGTGATACTGCCAGGAACTTCCTCGGGTCTCCAGAACAGGGAAACCATGTTGCCTCTGCAGTGTGCCCAGTGCACCCCACTAGACTCCAGGTAAAGAAATGACTGGTGTTTCTGCTCCAGAAGTTAGCCACAGTGGTTTGCTGTTGGAGGGCGTTTGGCTTGGTGTTGGACAACTCTCCAATGAGTGCAGCCATCAACAGACACACAGGGCCATGCAGTGTGTCTGGCTGCACTGCATCAGGATTTTGGGCAATACACAGGACATAAGAGATCAGGTCCATGAAGTGGGTTTCTCTTTCCATTGCAGACTGATAGATAAAATATCTCCTGGCCCTGCTTCTCTGCCTTTCCTCCATCTCAGGTGCTCAGTACACATCCCCACAGCAGCACAGCACTAATAGCTGAGAATGGGCACAGTTTGTTAGGCTAAAGCCAAATAAAACTTATTGTTCTGCCTCTGATAATGGCCAACAGCAGATGCTTTATGAAGGACAGGCAACCAGACCGTAACACTGTCCTGGAGAACTCCAGCAAATTGCTGCTTAGGGACTTCAGGAGCTGAGAGGTTTGGGAGCTTAAAAGTCTCTGATTCATCTTCAAGAAATACTTGTTCAGCCCCATGTAAATTCTTAGTACTCATAATGCTCTGGAGCACTGGTCCCACCATTTAGCTGTATTGCAGGAAGAAATCTCTCTTGTGTTTCTTTTGAACCTGTTGTGCAGTGCTCCTCATTCATGCTGCAAAGACACACTCACCTGTTGGTCTTTATTTTCTTCCTCTCTTTGACCCATGATTTTACAGGCTTCTGTTGGAGAACCCAGCAAATGTACAGATAATCAGGGATGCACCACTGCCACCAGTGATGGCTATTCCCTAGTGATCACAGGGCCACAAGATGTTTTTGAAAGCTTCAGGCAAGGACATTTTCCTCCCAGCTGACATACTCATACTGCCAGTGTTCCTGTGCTGATTGTGTTTCCTAAGGTCCTACCATACTCTCATTTCCTTGTGAAATGAAGAAAAAGATCAAACATAACTGTGCTACAGCAAAGAAAGAATATATTATTAAAGGAGAAGATGTTGGATGACCACAGCCTGAGCCTTTGGCAAGTTAAATGACCAATAGAAAGGTTGTACAATCAGGCTGGAAGTTACCCAGCAAACATTTCTGTTATCAATGCACGGTGTTTTGCATGCTGTTTGAGAGGCCAAGAGAGGCATGCAATTGCCAGGGATGAGGGATGAGCCATCTGCTGATTCTCAGCAGCCAACTGCGAGGCAAGGCACAAGAACCAGCCGAGGCGCTGGTAGAGCGAGAAGAGCCTGAACCATGCAGTCTGACATAGCTGCTTGTGGCAGATATCACAGTGTGATACTTTGGGCCTGTAGAGTCAGGAGCTGTTTCTTCTTTCCTTGGAGAGCCCTCCATAACAGAAGAAAGGAGTTATACTGTGCACCTGCACCAGAAGAGAGGAGAATTTGGCTTTCCACGCAACAGGGAGCCACACAATGTCAGTACACAAACTGCTCAGAAAATAAAATGCCTCCAGTGAAAGTGTGGATGCATTCAGTAGTCCTAATCCCCACTGGAGAAATAGTCTTCCCAAGAGCTTTCTGATGCATCACACCAAGAAGAGGCAGCGTATGGAAGAGGACATGGTTGTACGCTGTACAACACCTCCTGAGATGGCTCTTCGGCTCTTTGCTTCCTGTCTCTTTGAAATGCTCCATTTCACTCTGCAGGGATCTGGAGGACAACTTTGCATACCTCTTAGTGCTTTTCTTTCCCTTTCAGACCTCCTTTCAGACTCTGAAGCTTTATGCTTTCCTGTTAATGTCTCTTTTATGTATTTGCTCACTTCATTATGGAAGGTCTCACAAGGTATAGCAAGAACAGTTCCTCAAGATACTATGAGCTCTAGGGCAAGGCAAACAGCCTGTATGCTGTTGCTAAACTCAAGAGGTCAAGATTAAAATATGAATATAACTCCCAAAACACAGATAAACAAATTCATATGAGTATAGGTATTCCCTTATCCGTTGATAAGGGATCTGTTGAACAGCAGCAGAGCTCAGTGAGACCATGGGCATGCTTCTGGATCTCCTAATGAGGTGTGCGTGATTGGGGGTGTGTGACTTGAAGGAAAACACAGTGCAAACTATGAATTTTCTGATGTGCAATGAACAGCATAATGGGTATATACTTTGGGGACACACTACTTGGCAGACAATGTCTGAGAAGTCCTCTGGCTGCCCACCACCATACTGTAATTACTGTCTCTCAATGACACATCCTCTCCAAGACCTCTAGAGATTTGTGTAGGAAAGGTCTCTGAAGCGGTGAGAGGAACAAGGCACCTCTGCCTGCGATCATCCAGGCTGTGAGCAAACACCAGCTGGGTGAAAAGTTCAGCAGAGCTTTTCCAAAGGAGCTGAAAATTTTGCAAGCAGAGATAAACCACAGCCTTTACAAATGACAAAAAGCTGTGATCCTGGCCAAGTCACGCCCCTTCAGCAAATCAGGCATGTACTGGTTTGGCTGTTTTCAGAATCTAACTGCACATCCAAAAAGTGTATTATAAAAACCTGTGTTCAAGAACTTTGCAACTCTTTTTCCTGCAGTCTTTGTGGTCTGGATGCACAATTATTGGTTGTTCAAAAATCCTTTCCTAATTCCAGTGTATTTCTTTGTTAGGAGGAAGATACTGTCACCATAGCTACCCTGAATGCTTCAGTACTGTTCTGCACATAGCTTACCATCAGGGAAAGCTGATTTATTCATTTGAAATATGTTTTGTTGGATTACATTCCCACAAAAGCCTGAGGTTTTTATGCAACAAAGCTGATTACAGAGTATTGACGTGGGAAGACATTTTGGCTGCTCTCTGGTTTTACTCTGTTGGTTCTGCATTGTGCTGCCAGGTCATGCTCTTAAAATTAGTGAGCTATTTCAACAGCAGAATTCCTTTTGTCCCTGCCAATGCACTGTCATCTGCCATCTGAGTGGGGAAAGAAGGTGACTTTTTGGAGGCTCTGAGAAACACATGAAAATCAATGGATTCAGTGAACCCTGACCCTGCCTGAGAAAGTAATTTGTCATTCTGTTCATCAGAATATCAGCAAAGTGTTGGCTCTTCTTCCAGCCAATTCTGATGGCTCTGCCTGGTCTTCCTGGAAAGTGATAGTGTCACTGAAACACTGTTTTCTTCCTAAGTGCATGCAAAGGTGAGCTAGCCACCACCTGCAAAGAGCAGGAGGGTCTGTGAGGAATGGGCAGGTAACCCCAGGTTCTGGGCAGGAGGGTTCAAGTATGAACAAAAATGCAGGGCACAGGGACTGCAGGATTCTTGTTGGACGAAGACAAGCGTGGGTACTTCAGCAAACAGCCATGCTTGGGGCTAGTAGGAGCTACATTTCAACCTGCAAATTGGTTTAACATCCCCTGGCAGCATTTCAGTGTGCTGTCAGCATAACTCAAGCTGTGTTTGCCAGCCCATGAGGACACTAGTGAGGCTGGTGCAACATGGCAGGGCAGGACAAGCCCAGGTAGGGGTGTTACTCAGAGTCCTGCAAACCACACGCCACCTGATACCTATGGTACATTAATATCAAACACCTTGTAATAGAGCTCTGTAGATATGAGGCATGATCCCACAACCTTTATGCATGAGAGTAAAGTGCACAGGAATATCCACCTGCTTAAGCTGTATTCACAGACTGAACCACAGCAGAGTTTCAAGAAAACATGCAACAAGACATCGGGCCAGCAGCCAAGCTGGTGTGAGTCCATGTACATTGCCATCACTGAGATCAGTGTTCTTGATTTGGTACTGATACTGCTGTGAGTACGATGAAGAGTCTAATGGGTGCAGAATGTTAAAGACGGACAAATATCTACATAAAGTCTTTCTAAATAAAAGCCATGTTTCCAAGAAACCAGGAAAGTAAAGATGAGTAAAATTATACCCTTGCAGATAGGTTTCCTCAGTCTGCAGATGGGATCCATTTCTCCTGAAAATCTAGGTGTCAGGAGACAATTCAAGCTATCCTAAAAGCAGTGCTTAAGTCACCTGGGGTGATGGTCCTTCCAGATGTGCTTGTCTTCCTCCCTTGGCTATCTCTAAAATTTTAGAAGGCCAAAGGCAACCGAGATTACTTCTGTGCCAAGTGAAACTGTGTACAGTACCTTACTGGATTTAGGCAGAAGATGAACATGGAGCTTGTCAATATTTTACCAGTCTGCCATCTCAGGATAGTTAGCTGTCAGTCTCCAATCAAGCAGGACGCCCTCCATTACAGAGTTTTCCCTTCCAACAGCTGAATTTTCTGTGGAAGGTGGCTTGTGCTGACAAACATGGACAGACGAAATAGGGGAGCAGTTGAGCAGTTTCAGTCCCCATCTTTTCATCTTGCAAACAGACTTGTGGACACTAATGACATAAGAAACACGAGGAGCAGATCCAAGAGATGTGCTGTGGGTTGCCTGGGGCTAAGCTGTCCTCCACAGCCCTGCTGGCATGGCCTGTCAGAAGCAACAGCTGCGAGCTCTTCCCATCACCAAAATCACAGTGACCTCTCTGGCACTTTGATCACACCCAACACCTAACCCATATGCAGCGAGAGGGAGACGTTTATGCCATCAGGCAGCTGCTATTCTTCTGACTCTTCTGCCTTGCAGGAGAAGGGGGTAAAAACCTTTGTAAAAACAGGCAGTCCTTCTAAACCAACAGAGAGGACACATCAGTGTACTGCAAGTCTAGATCTATGCCCACCTATGCTAAAGTAGCTGATGTCAACTAGAGATTGACCTCAAGGTCATGATCCACTCAAACTAGGAGCACATTGCTGGTACACAGCTTCAACAAAATAGGGCAGGACTGAGCACAGGCCTCAGTTTACACTGACCTCCTGAGGGATTTCATATGCAGAAGAATAACAGCAGGAGTGCTTACACATCTTTGGCTACCATGTGCAGGTAAGTTGAATGCAGAAAGTAGCCACCATACACCAGAGATGCCAAGTGCTTCCTTTCAGAGCCTGAGACATGGGTAAGGACTTTTCTGGAGGGTGGAGGGTTGTGGGATGGAGGGGTATTCTCTCATCTGCTTAGGCATATCTGTAGATATTACAGGGAATCACAGATCAATCTCTCTTTTCCTTCTACGGAAGGACACCTGTAAATTGAAGGAAGTGAAAAGCAAGAGCCAAATGTATCAGGAAGCAATTCGTTAACACCAGCCAGTCCCATAATGATAAGAAATCCCTTCCTCCAAAGCCTTTGAAGTGGAAAGCTTTCAGTTCAGCCCCCACCAGCCTCATTAGTTCTCCAAGCTGCCCCAAGCCCTGGCTGTCCCCTCAATCCCATTGTAAGGAGAACACACCAGCTCAGATCAGTATGGGGTTGTCTGTAGCTGAGAACATTCAGAAGCTGGGACCTCTGCTGTTGCTATAGGCTTGCCCTCAGACACCCTTAGCCACACCAAACCCAAATGCTAGGCACCACGGCAAGCATGGGCAGCCAGCGACCAGCAGCACTGCCTTATTCACATACAAGGCTCCAACAGCGTTTAGTTGCTTCAGTCACAGAGGAGTCAGGGAGGCTTGGTTTCCATTCTCCCAGCTCTTCTTGGAAAAATTCCTTCTGGACCAGAGGGACACGGGTCTCTGGAGGATCTGTCTGACTCAGTTCTGCCTGTTTTGCAGGACAGATCAGTAACAGCACAAAGGTCTGGATGATGTGAAGTTATGAAGATTTGCCCACGTGACTCTAAAGTCACCCAAAAAATCTATAGTTGCTGCAATACCCTTCCACAAGTGTTTAATATAAGCAAAATCTGTGCCTACCTGGCTGTAACCACAGCTCCACCTGATGCTCCTGCCAGCTCCTTTTTTTGTGAATTTTAAAGCTAATTACAATGGCTAAATCTGAACTTAAGTATGGGCAGAAGAAATGGTCAAATCAACCCTATTTGTGCCTATAGGATGTTATCATCTGAAGGCTCCTGGCTAAGGGAATTAGCCTATATGAGGATGTGAAAAGCATTCGGGGGGTCTCTGAACAACTCATAAGCTGAATTGCCTGGCTAAAAATTAATTCACTGATGCTCCCCTTGGAGGCAGTTACCTTCCACTGCCTATTAAGACAACACCTGATGAGATTATTTACCACCTCATTACACTGCTTTGCGTAATTCAGATGCTTTGTTTTGCACATTAAGCATTATTAGAAAACATCTGTTTTCTGACATCAGCTGGCTGAATGATATTCATAGGCTTTTAATAACAGTGTGGAAGGATGATAAGATACTGAACAACCCCAGATTACACACAGCTATCAAGTTACGGAAGGCCACATTCTGGCCAAGCACCACAACCACTGCTAGACATCTGACAATACTCATAAGACACTTTGTCCCCAGAAGGCATTAGCATTGCAAGCTGGCAGGGAGATGAACTCCCCAAGCCACTGCTTTTGTGATCAATGAAAGTCTTATCCAGTTGCTTCCTGTCTTGAGGACAAAAAAGTTATTTTAAAGGCCTTTCTCTGTTTCTAGATCAAGACAAGAAGTAAAAATCTTGGAAGCTTGAAACTTGAACTTAAAAAAGCTTGATGTCAGTAGAAAATATTTTGGTTTGATGTTGTATTATATTTTCCAAAAATATTAGGTTAAATAATTAAAAGCCATTTTGAGCCATAAATATGATCTCTCTGTGTTAAAAATATCACCAGGTCTTTTAAAACTGAAATACTTTTCAAGGCCAGTGTTCTCCTGGGAACAACTTCATTTTTGACAAGTATGATTTTTTTATCTATTTATTCAATGAATACAAATTCTAAATGTGTGCATTTTCTGTAAATCAAGAATGACCTTCACCAAAGAATCACTCCAGATCATATAGGAACAAAACACCTACAGAACCTATCTGAGGAACATTTCAGAACAAAATCTGGTTTTCCCTACTTGCAATACATGCTTGGAGATATTTAAAGTGCAGAAACAACACAGGAATTTTTCTTCATAATGTGGTTGTATGTTTTGATCAATCACCATTTGTTCGAAGCTTATAAAAAAATTAATCCTATGCATTTCCTGAAAAACCCAGCAGCCAATATTTATAATTCTATCCAATTCACATTCATTCTACATTGCCTAATCAGTCTCCACTCAAGGATTTGGGGATAGCTGGTTAGTTTATAATTGTATATACACCACATAGCAGCATGCTGGCCCATGGTTTTGGAGCTTTGAGCAAAGCCACTGCCTTAAAAAAAGGTCAGTTTGATTATTTTTTTCTTAAGAATAAGAAAACAACTGATATTTGTGTAGTCAGAGGTGCTAAGTTTCATTCTGGCTCAGGAGGAATTCTGAAGGAATATATATTTCTTTCCAGATCTTGGTTACATTTATTTTGGGACTGCAAGGGAAGTACATAATACTGCAGAAGATGTATTGTTATTTCGGCTAGAGCAGAAAAGCTGTTTGGCATCTTAAGTTGCGGAATTGTATTAAGGCAGAGCTTCATTTGTATTTACACCACATTTTTTATACTTTGGGTATTTATTGCAAACCTACAGTAACTGAAATATCTACATTATTCTCCTTCCACCAAACTCCCTGCCAAACTTTTGCAGCCAGTCCTGGGAATGGAGTTCGGGGAGTTTGGCGCCGAGTGCGATGGAGTTTTACATTTGTTCCAGGAAAATGTTTCTGGCCAGATATTATCCAAAAAATAAAAAATGTTCAGAAGACTGGCAAAATGAATGGACTCCCCTTGTAGCTGAACAGTGGTCTCAGGGGTTAAGCACAGGAAATCAAGGCTGTGTTTGTCTCTGAAACCTGTGTACAATATGAGGTAAATTAGCATAGCTCAGTTTTCCTCTCGTTCAGACTGGCAAATAGTCACTCGACTTTTCAGATGTGCTGTGACGGTTAATTACTGAAGATTTTTTTTTTAAGTCTTAAGAAGTCCTGAGTGTTGTTAATGATTATTCTCATAGTATCATCAATCATGATGAATCTCTTCTAAGCCATGGTCTAGCAAAGGCAGCCCAAGGCAGGATTCCACGTATTTCTGAATTCAGAGCCTAGTTATTAGAGTAACTCATCATACGTCCTTCACCAATTCAGTTGGATCCAGACTGAAAGAGGTATTTAGGTACTGCAGGATTTAAATGACTGAAGCTGATATTGAAAAGGAGACTGTGAAGTTACTCTGCTTATTGCAAGCCAAGATGAAAAGACATCAAGGCATCTCAATTCTGTACTTTGCCATCCAGGAAAAATGTGATCTATCCACTATGGAAAAAATGAGAAACAATGCATACAACATGCTTTGAGAGTTTAAAGCAGATATAAAATGTATCATACGCTATTGTCATCACAGTGTTAAGGTATAATAGTTAAATAGAACAGGCATTTCTTTGGCTGAGGGTGCTCCTCTGGCCTACCTACCTGAGGTAACACCTGATAGAGAATTAAGGGCACAGGCAGACATACAAAGAAAAACGCAAAGTTTTCACATGAGCTTTTTCTATTGGTGAACTTACAAAGGATACTTTTTCTGCATCACATAGGATGGTTATAGCAGCTGGAAACTTCCATAGTGGCTGTGGGTCCACACCTTGTGGTTTTTGACACTTTCAGATGCCAAATCTGAATGGTGATGGTGAATCTGAGGAACCCCAACCTCAACTGTAAAGGCATCAATGGATAAACCAGGACAGACTGAAACAGCATTCACAAGTCACCCTATGTGAAACCAGTTTTACTTCTTTTTGAAAACTTCTACAGGGCGTGGTAATTGCCCAGTCAATGCCCAAGTTATACAGCTTAATAAATAGAATAACTTACTTTATTCCAACACTGATGAGAGTTAGAGGTAACTTATCATGTTCCTTGGCCCATGGAATTGCCGTATGTATTACAAAACATATTCTGAGTGGATTAAGGAGGAGATCATCAGGTACTCTGTTTGCCTGGGGCAAGGTTAGATTGTTTAATGAAGTAAGATACTAATTTTTGTGTTAGAGCCACTCTGATAGAGCTTGTGCTGTGCATAACATAGTTTATAGACTTCATGCAAAGGAATGGTAAACATAATTCCAGATAAATGAAATGAGACAAATCAATGGAAATGAGCAAACCAATTGCCCGTACTGCTGTCAGTAAATTGCTTGTTTTCCTTGGCTTTGTTTTAATGAGATTATCCAATGAACATCCTTTTTCTTTAATTGACTACTAAACAGCCAATGATTATGAGGTTTGTTTGGGTTTTTTTTCACTTTAACTGGTTATTGCAAACAAAATGCTCCATTTCCTTTAGAAACATGGTGCTGTTTTGCACTGATATCTGCACCATCAGTGATGGGACCAGCTTTGGGCCATGGTGGAACATGTTTACCAGCCAGCCCACTGACTGAACGAGTGTCATAAGATTATAAAACTTAATAGCTGTTATAAAACTTCAATGTGGTTTCAAGGAAAATACTGCCCACAATTGTTCACAGCATCATTCCTGTCTGGTTTAACTCAGTTCATTTCACAAGTATAAATAATAACCTCTATCATCTTCCTGCTTTAAATCAGTTATACATAGGACCACATATACATGGCTGCATTATCTTACTTCCCAAACAGCAAAAGGCATGGCAGACAGGTCTTGTCTACCCTGTACCTGGGGTCAATCCTCACTGCAGCAATGCTGCAGAAGCCTACACACTCTGAGCACACTTGGTTATAATGCACCCATTATCCCCTGTGGGATGCAGCACAAGACTTAGAGCTCCTTGAAGATCTGCCAGCTGGAAGCAGCTCAGTGCAGAGCATGCAGGCAAGAGAATGGAGCGTGCTGTGCTCGTGCAACCACCCCTTTGCTAGTGCAGACACTGGAGTTTGCGTGGGGAGGGCCAGCAGGTTCCTGGGGCCAGACCCTCTGGCTCTGCAGCAGTGCAGTGCCTTCTTCCCCTTCCAGCAACGGCGCTCCCTCAGGCAAGTCCTGCTGTTTTCTGTTCCTTTGCTCTGCAGCAGATGAAAAAAAACCAAAAACATTTGCAGTAAAACCTTTGGCCTTCTGAAGCGACTGCAGACACTCCATGAAAGGCAGCACTTGGTAGCTGATTCTGTCACCACATCTAATGGGAGCTTTTGGCCCCTTGAGAACTAATCTGATGACCTGGGATCTGTAATTGCTGCTCCCTGAGGCTCCAGTAGATAACCCTATGCATAAATCACCATAGCAATCCAAACACCAGAAAAGCAATGCTGTTTTCTCCCCACGCTCTAACAGCTCTTCCAGCTTCTAAGCATGACATTCAGAGAGGAGGAAGAGGAAGGTCAGGGCAGGCTAGCAGAAAGAGAGTGTTTTCACACAGATTTTGACTAGAAAGGTTCTCATTACAACACAGAGACAGTTATGCTTGTATGTTTAAAGTGTTAAATACTACAGTTGATGTCTCACTGAGAGAAGTCAGGGCTGCTGTGGTTTCTCTACTGTTATTTAAAATAATGCATTCCTTCACAAAAAGCCAGCAAGTATATTTGACTGATGGAGACAAGAGAGTTCAGGTCTTCTCTCCTGTAAGACAGATACAGGAATCACTCTGGTGCTGCAGTGGAGGTTGTGCCATCATGGCAGCAGCTGCAAAGAAAGTAAAAACAGCAGTAGCAGGTCTGGCTGATCACTGAACACATTTAAGTTTTTTGTTGGGAAAATCCCTCCTCAGTCACTCCTAAAAGCATCAGAAAGCCTTCTGCAGGTCCTCACAATGCTCAGTTGCTGTTCTAGCCTCTGAGAAGTGATGGTGTTGGCTCCTGTTACCATCATGATCTCTTTTACTCAGTGTCATTTCACTGTGTTCAAGAACTCCAAATGCATATCGATTCACAGCTTCAAAATCCCTCCCATCAAGTACAGAAATGCAGGATGCTCTGAAGTTTCAACTTGCTGCAGATTATGTTTGACTCAAGCTGCCATGGACTGACAAGGACCTCAGGAGTTGTGCAAATGTTCATGCAAAACAAGCAATTCTGCTTTAAGCAATCATTTCCAGAATAATTCTGTGGTTTCTGGTGGTCAATAACATTAGAGGATTCCAATGTTTAAAAGCTTGTTTAAGAGGAATTGCCAGTTTCCTAAGTGTAAACCACCTGGATTAATTCCAAGAATGTGGAGCTAATTGGTTGCTAAATCACTTTTTACAAGTGCAATTCATAAATAAGTGGTAACAAGTGTTCCTGGCTACTTTGATGAGGATGGAGGAGAAAGATAGAGGCAAAACTGCATTTTTTTTTCCATTTTTTGCCCTAAGGTCTTGAGTTTTGCATGGGAAGCACATATTTAGCCTACTTACAAAGATAGTTTCCTCATTGTCACAGACTTCATATAGTCCAAGTAATGTCTGTTGAGAGCCTGAACAGACACATTCACTCTAACTCAATGCATGGAGAAAACACAAATAATACAGTCAAAACAGTAACAGGAATACAGACAGCCTTTCCACATCAGGACATCATTATTTTGGGCTGGAAGGCAGCTTGCGTGCCCAAGACAAGCATGAAGCAGGATCTGTATCAACAAACCAGCTGGCCAGCACCATCCTTGGAAAGCCACCCTGACTTCACCCCATGAGCTTATTTCCTCTGCTGTTGGGCTGTGTGCCTCATGTCTTTAAGACAAACTAATACAATGACCAGCTGTAGTGGATCCTACTGCTTTTCTTGTAGGGTGATATCACTTACTTCTGAGCAAACAAAGAAGGCATGGAAACTATGCATGTAGCTCACTGGAGAAAAAAACAACCTTGCTCTGTGCTCCTCCATGCTCTGGTACTGTTCATGTTCCTCCATTGCAGAGCTTTTTGGCTGGACAGAGCCTGAAACTCAGGATACTTTGGTCAATTCCCTGCTCTTCCACAGACTTCACACCTGATCCTTGATGAATCCCTTTGAAAGACATTTAGTCACCAAAATTCCATTTATATCAACAGTAGCTAAACATCAAAATAATTTGGAGTCATTACTGGGCTTCAGTTCCCATTATAGATACAATTATGCAACCTATCAGTTCAGAGTGTCCACAGTAATGTGAGCTGGCAGAGCCAACTGATGATCTTTGGAGGTCCCTCCCAACCAACGTTTTGAACCCACGACACTGTGAACTGGTCAGTTCACCCCAAATTCAGACTCTTGAGTCTGAACTTTGGTAGCTTGGGTAGTCATGAAAACCAAGACCTTCTTCATAAGTCAGAAACACTTTGAGGACTTCTTCAAGTCTGATACTTTCTCCCATACAGCTGCTTCTGTCTCACACAGCTTGGAAGGCTTTCTGATCAAAGTTAGCCCTCTCTTTCCTCAGAGAAAACGGTGTCAATCTTTCAGTATGGACAGGGAAACAAGCTCACCCTATCCTGAAGGGACACTACCACAGGCTGCCACCCAAACCAGCCTCTCCCATACAGCCCACATCACAACCTGCCCCCAGCTTTGCCCAGACTGTCAGCAAAGTTCTCAAACACCATCTGAAATTATATGGTCGGGAGTAAGGAAGCCCTTCCCTAACCACTGCAGGAATCCTGGGAAAACCAGCATAAGTCAAGACAACTCAGTATCACCCCTCTCATTCTAAAATATTCCTCAAACACAGAAGAAGAAGGGGGTTATACACTACCTTCTCCTGATGAGTGACCATCTCAGGGAGGCGGGAGCTCTGCCCACCCCAACTTTCACTGCAACCTCACAGAAAGCACCAAAGTCTGGGATTTCCCCGTCATCAATCTCAGCTCCTGAGCTTGCCTGCTCTGGCCTTCAAGAGCCAGCAAGGCCTACCAGGCCCCATCAGCCCTTCTTGAAGGGATTTCAGCAGACTCTGTAATGGATTTAAAAGAAGGAAGTTGATACATTCATTGATTTGTATCAAGTTCTGTTCAGCTTCATATTTCTTCAGGGCTTTACTTTACATAATTCTACTTGCCCCAGTGACAACATCCCATTTTATGTGTGACACACGTACAACTGCCCTCATATTTTCATTCAAGCTTTTCTGTTACCTTTCACACTTTACCTCTTTATGCACATCCATCTCTTCACTGTTTATAAATCTACCCCTGACCACCAGATCAGTGTTCCTCCCCTCTCAGTTTCTAGTCTATTAAACACGCAATACTGAATGAATCAGTTGGGATTTTTTTGGTCACTGAAATATGGGAAGCAATAAACTCAGAAATTAAATATATGATCTAATTATAGAGGTAGCTACAGTTGTGTTGGTCATCCATAACTCACTTTCTAGTCAATGCAGGTGTCTATTTTTGTAGGAATCACTGTTTCTCTTGGCTGACAATAAGGAAAGGTAGCTAGCTCCTTGTGCCCATACCAGAGATGTTGGTCAGATGAATCCTGCTCAACATATCTGCAGGAATTCCCCAATACTGTTGGACACAAAATCTGTACCCTACATCTTGCAGTCTGCTGCTGCAAGAAATCGCCTTTCTCTCACTCTTGTTACAGCTCATTCATTTGCTCTATAGCTCCCAGACACATGGCATGTATGGCCTGGGCTATTTACATTTCCCTCAGTTAAACAATAGAAAAGGCAGTCCAGATACTATTTCTCCCAATCAAATCAGGAAACCATTCTCTCCTGTCAGGCAGTGTTTGATGGTATATACAAAAGTCTACAGCTCTACTCTGGATGTCTGAATTTACTGCAGTTCCTGGCTGTGCTCTGTGGGACTGCAATTCAGATGACCAAGAGTATATCATAATTTTCTTCTTCCATCCCAGGCTGATAGCCCAGATTGTACCTTTGCTCCATGCAGACTACATCTTTATTCATTTTTAGTATGGCTAGATATTCAGTCTGCAGAAAAAATACCGGGCTAAAAAATGCAGACGCTGTTCTGAATTATGATGCTGTTGTATCACTAACAGCTCTTTGGCAACAGAAAACAATACAGTGTGCTGGGACAGATACGAAGTGAAAAAATAGGTTTGAACCCCAAGACCTTAGAGAAATAGTTGTCACACCCTGTAAATAATCATCCCCCACTAATTAACTTTCACTACATAGCACATATGAGCCTGGGCAAACCAAAAGGCAGGATTTTGCCCTCTGCTAAGCTATATCAAGTTGTGCTAGTTAGGAAGCCCCAGTTCTGTTTCTGCTTCTTCTACCAAATGACTGACTCATCTGCGAGTTAGTGACCTGTGCTTACTCCATTGCACCATGTGTAAATACTGTGAGATCTCACACAAGCAGCCATTATGAAGGTTGGTATTATTAATTCAGTGCAAGACTTTAGAAAATAAGAAAAGAGCACAGTATTTGAACAAGACTAATGGCAACATCGAAGACAGCTTTTTAAGGCTAATGTGTCAGGGATCTGGCTCTGCTTGTTGCTTTCTGTCCTGAGTTCCTCCAGGCAGCCCTCACCTCAGATAATGCTGAATCCCTCCTAGCTAAAAGCCATGTCAGGAAGGACTCGGCATAATGAGACTGCTGCCAAAATGACAAGTAGGGATGGAGTTTCAACCTTTGACAGCAGACAGGATGACAGCTCTGGTGACTGAAGGTCTGTGGAGCAAGGGCAGGGAAAAGGAGATTCACTCCAAGGAGGTGTCTGGGCAGCTTCCCCAGATAAGCCAAGAGCCCTAAGTTTGTACAAGGGGAGGTTTTATATATTTATGCATTAAAAAAAAGCTTTCTAGCTTTCAGGATAAGGGGGCTAGAGACTTTTGCAGAAGCAGAAGATATTTAGTGGAGGTTTATGTAAAAGATTCCTGGCATACCCCTATTCACAGCAAGATGAGCATCCAGCACTGTATGACTGCTCTGCTGCTCTTGTTCCTGGAAAATAAGGGAGTGTGAAATGAGAAAATCTTTCTGGGAAAATAGAAGGATGATCAAATTACTCTCAAATTCATATGAAAAAGAACTCAAATTTGGGTCAGTGAATCACTATTCTTGGCAAAGTAGCTTTCAAATAAGTCACTGTTTGGATGCTTTGGTTCCAGTGACTCAGTAACTAACCTCTGGCACATAGCTGCCATCAGCAGAAAGGAGAGGGTGCATAAGGCACAAGGGATTTTGCATGACAGAGGGTGTCCTTTTCCAAAAATGCCAATCCATCCCCCTTAAAGAACACATACACATGGGAAATACCACTCTTGTCCCTATTATTGCTGGGGTTTGAACTCCTGAAAATACTGCACAGCAAAGCTTCTGCTTTCGTAGCAGCTGTAAAATGTACATTAACATAACACACATTTTCCTTTGCTCCTTCCTGCCTGAGTGTACTTTGGTCCATTTATTTCTCTATGTCAGATGGCAATTTATTGTCAGCAATAAGCATAAGAAAAAGGCACAGAGGAGAAGTCACTCATGACAGAGGTCAGTCACTCATGGGTGCCCAGAGACATAAAACCAAAGTTTCCAATGGGAGCTCTAGGACTTGGCATTGTTATATTGTACCGTCTTTGCTGTGTGGGGTTGTGTACCTTTGCCACACGTAGCTCTGTGTACCAGTTCTTGCTGGCTTGTTCTGCAATATGAGCCACACAGCTGCTGGAACAAACACAACATATGTCCCTGATTTTGTTTCCATGCCCTGCTCTATAAACAGAGAAAATTGTGAGATGCTCTTGTCCTTTCATGAAAACAGAAAGAAGTAAAAATATGTTGGATGTGAAATTTTATTAGTTCCCTGGCATCATTACCCTTCCTGTACAGTAGGAGATGAGAAAAAGCATCCTCGATCTGCAGAACATGAACCTGACTCCAGCTGGGTAGGCTCTGCTTGATGTGCCTGCAGGGAAGCTGCAGAGCTGCCCACTCTGTCCTGAGTCTGGCCTTTGGCCACAGGACCTGCCAGTTTAGGGAAGGACATAGGACAACAGGGCTAAGGAGGCCCATACCCTTGAGAGCCAGCTCCACACTGAGCAGTGGAGTCCAGAGCAAGTCATACCCAGGTCTCCTCCTTCCCCAGCTCTGAGGTCTGTAGGACATCCCTTGAGGCTCTCACTGATGGGAAGACTTGTGTAAGTTGATGCCCTACAGGCAGTAGGTAGCAATGACATGTTTGAGTATCACTTTCCTGATGTCACCATGTTAGCTCCCCTGTGGTCTGCCCACCTGACTCTTAGCAGGACAGAAGATACTCCCTGACTTCCTGCTATGTAATGAGCTCCATGAGCTCCTGGGGTCCCCATGGAGGGGAGAAAAAAACCCCAGCACTGCAGATGAGACTGAAAATTCTGCTATGTGAAGGGGTAATTCTGCTTTGCCTGAGTTTGTAGGACTGGAAAAACCTCTCTTGTCTCTCCACTGCTTCTGTGTAGGAAATTTTCTCAGCAGCGTCTTGCATTTCATGCAATGTTGCATTTCAGCACCTCACCAACAATTCAATTTTGGTTTGGTTGTTTTTTTCTCTTCAACCTTTTTTTAAAAATATCTTAGAATGTTGAAGATGAATAAGCCGATTTGGGAATGCTCATGATACATAGCTATCTTGAGTCAGATATAAAACAGTTCTGCTTCTGGTTTATACCCATTGCTGAAATTGCCTACCCATTAAGAAAGGCTTCAAAAAGGTGAAAAGTTTTAAACCACTTAATTTGTGCAGTATAATAATAGGCCAGACTAAATATTCAAGTTAAGTCAGAGCACTGCTTTTGGCAGAATTACTCCTATTTACAAAACCAAAGACACGCCATGTGTATTTATCATTATTGACAGCCTCTACTGCCTTCACTTTGCTCACCATCCCTCCCACATCTGAAAAAAAGCAACATAAATTGACATTGATTCTGATTAACTCTAATAAAAAGTTAATCCCTAGAAATGAAGTTCAAATGCAGCCTCTATGTCAGCCTTCACTGGGCAGTCACATGCCCTTGTTTAGTGAAATCCCAGGAGCACGCTGGATTCAAGGCTGAGTTTTCTTCCCATTGTTATTTCTGGTGCATGACAAATGAGCCTGGGACTTTCACCTTAATGATCTGGCCAATTTACAAACTCCTCCAGGACAGTTTTTATAACTGGGTTGTTGCTCTTCTATTTTGCCGTCACTTGGCTCCTCTAAGAAACATTTTTTTTCTTTTTTCTTTTTTAAATCCTAAAAGCTTTCCAGTTAAAATAAAGTCAGATTTATTTAGGAAATATGGATGCCTGCAATGCAGACATTTACCCCTGTACTAACCATTACCTCCTCATTTCAATCAGCACAGAGCAATAGTGTCTTTCAGGGTTCTGGTCATCTTATGCTAATGCAAATGCCTAAAATGAGTCAGATGGGCCCTTAAAGTCCCTGTTTCTCCCCAGAGCTTAGAGGCAGGCTTCATCAAAGACATTTACAGCCAAATGGGAGTTATCACAATATCTTTGCTCATATTCAGCAGCATGTTTCCATTTTATAAACACATAGATATACATATTTCTAATACAGTTAATGAAGTTTAATACATTTATACATATTTAATTTTATTAGCAAGCAGTAATACAATAGTATTTGACTGTATTACTAATACAATCGGATACAATGCAATACATCTGGACCCAACCACTTGAAAATCTTTCACTGTGTCCTACAGGTACTTGGGATGGTCACGAATGGCTCTTCCTAACCTCAAAATCTCTTACACTTCAGTGGGATTGTAGCTATCGCTTTGATGTATTCATTACCGATTCATTGCCCTCTCCAAGCCAGACTGAGCTACTACAGGGCTTACCGTGGGCTGGATCAAACCAACCCCTGTTGAAATCAGCAAGAAGGAAGAGACCCCTGGTCTTGCTTGCAATGTGTGCTCTGATGTCTTGCCTATCTAGAAAATGTGCATATCCATCCAATTTTTCCTCTGTTAACACACTGGAAAGTTAACTAATTTACCTGGACTGAGTGGAAACTAACCTGACAGTAAGCTGTCTTTTGCTACACTATTAACAATACACAAGTGTGAATTTGTTCCATTTAGTTAGTGCACTGAGTAACCCCCCTGACATCTCCTGTTTGCAGAAAGGGGTCTTCTGACACAGACACACAAAAAAGCCATCTGTTCACCTCTGTGTAGAACCTAAAAAGATACTTAATAACTGCATTAGATTATGGGTCCACTCAGTGAAGCCTTTACAAAGTAAATATAATTGGTATTTTTGTATTAACAGAGTGCAGTCCTAGACTAAAATAAAATGGTGATTAAAATG
Organism: Phalacrocorax carbo; assembly: GCF_963921805.1. NCBI lineage: Eukaryota > Metazoa > Chordata > Aves > Suliformes > Phalacrocoracidae > Phalacrocorax > Phalacrocorax carbo. The sequence goes on along the minus strand of NC_087514.1, from coordinate 13,093,971 downwards.
CTGGGGATATTTTAATGTTTGCTCTTGCCCCCTTCTGCAGTTTTTCTCATATTTTTTCTTATAAGGTTTCTGAGGCTTTTAGTGGTCTCTCTGTTGCCACCAGGACTCACCACTCATCAGTGAAGCCTTAGGTTTTTTTAGGCTTTGTTCTGTGGAAGAGGTAAAAAAAACCAGTTACATCTGCTGTTGGATGAGAGCTGCAACCTCCATAAAGACATGGGAAGAAACACCCCTTTTCCCACAGCATTTTGTTAAGGTGTAATTCAACTCGTCTAATACCAACCTAAAATGATGCAGCCAGAGGTCATGAAACTCCTCAGCAGTTATTTGCTTACTAGGGCAGCTCAAATTTTTCCTGTTACTTGGTCTACAGGCTTGGTTTTAATCTCAATTAATGTGATCACATGGAAGTCAAGCTCTAGCCTGAGAGACCTGCTTGAGCACCTTACATTAGTTGGTGGGCACTTTCAAGGGAAGCACTCATTACACTTTGAAGAGAGTAGCCAAGGCAAGAGGAGTCAGTAAGTTCCTATCTCTTTCTCAAGGTTATACTGGGACCATGGAAAACTAGTTTAGAGGAGATGGCTGACTCTTAGCTGGAGATAGATGGATGCACTCCCACCAGCTAAGCAACAGGGGCAGACAGCACCCTGTAAGGATTTAAGAATGATTGCATTTTCCCAGTAACAAACATATAGTTGTCAAGGCCCCTTCTGAGTTTCCTATATAGGGAGACACTGCCCAACACTTTGAGTCATTGTGGGAAAGGAAGCTGTTCCCTTGCTGTCAGGAGAGGTGACAAGGCAGGAGAGACTCAGGCAGAGGATCTGCCACCTGCTTTCTCCCAGCTCTCTCTGATCTCACATATTTATGTTGTGAACTCCCCATGGCATGGACCATCTTTTGCTATACACAGGTACACTCTGTCTGCTGCAGGAAGGTCCCGTTCCTAGTACAGACCTCAGAACAGAACAATCGTTCAAATGACTAATGATGATGATGATGATAATAATATAATGTAACAGAGTACACTGAGGAAGCTTTGGGAGAAGAGTCCCTTGAAGGTGAGCTACTACTGGGACAAGGCTGTGTCCATCTACCTTTTATCCTGAGATTCTATGCATATGCTCATGAAATTCTCATTTCAGGTTTTGCTGCCTAAAACAAATAAATGAGCCTGGAACACCAAAGATGCTTAGCACCAACAAATCTGTGGTATAAAAGCCATCAGGTTCTCAAAGCTGGACTGACCTGTAGGGAAGATGCTAGTAGTGCTCACAGGGCAGGAACAAAGCACTGGACCAAGTGGATGCTTTCATTTTCCAAGAGTGCTCTGGGAACAGAGGTGCCCTTCAGGGCTCAGAGGTTCTTTGTTCTCAGTACCCTTGTCTTAGAAAATATTAGTGACTTCTTTGCTGGGTATACTAAGGAGGACAGACCAGCTACACAGGAAGTTCTTTTACAACATTTTATGAAGGGTTTTAATTTTTATATGGCTTTTGACCTCAAAGTCTAGAGGAAAGTCAACCCCCCCACACAATTCACTGTAATGCAAGGTGCAGTGAATGCAGACACGTCAGACATCTGCATATTAGCTGCAAGACCTTTATAATTACACACGCACTATGGGGCTCTCTCTAGCGCAGGGTGTGTTAAAGATAAGCAACAGACAGATTGCTTGTCAGCAGCAGTGGAGAGAAAATTTTACCAGCAACATTTTTCGTTCATCTTCCCAGGGGTGAAAGACAAAGCATGAGTGTGCAGACACTTGAAGGAGAGGAAACCTCAGGAAGGGCATGGACTGCAGTCAGACGGTGGGATTTTTCAGCTTTGCTGTGTGATTTCAGACAAACCAGCATCCCATTTCAGTCCTCCCAGTTCCCTCGATGGCCTTGTTTGTGTAGGTAGCTCCACCCTCCTGCAGGAAGCTTTTGGGGCAGTGACCTATGGCTTTGCATTAGTGCCAGGCTCTCCTCTCGCTGTGGCAATATTAATAAGTTTGCTGGAAATAGATTTGGTCAGTCCCTGAAAGGAAATCAGATTCTACCAAAAGTCTCTTTCACCCAAATGCTCTTACATACCTGTAACCTTCCCCTGGCACAGCAGGTACTTGTGTGCCCCATGACCTGCCTTGTAGCATTCATCTCTTCTTCAGATGATACATCCCTGCAGAATAAGTAGAGCATTAAGAGCCAGGCTGTATCGTGTATGGAAAACAAGTTATCTGGGTTTCTTTGGTACTTCTTAAACACAACTTTTTATTGAACAGTATCCTGAAGTCCCAGTTCCCTCTTACTGCACCATTATCCTCTGATCTACAAGCTATCAACTGATCTGCTTGCGGCTGTCAGAAAATCAAGAAACCATGCATCTGGAGTCACAGCAGTTCACCTGTGGGGAGCTGGGTGACTAGTTTCAAGACAGGCATGTAATTAGCAGGCAGTCTACCATCATCACACTAAAGTCAGAGGATGCTTAAGAGGAGAGAGTTTTCATCCCAGGTCTTCAATGCACTTTACAGTCAGTAACTTTATTTTTTAATGAGGCAACAAGGCCCTGGACATTCACATTTCAGAGAGGTAAAACATTTCAGACAACTTGAGTCTGTAAAATATTTCAGCAGCTTCTAAAGACAGAGCAGGGTTCTAGCTTCGAATACCATGCTTGTTCTCCTGGTTAGTGTTACAGCTCAGGGAATTAAACAAGCAGGTAGCAATGTGTGGAAGGGAAGCAGAGGCTCTTCCCAGGGATCCCACATGAGCTCTGGGCTGCTGGTGGGGGGTTGGTCCCTCTGCAATGGGGCTGCTGCAGATGGAGGAACCAGCCGCAGCATGGGAAGGCTGGCCACTGCACCTGACCTGTTTCTCATCCCAGCACACCCAAGTACAAGAAAATGGCCTTGCAGAGAGGAAGCTCTAGAAAAACCTAAAATGGGAGTAAGAAAAAGATGAACTTGAAAACACACAAAAAATGCAATGGCAAAACACCTGCTGGGACTCATTGAAGGGTAAATTTAATCCTTGCTTGGCGTTTGTACTAGGATTTGTGAATTATGATAAAAATGAGGCTTCCTTCCAAATACACAGCTGTAGCAGACCCACCATGATTTACTGTATGCAGGAAAAAGCCCATGTCTCCTTCTCACCTGTTCTGGTTTATGACTTACCTTTCCCATATAGTGGGGCTTTGTAAAGACTGATTGGCCCTGACAACAGGACAGGATGGCAGGATTAAGTGACAGTTTGAAATCTTTCCTGCAAACTTAATCCCTTCTCAAAACACGGGGAATATAAGCAGATTTGTTCTGTTGTCACTACCACACGCAAACCATCCCTTTCAGAAAGGAAGGGAAAAGGTGGTGTTTGAAACTACCTAAAGCAGGAATCACAGCAGCACCGAACTGTTCAGGCTGGAAGGAGTTGGGGAGGTCTCCAGCCTCTTGAAAAGAGGAAAGAGACTGTACAACCTCTGTGGGCAACCTTCTCTAAGCTTAGTTATTCTCATAATGAATATTTTTTTCCTTACATCTAATTCAGACATCCCCATTTCCATTTCTGTCTGCTGTCTCTTGACCCCCTGCCATGAACCGCTGTTAAAGGATAAATAGACCAGACATGGGTATCTCTAGGTTTGCTTTATTCACAACTCAGAGTTGGGCCATCACCTCAGTGAGTGGCAATCATTTGAAAAATTGTACAGCTTATATACTGCTTAAGTCCTATTACCTAATCTATTACTTAAAGTCCGCAGTTGATGTAAATTTCCATCCAACCTTTCAATTCTTGAAACTCATCATTTATTAAAGTCTATTATATTCCTTGTCTCAGCTGAATTCTTCTCTTCTGGTTCCAATTCCTGTTTTAGTTTCAGGGCCACCTCATCACTGGGTTGCTATCTTCACAATTGCTCCTTTCTTCTACTCCCATCCTACACAATTCTGAGAAAGACTTCAAGATATACTATTAAAGGTTCAATTAAAGTTAACAATTCTAAAACACGAAAGTCTTTGTATTTTAACATACACCTGTTTCCAGCTAATCAATTATCTTTTGTTGAAACTGTCTCCCCTGATTAGCTTGACTGGGTTTTAGACCAGCCTTGGGTGGGTCTATACAGGGGATTAGGCTGAGAACAATCCTCTAGGCCTTGTGAGCAGTATTGTGGCTCCATAAATCATATTCGTACATATAATCCCAAATCTAATATATTAGATTAGTCCAGTATTATAAAAATCTCTTACAACCACAACAACAAGCCTGGCTCCATCTCCTTAATAACCACCTCATAGGGATTGGAAAGTGCAGTTAGGTCCCACTGAAGCCATCCCTTCTTCAGACTGAACAAGCGCAACTCCCTCAGCCTCTCCCCATATGTCATGTGCTCCAGCCCCAGCCATCTTAGTGACCTCAGTGCTGAACTAATGTAAGGTTTTCAATATCTTTCTTGTACTGGGGGTCCCAAAACTGAATGCAGTATACTAGATGGGGCCTGAACAGCACACTTTTCCTGGGGTGATTGCTCTGCAGACATCTGACATACTAAAGCCAAAAGGGAGAGAACAAGAATGACCTCTTCTACAAGGGCAAAAGTTTACCACAACCCCAAACACACATAGGTATGGCAGAAGACACTTTGCAAACACTTTTCTGGTCTTAAGATGAGAGACGTCACCACTAATGTTAAGGTTGCCACAGGCGCAGTGCTTTGGTATGAAACCTGCCTTGTTGGAGTTACAGCTTCTGGTGGGCCTGGAGATTCCTGGTCCTACACACAGGCAGGAAAAATTGACCACTCAGATCCTCAATGGGGAACAGCTGGTGAAGATGGCTCAGGAATGCTTTGAGCTGGGAAAATGGTAAACATTCCACTGGGACATGAAAACAACTTGCAGGCATGCGAAGTGATCCTTGCACATGTTACTGCACTGGTGTAAGGAACCAGCCTTTGTAGTACAGGCTCAGGATACATGATGACCAAGAGGAGCAGAATACCCTTATGTGGAAAAAGGGCAATCTATGACTGTCCTTAATCTGGTGATTATGTGGAGGTCATGAACAGAGGCAGCATACATGAACTCGAGGTCTTTTTTGCCAAAGCAAGGGTGACACATTTGAGTGTTGCTTCACAGAAGCTCTTTGGATACCACGCGATCTCTGGGACATCACTGGAGGCATTTGTGTCTGAAAGCAGTGTTAATGCTGCCAGAACTATGTCCTGAGCAAGTCAGAATATCTCTTTTCCTGGTAAATAACCCATCTGGTGAACTGAAGCTTAGATCACCTTGCTCCTGCTCCATTTACTCTGAAATAATAGTACATTGTTGCCACATACTACATCATTGGAGAACTGATCTCTGCAGGCTCAGTTGAACCAGGACCAAGGGACTGTTATCCAAGACATGAGGCCAGGGTCTCAAAATGATTGTTGTTGGCAGAGAAGTGTTTCCATCTGACTTCAGAACCTTCCAGGAAATTTACAATAATTTATCATATTGTAAGCCTTATTTAACAAAGAGGTGGTTTAATTGGTAAATGCCCCAAAAGATGGTTGCCTACATGTTCACATCTGTTTCTACTTGTGTGTGTACATAGGCGTCCATATGTAGACTTTTTCTGTATTTTTTAATACTCCTGAAACTCCAGTGCTTGCCTTAAATGAGGCTTGCTTCGTTTGCAGATGTCTGCCAAAATGTATTAGGAACAGCATTTTGTTTAAAATTATTCTGAGATAATAAGACAGTTTATCACTTGAAAATTTAATAGAAGTCTGGAAAATTATTCATGGTCATTAAAGTAAATTCTTGTGCTAGTAGATTCCAGGTAAGGAGAAAAGCTACAACTGAAATATCAGATTACGGGGGCAGAGAAAAGGTAAATCACCTTTCCTTATGTATAAATTGTCCTTATCTCTAATTTTTCATCCCTGCCCATTCACTGAAGGGCTACACTTTGACTGCTTGGTTCAAAAACTGACATGAGTGGGGTCTCTGGTACAGAGCAAGACCCAGGTAAGGACAGGATTAAGAGTCTAGCTCAACATGGGAACTCAGTTCACTTCTGTTTTACTTTCTGTTTCACGGCATTTTGCTTCTAGTATGAGAAAGGACTTTGCTGTGCTTTTCGAAGTGACAGAGAAAGCTGTTTCTGAGCAGACCTTCCTCTCTCCTGAGTCTGCAAAAAACATACAGCTTGTACAAGTGTGAATCGGGATTGATGATCATTTAATTGTTCTCCCTTTCTCCCACTCCTGCTCAGCCCTTACACCTCTCTTCTGCTTTTGCCTGTTTTGCCTTCCTCTTCTCCAACTCCTTCTTCACCCAACTCCCTCTCCCTCCCTGTCACCTTTATGGCAGAGGTTGTCTGTATTGCAGCCCCATCTGGTCCCTCAGCTATTAAGACTTCCATTTTAACTCTGCATTTCATGATAAATGGAGATTTGCTCACATGGTGCATTTGCCATTACATTCTCACTGGTTTTCTTCCATTTCCGCTCTTCCCCACCAGCAGCCATGTCCCCACAGTAGCTGCCTGCTGCACCAAGTCCACTGTGCCACCTTTAATGAAGATTTCATCCCTTACAGCCAGCCTTGGACCACTCACCCCATTTTAAACACTTTGCTCTTTTAGCCCATGCCATCAGTCCATCTCAGTGTCATGACAAGAGCTTCAACTTGAAGTTTTCTCTGGGAACCTGCCATTTACAGCAGGGACACGAGGGTCACTGGGCAATGTCCCAGTATGTGACATCTCAATTCCAGTGTGGAATAGCAAGTGCCAATGGACTGGTTTCACGTGGCTTACCTCTGCAAATAGTTATAAGGCAGTAAGTAAGAGCAACAGAATAACACTCACTGACAGACCTGTGTAGTCTCACTTGTCTGTAATCCAGCCTCCCCGGTTATGTCTTCCCTACCAAAGACAAAGCCCTAGAACAGAAATGATGCTTTAGGAAGCTGACCTAGTTACAGATCAGCAAGCTGGTGAAACACACAAAAGGGTAAAGAAAATTAATGAACTCAATGTGCAGATCTATCCAAACCCCAGCCTAAAGAGCGCCAAGAGATCACATTGAGCTGGCAATTTAAATAAGATTTATGTCCTTCGACTCTGTTCCTGGGGCACTGAGGGTTGTGAAGGCTAGTCAGCACACTCAAAATCACTGTAAGTACCTCTGAGCTTCCGCTGTGTGGTCTGGCATAAAATCAGCATGGTCGGGGAGTGATTGGCAGCAGGGAGCTAGTTTATCAAATGAAGATAATGCCAACCAGGGGAAGGATCAAAGGAAAATGCATCATTTATGCTAGTCCTTCATTCCTGCTAGTAGAGATGTATCTAGAGGGACCACAAACCCTCTGGGACAGGGACTGTGACCTAGATCTGCAAATACACTGAGATACCAAATTCCCACTGGCATTTTTTACAGCATTAGGGGCCTAAATACCTTTGCTATAAATCCAAGCACCTAAAAAAGTTTCCTATATTTAATGTCATAAGTATGCCTTTGTATATAACTTATGCATATGCATATGCATACATGTTTGCAATTTTACCTCTGGTGACGTAAAGACGTGCCTGTGTCTGGAGATCCCAGAGGAGACATTTCCTGGCAGGGGAACTCAATTTTCCATACTGTTAAATTGTTGCCATAATCCTGGCACATTTTTGGCCCAGGTCAGCAAGCACTGTCCCAGATAATCCCGAGGTATGGCTCAGGGGTGTGCATGCAGCAGACACCATTGCCAACAGGTGGGCTGGATGTGGTCATGCCATGCAATCTGAAAGTTTGCCTGGAAGACATGGGCCACCCCACATCAGCTGGGCTCAGCAGCAGGGAGTAGATATAGGCACAATTATTAAGGAAATTGTCCAGGGTCACAGCAAAAGTCTGTGGCAGGAGAAGAAATGTTGATGTCCAGGGCCCCCCTTCCCATCATGGAACCAGAGCAACCTGTGGGATGGCCCAGCATCTCCAGTCCTCAGTTCACCTGGAGCTTCAGAGACTTGGGCTGTTTCATTTTCAAGGACAAACATCGTTCTTTCCTTCCCTCTGTAGTAAAGCTTTGCTGTTGTTCCAAAACACTTAAGAAGCTGAAGCTGCTCTAATCAAGCACAAATGAAAAGGCTGATACCCCTCTGTGCTGGTTTTGGCTGGGATAGAGTAAATTTTCTTCATAGTAGCTAGTATGGGGCTGTGTTTTGGATTTGTGCTGAAACAGTACTGGTAATACAGAGATGTTTTTGCTACTGCTGAGCAGGGCCTACACAGAGTCAAGGCCTTTTCTGCCTCTCACCCCACCCCACCAGCGAGTGGGCTGGGGGTGCACGAGGAGTTGGGAGGGGACACGGCTGGGACAGCTGACCCCAGCTGACCCAAGGGATATTCCACACCATAGGATGTCATGCTCAGCATATAAGGCTGGGGGAAGAAGGAGAAAGGGGGGGACATTTGGAGAGATGGTGTTTGTCTTCCCAAGTAACTGTTATGCATGATGGAGCCCTGCTTTCCTGGAGACGGCTGAACACCTGCCTGCCCATGGGAAGTAGTGAATGAATTCCTTGTTTTGCTTTGCTTGCATGCACAGCTTTTGCTTTACTTATTAAACTGTCTTTATCTCAACCCATGAGTTTTCTCACTTTGGCCCTTCCAATTCTCTACCCCATCCCACTGGGGGGGAGAGTGAGTGGCTGTGTGGGGCTTAGTTTCAGGCTGGGGTTAAACCATGACACCCTGGTGTCAAACACAAGATGACAAACCCTGTTATACCTGGGGCACCTCTGCAAGGCAGCATGTGGTCAGCAAAATCTGCAGCCTTCCAAAGAGATCCCCGCATTGCTGTGCCTTTCTCCGTATGCAGAGGGTGCCCACACGTGCCATGGATTATTGTCTGGAGGGGATAGGGTGCATCTGCAAAGTATTTTGACTCTTCCTAATAAAGAGGATATAAATATGGCAAAGGGTGTCACACGCTGCTGCTGGGCCTGGCTGCCTTTGAGCATGGCATGGCCATGGGCAGGGGCAGGGGGGCGTGTTGCAAGTAGAGGTGAAAAGCCCAGGTCCCAACTCTAGATCTGATTGCTTGAACCAGTCAATAGTATTTCTCCTCATGGTTTACCTAGGGAAACTAGGCTGAGTTAGTCTGTTCATGCAGATTGGATTCAGGATGTCTTTGGGCAGCTGAAATGCAATGTACTGCTTGAATTGACTGTATTAATTTGAAAAGATTAGCTGTCTTTGTACAACCCTGTATGCCCCCATGTAAATGACCTGTCTGACCTTTGTACCACCACTTCTATCCAACTTTTATCCTCTGTTTCCCTATTTGCCCTTAGTGACATGTCACACCCCCATTCTCCTGCCACCACATGCTGGCTGGGAGGAACAAGCCCTGAATTAACACTGAGAAGGTGAAGTAGGGCCCAGTCACAGCTATTACTGCAAGAACTGCTCTATGCCAGAGCTCAGATAAGTGAGCAAGTGGTTTTGAAATCTTCATCCATTTCTTTTATGCGTTGTGTCACTCAGGACTCAAGACTCAAATGTGCAGAGTAAGCAGATCAGCATCGCTGAAGCCAGAGGAACATCACCCCTGCTCCTGCCCATCTTTTCTCCCTAGTCCATTGTAGAGTTGTTACAATATAAACTCTTCATCTAATGTAGCTCCATGCCAAGTTGATATTCCCACTATGCTAGATATTTTGTAAATCCATTTAAGAATTCCCCTGCTCCCAAAAGCTCATAGAGATTAACTGGCTGCTTAAAAATTATACACCCACAATCCTATAGAAAATGGCAAAATTAGCAACAATTTGGGTCTCTTGACTTGGCTGCAGTGCTCCCACCCAGAGGACAGTGCTGCCTCACAGCACAGAAAATGATGACTGCTCTCCTGTGCAAGTGATGTCCAGGCACCTTGACTCTGGAGGTGGTGGCGGAATAAAGGTGCACACTGACCTGATATTCTCAGGCAGTTGAGTCTCCTACCCATGCTGGTGGAACAGGGTTGTGTCTGCAGCTTTTATTTAACACACACCAGTAATGGCCTCCCTGGGAAATCCTTCTTCCTCCCTGCCGCCAGACTGTGTCACTATATGTAACTCCACTGTTACCTGTGAAGTCTAGAGGAGGCAGAGGAAAAATCAATCAACAGGAACATTTTAACTGAATACAAAAATACATTTCAAAAAATAATTTTTGAGGCTGGGGGGGAGAGAGAGAGCAATTTGTTTATATAACACGTTATTTTCAGATTAGCGGATGGTTAATAATAATCAAAGCTGATTGCAGAAGCAATCATTTCAAAAGTAGACTAGCTTTCAAGCTTGGTAAAAAAAAAATCTGTTCAGGTTTTATACTCAAGGCACATATTTTACCAAAGGAAAAGTGGGGAGAATCAACAAGGCTCAGTGTTCAGCTGAAAAGTATAAAAACTGGGGCCATAAGGGCAGTAGACAGACGCAATCTACTCAGTCTTGGCCATCTAGCAGCTACACACACACACAGAACAAGGTCCTGGGAACACTGTCTCCTCAGCCACCTCAGGAAAGAAGACAGAATGGAGATTCATGGATGCAGCTGCAGTCATATCAGTACCTCTGCTTGTAATAAAGGCAGCAGACTAGCAAGGTGCTTTGCAAAATCTTCCCATTCACTCTGCAACACACTGAGCTACAAAGCAATCTTTGCTGCAAAGCTCTCTCTGTGTATGGCTTTGTATTGGAAAGTCAATTTATTCGCTGAAGTCAGATGGCTGGTTTGGGGCTTTTCTTTAACTGAGGGATGGATTAAAAACCAGTCCTATGCAATAAACAACACCTGGTATGGCAATAAAGCCGGCCTGATTTTCATTTCCTGATAAAGCTCTGCCTATTTTCTCTCCTTCCGCTGCAAAGAACTTGCAGGATCTCTCTCTCTATGGCTAATTTTAACTTCCTGATAATGTGATTGCCTTATAAAAAGTGAAATGATACTGAAAAATATGTGCATAGGATTTGACGTGTGTGTCAGATTAGGGGAAAAGTGCACTGCAGCTTTCTATCATTTGTCTGAGATGATGTGTGTTTACTCACTTCTACAAAACATTTTCCATATTTTATGGGCTTATAGCTCCCATCAAATTAGTGAGAGTTATTGGTGCCCTTCACATCTGAAATAAGTCAGCTCATTAAATGCAACTCATTCCATCATAAGAGACTTTACAGCAGCACACGACACCCATCAACTCCTTTTCTAGGGACCTTTTCCAGTAAAGTGATCTAAAGCACAGAGGAAGGTTTAGATGCAGGGAGCTACACTCTGTGCTCAGGTACAGGCAGCAGCTTGTGGTGCAGCTCAGATCATACAGATTACTTTTCTGAGATGACTCTCTTGTTTAAAAGGAAGTTTTCTAGGTCTGGTATTAAGAAGGCAGCATCTTGAAACCTCCCCTGAAATATTTGCCTTAATTTCTCTGAAGTCATGGCTGTTGCCTTAAGTTCCTCTTCTACATAAAGCAAGCAAGTAGGCCAGAACCAAAGAGCTTTCTGATTGCTAAGCAAACCCAAATCTGACCCACCATCCTCACTGTCTCCCTTAGTTCTGCTGAATCTGCAAGGTGCCCTAGTTTTCTGAGATATTTGCCTACTGTTAAGAAGATTTGAATGAATGGACAAAAGCTCACTATAATTTTTTTTGCAAGTGTATAAAAACCTTGACAAAACATTTCCAAAGAGGCATCTTGCAAAATTCATGCTTTCTTACTGCCTTTTCCCATGTGTTTCCCTGATAGAGGCAAGAGACAGAAGCATTAAAGGAAAACCTTGAATGCCATCCTCTATCATCTTGTTGCCTTTGATTTCCAAGCATAACAAAAGTCCAGTCCATAGCAGTCCAGCTGACTGAGCTTTTCATACAGCACCTTCTCAGTGAAATCTGGATGAAACAGCCTTGAAATGTGAAGGTCCCAGTTCTCAGTCAATGCGTTGAACAAATATTAGAGCCAGCCTAACCACCAGCCTGCATCAGGCAGCATCTCCTGTCCTGCCTGTGTGGCACCAGCTTTGGTCACTGCTGGGGAGAATAAGGTCACTCCACTGACTGCTAACATGTGGCACCACGCTGCAGAGGAGCCACTCCTTTCCTTGTGATCATCTGGTGTTGACACCAGGACTGAGCCTAGAAACACCAGCCAAATCACAGAGAGCTCTTCTGACTAAAGTGCCCACTTAGACACCCAAGAGATCCAAAATTGGTTTGGGTTGATGGCAAGTTGAATTGAGTCAACAGTGTACCCCAGCAGCCAAAAGGGCAGCCGTGTCCTGGGGTGCATCAAGCGCAGCATAGCTAGCCCGTCAAGGGAGGTGATTGTCCCACTCTGCACCATGCTGGTGTGGCCCCACCTCGAGTACTGTGTGCAGTTTTTGGTGCCTCAGTATAAGAATATCAAACTATTAGATTGTGTCTGGAGGGGGGTGAACAAGATGGTGAAAGGCCTTGAGGGCAAGGCAAAGAGTGGCTGAGGTCACTTGGCATGTTCAGCTTGGAGAAGAGAAGGCTGAGGGGTGACCTCATGGCAGTCTACAACTTCCTCAGGGAGGGCAGCAATAGGACACAAGGAAATGGAATGAAGCTGTATCAGGGGAAGTTCAGACTGGACATTAGGAGAAGGTTTTTCACTGGAGAGGGTGGTCAGTCACTGGAACAGGCTCCCTAGGGAACTGGTCATGGTGCTAAGCCTGTCAGAGGTCAAGGAGCATCTGGGTAATGCTCTTAGTCATATGGTTTAGTTTTAGGTAGTCCTGCAAGGAGCAGGGAGTTGGACTCAATGATACTTATGCCTCCTTTCCAACTTGAGATATTCTATGATTCTATGAAAATCTTCCATCTTTAGCCACTTCTCAACTACAACCAACAGCCACAAGCCATGTACCAGACTGACACGACCCAGCACATTTACATTTACAAGCGCATACAAAAGTATATTAAAAATATATTTAAAAAAATATTATCTGCATGAGGTCCAGTTGGTGCTAAATGAAAGCCTGAACTTTCAGATACTGGTGACTAATATCAGCAAATATCTATGTGGTTCCTGAAAGGAGGAGGCAGCCACCCTGCACATGATTTGCCCCATGCCCTCTGCAGCTTTATGCCTACAAGAAGGTCCCACCACTTGCACAGCTTCCCCCAACATGGAGTCCACCTCCAGCATCAGGGTCTGTGGGCTGGGATCATTTCATTTGTCTGTAAGCAGCAAGTACCTATTAAATATAATACTGAGACTGACTCATCTCCAACCAAAAGTCTGAAATTATCCTGTTACAGTGCTGGATCAGAGGGAAACAATACTTTTAGTCAGCTTGACCTGACTAAAGTTCATCACAAGAAGATGGTGATGTTTTCCTCCATGGAGAGAGGGAAATAGGTGATAGAACTACAGATGGAAGAGAATTGCAGGAGGAAAACAGTAAGAAAGGCATAGGAACTTACAGGCGAAGATATTATTTACTAAGCCCAGAAAAAAACAACCTTTCCTTTAATTTACAAGTGGTTTTAGTGGTGCCATAAGCAGAGGCTGAGCCATATTAAGCAAAATCAGTTTTGCAAATAAGCCCATAATAAATGTATTTATTTTTGACCGACTGTTCACTAGTAATAAGACACAAGTACTGTTTAATACTTTTATTTGTTTAATATTTCCTGCTTATTGAAACTTCCCTCTCAACAGCAATTTAGGAGACTGAAGGAAGCACCACGGACTGCGTATGAACCCCGCTGCCTGCCTGGAACATCATTCTGGTGGTATTTTAATATGGTTCAGCTGTGGTGTGGATAGGTCACTGCTTTTACTGGAGAAATGCTGAGCTATTTCAGTTACAGGTCTTCATGGAGTACACACACAGGGGAGCACGGTGAGCGTCTGGAAAGTCAAAGTAATTTTATGGCTTCTTCACCTCACTACAAGCTGCTTTGGGCTGTGCCTAGGGTCAGAGTCAACCACTCTGACATGTAGTCAGAGAGAAAATACTAGGTACAACCAAACTGCAGATTTTTGCACTTTTTGTCTATTTTGGTGACATTTTGACATGAAAATCTTCAGATCAGCTCTCATCAGGTTTAGATGTGTAGGTTTAGACAGTTGCCAAGTTTGTTGTACAACTGTTTAGCTTTTCAATTCCCAGATGACCGTGAAATATATAGTATGTGTTAGTACTATTTTATATCATGTAAGTACAGACTGTGCCATTCCAGTCCTGCACGCTGTCCCACCAGAGGCCATGGCAGAGGAAGGCTGCCTGCCTGTTTGGGCTGGGAGCTGTGGTTGATGTTTGAGGAAGTCCCCCTGTGCCCAGAGCGGTGTGGACCCCGCTCCAGGCTTCACCTTGCCCATGCCAAACTAGAACTGAAGCAAAGGGATATATTTAACCTGTATGATGTTGGTAAATGCAGTGCTCATCCCACAGGAGGTACAGATGAGGAGGTGAGGTGCCATCTGCTAAAATTCACAGCCAAGAGCCTTAGACGGACGAACCATAGATGTTTCAATGTCTCTGGGGGAACTAGGGAAATCACTATGGGGCTGAAAAGCTGCTAAAGCCCGAAGCTCCCAAAGAACAACACAGAGATCATAGAATTATAGAATAATTTAGGTTGGAAAAGACCTTTAAGATCATCAAGTCCAACCGTCAACCTAACACTCCCAAGTCCACCACTAAGCCAAGTCCCTAAGGGCCACATCTACTCATCTCTGAAGTACCTCCAGGCACGCTGACTCCACCGCCTCTCTGGGCAGCCTGTTCCAATGCTTGACAACACTTCTGGAGAAGAAATTTTCCTAATATCCAATCTAAACCTCCCCTGACACAACTTGAGGCCATTTCCTCTTGTGTTACTTGTTACTTGGGAGAAGAGACCAACACCCACCTCACTACAGCCTCCTTTGAGGTAGTTGTAGAGAGCAACAACTACCCTGATATTCCTTTTCTCCAGATTAAGCCCTTCTTTGGACAAGCTCCAGCACCTCAATGTCTTTCTTGTACTGAGGGGCCCAAAACTGAACGCAATAGTCAAGGTGTGACCTCACCAGTGCCGAGTACAGGGGCAAGATCACTGCCCTGCTCCTGCTGGCCACACTATTCCTGATGCAATCCAGGATGCCATTGGCCTTCTTGGCCACCTGGGCACACTGCTGGCTCATATTCAGCTGGGTGTCAACCAACACCCCCAGGTCCTTCACCACCGCACAGCTCTCCAGCCACTCTTCCCCAAGCCTGTAGCATTGCATGGGGCTGTTGTGACCCAGGATCCAACAATTAGCTTTGTAAAATCTCATTCAGCTGGCGTCAGCCCATCGATCCAGCCTGTCCAGATCCCTCTGCAGAGCCTTCCTACACTCAAGAAGATCAACATTCCTGCCCAACTTGGTGTCTTCTCCAAACTTACTGAGGGTGCACTCAATCTCCTCACCCAGATCATTGATAAAGATATTAAACAGAATCAGCCCCATTACTGAGCCCTGGGGAAGACCACTTGTGACTGGCCAACAACAGGTTTTAACTCTGTTCATTACAACTCTTTGGGCCTTGCCATCCAGCCAGTTTTTTACCCAGCAAAGAGTACACCCATCCAAACCATGAACAGCTAGTTTCCCCAGTAGAATGCTGTGGGATGTTTCCATCAAAGGCTTTATTAAAGTCCAGGTAGCCAACATCCACAGCCTTTCCCTCATCCACTAAGCGGGTCACCTTGTTGTAGCAGGACATCAGGTGAGTCAAGGAGGACCTGCCTTTCATAAACCCATGCTGACTGGGCCTGATCACCTGGTTGTCCTTTACGTGCCATGTGATGGCACTCAAGATGATCTGCTCCATAACCTTCCCTAGCACCAAGGTCAGACTGACAGGCTTGTGGTTACCCAGATCCTCCTTCTGGCCCTTCTTCCAGATGGGCGTCACATTTGCTAACCTCCAGTCAAGTGGGACCTCCCCAGTTAGCCAGGACCTCTGATAAAGGATTGAAAGTGTCTTGGTGAGCACTTCTGCCAGCTCCCTCAGTACCCTTGGGTGGATCCCATCCAGCCCCAGGGACTTGTGTGTTTCTAAATGGTGTAGCAGGTCACTAACTGATTCCCCTTGGATTATGGGGGCTTCGTTCTGCTCCCCATCCCTGTCTTCCAGCCCAGGGGGCTGGGTACCCAGAGAAAACTGGTCTTACTATTAAAGACTGGGGCATTAAGTACCTCAGCCTTTTCCTCATCCTTTGTCACTATTCCCCCCACATCCACTAAAGGATGGAGATTCTCCTTAGCCCTCCTTTTGTTTGTATTGCAGTTACAGAACCATTTTTATTGTCTTTTATGGCAGTAGCCAGATTAAGTTCTAGCTGGGCTTTGGCCCTTCTAATTATCTCCCTGCATAACCTCACAATGTCCTTGTAGTCTTCCTGAGTTGCCCGCCCCTTCTTCCAAAGGTCATAAACTCTCTTTTTTCTCCCAAGTTCCAGCCAAAGCTCTCTGTTCAGCCAAGCCAGTCTTCTTTCCCGATGGCTCATCTTTCAACACATGGGAACAGCCTGCTCCTGAACCTTTATGATATCCTTCTTGAAGAATGTCCAGCCTTCCTGGGCTCCTTTGCCCTTCAGGACTGCCTCCCAAGGGACTCTGTCAACCAGTGTCTTGAACAGGCCAAAGTCTGCCCTCCAGAAGTCCAAGGTGGTCATTCTGCTAATGCTCCTTCTGACTTATCTGAGAAACAAAAACTCTATCATTTCATGATTGATATGCCCAAAATGGCCTCCAGCCATCACATCATTCACAAGTCCTTCACTGTTCACAAACAACAGGTCCAGTGGGGCACCTTCCCTGTCTGGCTCACTCACCAGCTGTGTCAGGAAGTTATCGTCCACACACTCCAGGAGCCTCCTAGACTGTTTCCTCTCTGCTGCACTGTATTTCCAGAAGACATCTGGTAAGTTGAAGTCCCATGCAAGAACAAGGGCTAAAGATTGTGAGACTTCTCCCAGCTGCTTATAGAGTATTTCTTCTGCCTCTTCATCCTGGTCTGTAACAGATTGCCACTATGGTATCTGCCTTGTTGGCCTTTCTGCTGATTCTTACCCATAAACAATCATCCCTATTGTCACCATCATCAACCTCTAGACAGTAAAAACACTCTCTAGCATACAGGGCTACCCCACCACCTCTACTTCCTTGCCTGTCCCTTCTGAAGAGTTTATAGCCATCCATTGCATCACTCCAGTTGTGCAAGTCATCCCATCATGTTTCTGTGATTGCAACAATATCTTAGTTTTCCAGCTGCACAACAGCTTCCAGCTCCTCCTGTTTGTTGTTCATGCTGTATGCATTTCAGTTGGACTATTGATCCCGCCACCTTTTTTTGGGGAGAAGCCCTAATTCCTACATGACCATTCTCAGGCGCTTCCATCATTTCTAACACATCAATAACCATCACATCTTTGCTGCTGCATGGATCTCCACCCTCTACCTCCACTGAGATGGCAGACTGAAGGCCCTCACTAGCACACTGTCTCTCAAACATTACCATGCTGCCCCCAAGCTTATCTCTAGGGACTGGTTTTATCCCTTTCCCCCTTCAAATCTAGTTTAAAGTTTTTTCAATAAGCCCTGCTAACTCCTGCGCAAAGATTCTTTTGCCGCTTTGAGGCAGAGGTACCCCATCTGTCACCAGCAGGCCTGGTGTCATATAGACAAATCCATGATCAAAAGCACCAAAATTCTGCTGGTGACACCAGTCATGGAGCCATGTATCCATCTGCTGGCTCTTTCTGTTACTTTCCTCATCACTCCCTGCAGCTGGAAGGATAGAGGAGAACACAGCTTGTGCTCCTGATCCCTTAACCAGTCATCCCAAGGTCTTGAAGTATCTCCTGATGGCCCTTGGACTTCTTGTTGCAACTTCATTGTTGCCTACCTGAAAAATCAATAATAGATAATAATCTGAGGGCCATATCAGGGTAGTAAGTTTTCTCATCACATCTTCAACCTGGGCCCCAGGGAGGCAGCAGACTTCCCTAAGAAGTGGGTCCAGTCTGCATAGTGGGCCTTCTGTTCCCCTCAGAAGAGAGTCTCCTATGACAATGACCCATCTTTTTATCTTTATGGAAGCGGTTTTGATGCAGGGCATAGCCTGACTTAACCTCAGCGACACCTCCAAGCTAGATGAACCATCATCCTCATTATTGTCTGTTTCTACTTGCAGACCCTTGTACCTATTATGCAAGGGCACCTGGGAAGGTGGGGTAGTCACAGAGGAGACGTGCCTCCTGTGCCAGGCAAGAACTCATTGCCGCCTTATCCCTTAAGTCACTGTGTTCAGCCAGGTGGAGAGAGGATAGGGAATCCTCTGTACCATGTGTCTTGTCTGCCTGTTGGGCCTGTCCCAGGGACATGGCGATCCCAGGCATTGTACATTGTATGAAGGCTATCCCAGATCACTAAAACAACCATTTAATTTAGGGTCTAGATCAGAAAATCTGAGGGGCCACACTGTAACCCAGAATAGCCTTGTGAAAGGAAGGTTCGGGCATTTTCTCAACAAGATTACAGACCTATACACTACATATATTCCAGGACCCTCCTGAGACACTTGACTGTGGTGTGGTATGTTGATCAAGCAGCATGCATGAGGGAGCTGTAGGCATTAGAAGCATTAGACACATTAAAGGCTGGTTCACGGATGGGTCTCTAAGTGCAAAATGAGCTGACATCTGTTGGGTGTCAGAGAACAAAAGTTATGTCTCTTAGAAACATTCCTCAGCATGTCATAAACTTTAGTCTGAAGGGTGAGATTTGCAGAGGCAACATACTCTATCAGAGAGTGCTCCTTGACATTTTGGAGACAGCAGGAAGGAGCAGAGCACAGCCACCTGTCTTAAGTCTCATCATTGTAATTGCTCCAACATTGCCAAAGAAATCCACAGCTTCGAACATGCAAAACACCACAAGATTTCTGAAGAGTTTTTGACTGACACAATTTTTAATGTCAAGAATTAAGAGACTGAGAGATGTCAGAAGAGCAAAAATTTACATGCCAGACAGAAAAGATATTCTGATTAATAAGAAAAAGGAATTTGGAGCATGACATCAATCCTTTGATTTGCAAAAGTCCCAAAGGACGTTAAACTGACATGAAAGGTCTTAAAACAGCAACATTTTTAACTTAACAGCAATATGATTTATTTACTCTGTCTTTACCTAATGGAAAATAGGAAGTTTCCCAAGATTGACAAGATACACATACATAGCCCACCTCAGCAAATGATCTATTACTCAATAAAATCATTGTGCTTATTTATCTTGTACCTAAATATTCAGCAAAAAACCAAACCATTCCAGGCAGCATTTTAAAATGCATGTTTCAAGGAAGCCAATGCCCTTTCTGAATAACTTATTGGCAGTTGATTTCACAACTTTCTATCTTTGCTAACTATTGTATCCCACATCCAGGAACCCAGAGTGAGACCAGAGGGCAAGTCTTTAAGATACAACTTTCTGTCATCTTAATTTATCAAATACATATTGGTCTCCCAGTGGCATCAAGCCCAGGGGCCCATGTGGCAGAAAGGGGCCACCACAGGGCTCCAGCTCCCTCCACAGCAGCCAGCCCACCAGCCAGGCTGGGTGGAGGGCTGGGACTGCCCCAGTCGCTTGCCAGCATCCACACCAACATATTTCTCAAGTGTTTATTTTCTGATGTTCCTGCATCCCAGGAAATGCTAACATCCGCGCTGATTGCTGAGGACATTTCTTCCTGCTCCTGCAGGTCTTCCAGCAGAGCTTTGTACCTGCACCCATCCCTTCTGAGCCAGGTCTTCAGGACCTCCAGTACTTGCTGCCTGTGGATGTCTCAGTGCAATATGGTCATGGCTTTGGATCTGCTGTTACGGCTCAGGCTCGCTTCCAGCCCTCTGGTGTCTCCTTGGCTGCTGGTTATTTGTAATGGAAGACAGGTTCTTCACGTCCACACACAGAGGGACATGCTGCGCTCAGAGTGTGTCAGCAAGAACAGAAATGTCTCAGAAACACACAGCTGTTCTCCCAGCTCTGCTCTTCCAGGTAGCCGCTGAACCACGACCCTTTGTGGTGGTTTATTTTGCACACTTTTTTTACAACATCTTACTCATCCAACAACACAAAGCCCACAAAAATTGCACCCGCCTGAGTGACAGCTTACCCTAGAGCACCACTTCAGACTCACTTCACTGAGCTTCATGCATAGAATTACAGAATAATTTAGGTTGGAAAGACTCTTAAGATCATTGAGTCCAACTGTAAACCTAACAGTACCAAGTCCGCCACTAAACCATGTCCCTAAGCATCACATCTACACATCTTTTAAACACCTCCAGAGATGGTGACTCAACCACTTCCCTGGGCAGCCTGTGCCAGTGCTTGACAACCCACACAAGACTCATTTCACTCAGGTTTATATCTCTCAATCTTAGGTGGTTAGTGTAGGCCATCTTTATGGTCAATGTAGGGAAATAGGTCCCTTTATGTAAATTATTTATTCTAAATATGTTTCAGTCTAAATATTTCTATCTATAGTTTCAATTAAAACTATAGAATGAAATTAATTACATTCTGAAAGTGCCAGTTTTCCTCCATGGACTGTAAAGGGGGTCTCGACAACTCAGATACAGATGTACAGTTGGTGAGATGGATCGCAGCAGCGGGGTATAAACACAATGCACACAAAATTAGAGGCAGCACATCAGCACGACATGCACCAGACAGCTCTGAAGCAAGCCAACATCGCTCACAGCAGCCGTGCTGCTCTGCACAGAGAAACACCATCCCCCTTCACCTCCAGTGGATGGGAGGACGGTGCAGGAGGGTTCCACCACAGCCTGGGCAGTCCTGGGACTGCATGGTGTGTCCACTTCAGCAAGCGGTTAATGTTCCTGCACACCATCACAGGGTGTACTCACTAGTGAGCATACAACCTGGACAGTCTTCACACTGCACATTTTCCTAAGGGTCTGCAAACATCTACTGCTGTCTGAGCTCCCAAATCAGGCTCCCTCAGCAAACCTTCCTTTAATGCTTTCTCAGTGACATTGAACATGATGTTATCCCCAAGCAAATAATCTTCAGCATTTCCTTGCTCCCAGTTTCCTGCTTTTTTGCCTCAGTTTGGTGTTACGCTCACCCTCCTACACAGTGAGGAGACCAGAATTGGTGCCAGGCTCTTTGGGGACAGCAGAACTTCCTAAACATTTTCAATGATTCATCCAAAGGGATAATAAAGTGGATCCTGTGATAATACATTATAAATAACCATATCCATTTCCAACATTGTACACACTAAAAAGCAACTTTTATGCTGCCTTTTTTTTTAACATGCTCCTGAGATGTTCACAGGCATGCAACATTTCCTCCCAGCTCTTCAAGACTCAGGAAAATTACCCCATAAGAAAAGTGATAAAACCAACTTGCAAGCCTTGGTGCTTTTCCTTGTGGGTTTTTTCTTTTTTCTAGTTGAACAGATTTTCTTGCACAGTCCCTGGGGATGAGATTCCTTTAACTACAGTATACACAGCAGTTAGTTTCCCCAGGCTTTCTTTATTGTCTATGGAGAGAAACAGGCACTTCAGGTGATGCCAAAGGAGATCTAACAGAGGGCAGGTGATTGCAGTGTAAGAACTGCCTGAGCCTCTCCATAGCCTACAGAGGGAGCCAGCAGCCACCATCTCACATGTAGCCTTCTGAAGACAGATGAGATTGGCTCCACTTTGGGTTTTGGACAACACTTGTGCCATGCTTCTGGTGGTTGCTTCTGGCACTTTGCCCAGTCTGGTCTCTGCTGGTCCTTCTCCCCATTAGCAATCCAGAGTGAGGTTCATAGCTGAAACCAAACCCCAGGAGCTGCAAGCAGACACCAGCTTAACAAACACCTCCATCTGGCAAACTCGGAGCCCAGCTCAGTGCATGCAAACACCTGCTTTTGCGTGGTAACACTTCATTATTTTGCAAACACTGCACTGCACTATATTGCATATGCATATGGCAAATACCCATACTGCATATGCAACCGCATTTGGCAATTTGGGCTTTCACTCACTCTCCCTAGTGATCCCCAGGCATGTCCCCAGAGAGGTCATTTACCCATCCATTACTGAGAGGAAAGGCAGTCTAATGCCTAAGTATGTCAGTCTGGGACTCAGAAATCATTTCTCTTGACAGGTTTTTGCATCATTCTACAGACAGGCATTGCTTTTCGCATGCCAGACTCCTGGCTGCATCTGCAGTGAGTCGGTGGCCCTGAGCTGGCTGGGACACCCAAGCTCTTCAAGGCCATGTTGTCCACCATGGGTGAAGTACATTAAGGTGAGGACAATGCAGGTTGAGCTGAGCCTGCCCTTCAGGGTAACGTTGTGGTCCTTCTTACCCTTGTACTCTGACACCGTTTCCCCTGGAACCTAGTGGTGGCCCTGCAAACTCTCTACCTGGTACATCTGTGGACAGCTAATGAATTTTGGCTTCAGTCTAGGTCCAGCCCATGCCTGAACAGCAGCACTAAAACAGACCACCTACCTCTTACCCATGCCATGACCATCACTACTCTGACTAATCTCGTAGACAACAGACCACTCACCCCATGGTGTCATTGTTAGTTTTAAATGTTTTTTTATCATTAGCACTAAGAAACACAAAAACCATTGAGTGCCCCTTGTGCTGGGGGCTGTACAAGCTTAACACAGAAGAGATATTTGTCCTTTTAATAAGGAATGACCTCCTAAAATAAAACCCTCAATCCATGTCACCTATTAACTTTTTAACAAAGAACCCAGGCTTTTGACCTTTATTACTCAGCATTTGAACCAAGCATGATCTGAACAAGAAAGTCTCCATCTCTGCTTACCAGAGATGTTTCCAAAACACAGAATGAATTTCCCCTTTAAGAATGTGTATTCCTTATTAATACCCTACCATTAGCAAAGTAATTTCTGCCATCATAATTGGTTTTCCTCAAAATTTTCTATATGGTGCAAGGAAATGGTGTAGTAATTACTTATTGCTTCCTTTAGCATTTATTTTCATGGAGCAATCAGAATTATCTATATCCAAAAAGAAAATTTGTTTATGTAATAATGTCCCCTCAATTAGTTTGCTGAAGTCCCTCACATACTAAAAACATCTTCCTTATCTGTATTTTTCAATCTGAATCCTTTTGCCTGCGTGCCAATCCCAACTTATTTACAAACTTGCAGAAAGCCTGTGCTTCCATTCCCTTCAACTGCCCCAGGGGAATAAAAAAAGAATAGCTCAATTTCATGTCTTAGTTCAAGACAATGAACCAAGTGGAAATGAATAAAAATTTTGCTACTGTTGTGAACCGCTGAAAAAATGAAAACGGAAGTTGAAATTTAGGGTTCATCTTCACTTAGCATAAGAAAGACTTTCTGCTCAGAGTTCAGAACACATTTCTGCAGATATTAATGTTTAAAAAAAGGCCTGCTGGGCAAGAATTCTTAAATTCCGTTTTACAGTTGAATAAGCAGAAGTGCAGAGAGACAGAAAGACTGCTGGTTTACTGTAAATATTGGACACATTTCTCCCCTCTCAGTAGACAATGTATATAGTTAATATTTAAAAGATTCCTAGCAGATGTGTTGTAAATTAGCATTTATATGCAAGTGTTCTTTGAGGAATTTGGCTACTTTACTGTTCAGAGATAAGAAATAATAGGTCAGATATGAAAGATCACTTTCCTGAAACTCTCATGAAAACTGGTGACACTCACAGCTGACTTGAAGCAAATCCCGTACAACTGCACAGTAGCAAAGACACGAGAAGAAATCTGTTTTTTCTAACAACCTGACTTTCCATCTTCTCTGTTGCTTGCCTACAACCCAAATCAAAACACACTGCAGCCAGTGAGAGTGGTTCCAGTCACGTGTTGAGCAAATATACAGAAAAATATTATACCATTTGGGATCCTATGGAGCTGTTTTTAGGGAGGAGAAAATAGAGGATGGAACTATATATGTGAGTGAAGTGTAGGCAGCAAAAAATGGGGACAGTTTTTATATGAGTATAATATTTATAGAACCAAGGTGCAAACAAGATCTTTTGATTTAGATTGAGAGTGATTTCTATGCTGTAAGAAGACACTGAGCCATATTAAGCAAAACCAGCTTTGCCAGCAAGCGTGTAAGTATGCGTGTGCATTTCTGTGGTGCTGATTAACGGCTGGGTGAATGCCATAGGACATCTAAGAACTCTGAAATACTTTCCTTTGCTTCATGTTTTCTGCTGATGGCAACTTCTCCCTTGCCTGTCTGCTAGGTTATGGGCGAGCCGGTCCCCACCCCAAGGCCTCTGGCACAACAGTCTACAAAGAAATGGCATCCACCAACTCACACCTCACCTCCCAAAAGGCGATGTGAGATGTGTTGCCTTGATCCATATAAACACATTGAGAAAACATGAATTCAGGCTAGAGGTGTCTGACTGCAGCAGTATTCTTAGGATAATTACAAAAATAAAGCCAGTGAGACTCTCAAAACCTTCCAGCACAGCTTTGTGTATTCCTGTTGAGTTCAAACAAATCAGAGTTAGCTCAACCCAGGCTGAAAGTTCTGTGTCAGAGAGGCTCATTTCAACTTCATAAAATTCAATGACTTTTCCAATCTCTACCTGACAAATTTTGTTCATCCTTTTCCAGATTTAGGAAGTAGTATGTACTTGTACAGCATTCGGTAAATCAGAGTCAGCACATACCACCACTATGAAACACAGGAAGGATAAGAAACCATTATATGACTCATCAGAGACAGAATCAGTGAAAATCAAAAGAAATATCCAATCATAAAATCACCGTTGCCTCCGAGATTGTGATAAACAGGCCAACTGTTAAAGGAGAACTGTCTCTATCCTTCTCACACTCAGACATTTGCTGCTTTTCAAACATTCAAGTCCATTTGTTCTCTTAATAGCGTGTTGATTGATTTGATGCTGGAGATAGTGGGTTTGTAAAGAGCATTGTCTTTCCTTTTGTACCCCTTCCTCGCGTGCACCTGCCTGTTATGGTAAAAGATTACACAGTATAATAATCTATTATTTCTACTTATTTTTTCACCAATATCTTGGCTGCTGCACAAACAAGAATCTTGTTTATTACTTCTAGGTAAGCTGATAAGAGAATTTTTCTGTCCTACTATTTTCTGCAAAGGCTTCTCTTCTATTCACACTTCCAGTCGATCCTGGAACATCACCCCATTTACAGAGGTAACAATATTTGGAGTAGAACTGAGCATTTGATTTGTGGGACTTGCTGTTTAGATCTAAACTCTTCACGGTGCTCTGGCAATACTAGCATATGTTTAGGAGCTGAAGTCAACACAGGAAGTCTGAAATCCCAATTTGTATGGGGAAGGCAGAAGGGGATTTCAGTGAAAGCACCTACCAACTAAGTTTTTCAGGCAGGCTGTTCCTTAAGGACAGCACCTATGTGCCTAAGCTTACGTTGTCTCCCACACAAACCCAAACGAGGAGTTGCATATTGTTAAAATGCTCCAAAATCGCAACTGCAGATTTATTTGTAATAACAGGTTTTAGATTTTCCCAGCATTGCACGTCTTGCACAGATCCCCATCCAGCAGCAGCCTCCCAGGACCCCCATGCAACTACAAAAGCTGAAGAGTTTCATTCATTAATCTCTGACTGTAACTTCTTAGCTGTGGTATGTCCTATGGAAAAGCTTTGAGTCCTGCCTGGCAGATTTCTAATCATGGGGGCAGATTTATTTTAAATAAAAAATTCACAAAGCAAAAATACATTGATTTGTATAATGAAGGTGAATCACAGGTGTCAGATGCTACACTCATGATTCATGGCGTCACTCTGCTATTGTAATTGAGATTTGTAAACTGTAATTAGTTTTTTGCAGCTTTTTAATCATGAGTAACCCCAGAAAAAAACAAAACAAAACAAAAAACCCTACCACTACTTTGGGATGCAGTAATGTGGGGAAATGCACATATTAAAAAAGGATGAAAAAAGGACTGTCAGAGTGAGCCAGAGGCAGCAAGTCAGGAGGCAGGACTCGCACAAGCTGCTGGCCTGGGGTGCAGAGGTGTGGAAACTGAGTGCTTCAGTGGTACAGCACACTTGCGTGACTTTAAGCAAAACAAATTTATCCCTCTTCATCTCTCATCTGTAGCCTTCCTATCCTTACCCCTCCTCCTATCCCACTTACTCACACTATGAACTCTTTGGAGCTGCACCTCTATTTTGGTACGTATTTATGCAGTGCCCACACCAGCTCAGCCGCACGCACAGAGCTGCATCAGTACCAAATCCCTGACGCAAACCAGAGAGGAAACATCATTCCTGAGAGCTGCCAGCTCACCTTCCCACCCTGCACCTGCACCTCCCTGCCTCTGCAACACAGGTAGAGCATAATAAATTGTTCTTGGTCTTGAGTACTCACCCCTGAGCAAGTGTGAGGTTTCTCCTCCTGCAAAGACTCTGCAGAGGACTGGAGGTTTTCACAGGCATTTAATTCACTTCAAATTTTAACTGAGCATCTCAAAATAATAGTGAGAAGGGAAAACTACTTATGTTATAATTAGATATGCCAGAAATAACCTCACCTTTTTCCTGATAGTATTTACATTAGTATTCATTGGGAATAAAACATTGTGAATAAGCTAATGAAATGACTCATTTGTTCATTTGCCTATGCATGTTGATAACTATATGCCAAGAACCCAATCATTTGTTAACAGCCTCATTTATTTTGAGGAAGCTGCTGTCAGTTAAAACACACTGGCCAGCTGCCATGCATCCCTTCACCTTTCCCTCCAGCCTTCATAAATCTCTGATTAACCTCTCAAGCATCTTAGGCAGTTTTGTGAGGAAAACAGCAGCATCTGTTTGGAGACAACCACTGCTCATCTGCTCACCCTGCAAAGGTTTCTTGGTCCTTGCCTGCTCCCCTGTCCATTGCATCCTGCTGATGCAGCTCATCACTGCTAGCCTGCACAGACATTTCTCATCATCATTTGGTGCTTTGCTATTGCTCTGTATAAGAGGAAAGGAAGCCATAGCTCTCCTCGTCTCTTAACCAAGCAGCTAAGATTAGTCATAAACCAGATCATTTGCTCTCAGTGTGGTTTTGAATGAAGCTGTTAAAAGTAGCCATTATTCTCCATTATGCACAAGGCACACACAAGAGCTGTCCCTCTGCTCCTGAATTTGGTGGGGAGGCCACCAGAAACCAGTGACTGGCAACTTTCCCATCCACAAGTACTGTCAGTGCTTATCCAGCCTCTGGATATTTCTGAGCATCCACGTGAGACGTGAGTCGGTGCCAATATCTCATTCTTTAAGTGGGCACTTGAGGCACAGAGCTGAAATAACTGTTCAAGGTCACGCATGAAGACTGATCAAGAAATGGAGCATGTGCTTTCCCCTCCCCTAGATTAGATCAAATCCTTCCATTCTGGGGGAAAGTGAGCATCCTGGCCCAGCCTGCTCCTGGAGTCACAGCAGGTTTCAGCAGGATGAATAGAGATAGGTCTGTCTTGGGAAAACCTCTGCTGCTTCCAAAGCTGGCATCTCCAGTTTTCTTGGTGGAGCACAGTGCTGGGGTCACTAGGACATACTATTTTGGGTTCAAAGGAGGTAACACACAGCCCCAGTACACACTGAGAAGAAGCATTTCTACATCAGTTCTACATCAGATCTACATCTACATCTACATCATCTACATTTCTACATCATCTACATCAGTTGTGTAGGCAAGTCCTCTTTTTTCCCTATCGTATAGATCCTCTCACAGCCAACTTGAGACAGGACAGTATTGATGAATATGGTATGCTTCATTTCTGCCACCACTGAACAACATTGTCACCCTCTGCCAAACAGCGTCACACAGTTACTGGTCTTATTTTGTATTGCAGTAGTTTTCAAACTATGGCCCATGTACCCTTGAGGTCTGGTTAGCAGTCTGTTGCTGGCAGAGTTTATGTATTAAACACTCACACTTACAAACTCATCAATTAGAAGTTGAATGCTATGGACACCCGGCATCCCACCAAATGCTGCAAGGGTAACAAATGGGTCAGCTCCGAAGTGGTCTGGGATTGTCTGGATCCTTATTACCAACAGGAAAAATATCCACGTCTTAGCTTGTGTTCCAGGACCATATGGCATGTTTTATCGAAATGTTAATAAAGTAGAAGAAAGATATTGGGCTACCAAGAGGAGCTGAATGCATTACAAGGAATGGAAAATATAGAGCAAGAATAGAAAGGTGCCATAATGGTGGAAAATCCTGAGACACTTGCAGGGTGCAACTTCAACATCAGGTGAAGTGTTGGTTAAATGCTATATTAGCGTTTATAGGAAGGAGGATAATCCTGAACCTGGGTGTGCTCAGAAACATCCCTTGGTCTGGATGACCTCAGGAAGTCACTCTACTCTTCAGGCTTCCAGAGTGAGGTCCAGGACTTCTCCTGGCCCTTTCCTTGCAGTGCCTTCTTGCTGCAGGCAATCCATGCTTACAGTGGCTGTTGTGAGCCCCAACATGTGACAGTTTAGCAATGAGAAGCACCCTCTGATCACAACTCCCTGGGACCGATTAAAGCTTTTTCTGCTATTTTCCAGTTTCCTGTCTAGATTGAAGCGACGTGTTCAAGGACACTGGTGCACTAAGTGGAACTGGAGTTTTGTGGTGATAACTCTGTAGTCTCACTGGCTCGCAAATACAAGACTGATGAATAGCACTGAGATGACCTTTATCCTGCACACCTCTCCTTTACACTGTGTTATCCCGTGTGGGATGTATCACTAGGGCGTATTCAGAATGTGAATCAGCAACCCGCACAGTGCTTTAGTTGATTGTACATACAGAATGGGTTATACAAACATCTGTTTCTTCTTCTGCCACCTCCCGACTAACTGATGTATGAGGCTTCAGAGAGAAAAAAAGTGCTTCTGATTTCATTAATTGTGTGTTAACCTAGAGTTGTGAAGCAACCAAAGGAAAACTGAATTGTCTGGCCCTTAGTGTGCAAAATGACAGAAGCAGATAAGATTTATGCTACTTGGCCTTCTATCAAATAATACTGAAATTACTCTTGCACAGGAGCAACGGCAATGTATTTAGTCCTTGACTTCCCTTACACTGCTCAAGTGGAGTTGCTCTGGGACATCCTGGTATGGGCAATTGAAGGTTGCAGGCAGAATTTCTCTTGGTGGCATCTTTTATCAGCAACTGTGCCTTAAGAAAGTGTACTGCCAATTCTGCAGAAAAGTTTTAGCAGCATAATATGCACATGGAACCCAAGAACAAATTCAGGGCTCTCACATACCTGCATGTAGACCCATGTCACCTAAGGCTATTACTTAAAGAATCATAGACTAGCTTAGGATGACCTCGAAAGGTCATCTGGTGCAACCTTTTGTGGGAAGGGGAGCCTAGATGACGTTATCTAGCACCCTGTCCAATCACACCTTGAAACCCTCCAGCAATGGGGACTCTGCCACATCCCTGAGGAGGTTTTTCCAGTGATTGATTGTTCTCACTGTAAAAAGTTTCATTCTTATATCAAGGTGAAAGGTTGCCCCATGACACTTGTTGACTGCCCCATCAGAAACCCATTGTTCTATTCACTTTTCTAGGGTGCTGTTCCTTCTGACTGACTTCCACCCCAGCATGTCTGAATGCTCAACAGACATTCAGGATGTTGAAAGATGCTGGTACCTGCTACTCCTGCATCAAAGTACTGGCTTCCCCCTCCCACTGCTCCTACAGCAGCCAGTTCCAGGATGTGTGGTGAAAATAACTTTCCAGTGCTACACACCAGCGTGAGATTCCTACAGTCACTTTAGCATGTTTTTTTTAAATTCATTTTTAGACATAAATGCTTTTGTTTATGGAAGGACCTGGAATAGCACTAGCTGTAGTCCATCTGCCCAGGGACAAAAACTCACCTATACTTACACTTACCTCACCTCAGCTGCTTCCTAAACCTGCTGTGATGCTTCACCACCTGCATTACAGTCTTAACACTCTGCACAAGGAGAGAGGAGAGCTCTTCTAGCAAGGACAACAGCAGAGGCACCAGATGCTTGTTCACATCTGTCTTGTGCCTTGGGCCACCTCGTTGTGTCATGTCCCCTCTGTACAGATGACGACTCCTGCCTTCTGGTACTACTATTTCAAACAGGGCTGCTGTGGCTCTCCAGACATCCTTCCACTGCCCCAGCACTGACTAGAGGCTGACAAGGACCACAGACACATTTAGGTTAGAGGCGTGAGTTGTAGCCATCAAGTTAGTATGGCAAAATGATGATCTTTCATCAAGTGAGCTATACATTAACTACATTAGTCTCCTCCACCTGTCCCAGTGGTGCTTGTGGTTGGTTCCAGATGCTCAACTGACAAGTAACTCACTGCGCTCTGGCAGCCCATGTTCACTGAAAGGCAAAGGCTGTATCCTCCACCCAGGGTAACCGTTTCTGATTTACACAGAGGGATATAGGTTTTACATCTGTGACTAGTAAATCACAAGATACCAGACCCTAAAGCAGATAATTAGAAAGTTAAGCATTAGTTTTAATATTTTTAGAGCTGCTAGAGGATTCACTTCTACATATTTCCCAGTCTGAGCAGCTGGACTTAGGTTACTAAGCAAACTAACTTCACAGCAAAAAGAAACAAGAGAAAGTACTGGTAAGGAGTTTCAAAGTTAATTCATTTTCCTGTAAAATTCTGATGGAAATAAAATGGACATGTTCATTTAGAGGGACCCATGTAATTCATGTCAATAAAATATTTATACCAGCTATAAATCTGAAAGAGAGAAACTAAACTTCTGCAGTTTTCTTAAATTTAATAGAACTCAAACGATAACTCAATTCATTTGGAGTGTGTATCAGTAAAATGCTTTTATATGTGATTCTAAATGAAATTTTATTT
Source organism: Phalacrocorax carbo (assembly GCF_963921805.1). Lineage (NCBI taxonomy): Eukaryota > Metazoa > Chordata > Aves > Suliformes > Phalacrocoracidae > Phalacrocorax > Phalacrocorax carbo. Next base: position 13,063,024 of record NC_087514.1, on the reverse strand, counting down.
CTCTTTGATAGCTTGAGTTGCCTACAGTCAGGATTTATCTCACTGAAATTTGGCTGATCCAAAAGACAAGCGTAAGTCCGGCAGTTGTTTGGGCTCCTCTCGTCAGAAGAGGGAAACGGGCTCCTCCAAAAGCAGACGCTGCCCACCCTAACGCATGGACTCAGGTGCAATATCTCACCCCTAGAGTGGTCTACCTTCTGCCCCTAAACATGGGGGGACTGATGTGGCTAGACACCATGAGTCTAATTCTACCCTTAATTTAAAAAAAAGTAATGACAGAAAGCTAGAAAAAGAGCAGCAAACATTTTTAGTAACAACAAAATGAGCTTGATAAAACTTAACAGAGCATCTTCCTTGAAAAACACAAACCATTGATCAAAAGTGTATTGACTCAGACATTTATTGCTTTGTCTGCCTCTGTATGTCCTGTAGCTTTCTGTTTGACAAATTTAAAAAGTCATTGCGGTTTCCACTGTAAAATAGTGGAAATTGTAATTGAAGGGTGTTCTCAGGTTTTAAATTATAGGGAGTATTACTTTGCTGTCATTAGCACTGATTTAACAATGATTCATATCCAAAGGAGATTCTGACTCGCTATAGTTTGCCTCAACCAACCAGATGACTTTTATTTAACAGTCTACAGAATTAAAAAGTGAGTTTTAAGGAAATAATTTATAACAGATGTAGATCAAGCATAAAATCAGTTGATTAGATCACCAACAAGAAGGATGATTTCTACTTATAGAAGTTATGCAGACTGAACTACCAAAAGCACAAAGCTAAACCAAGCCAAAGGTGACCTTTCAGGGTGACCCTTTCCATAAAAATATCTGCTATTCTTGTGGAGTTAATAGTGAAGGAGACTCTTCACAACACCATCACCAGGTCTGTTCAGAAGCTGCCAGCAGCAGAAGAAACCATTTCAAGTAGTAAAAGCCAATGCTACAGATTTTCATGCACATTATGGCAAGAGCTTCATTTCCATAATATGACACCAAAGTCTACAGAGTTTCTGTGCAGGACATCCTACTTCAAAATCCAGGGCAAAAGGCCAGAACAGTCAAATTCTGAAAGACAGCATAAGAAAATAACAAAGTCCTCAAAGGATGTTAACCCCATAACTGCCTTAAATGGCAAGGAACGCTCACCATCACTTTATCTCACAGTCTCTCTCCCCTCATCCCACTGCCGTTGATGAGAGCAGCCAGGGGGTCCTGTAGCCCTTTGCAGGGTTCACGGAGGACAGCACTGCAGCGAGGCGAGGAGGTGGGTTAGGATTAGCCTGCATCCTATCCCGTAAAAGAAAGACAAATAAAAAAAGTAAGTGCACTGGGGAGGTTTTAGCACATGAAAATGAACTGCATAAATAAACACCTCATGCGTTTAAACTGTTTATCAAGACAAAAAAAAGATAGACTTAATAACTTTGACAAGTAAAATGCTGGAAATCCAGACTCAGACATACACATTCCAGCTGAAGCTAAGAAGTTCAAGAGGTTTGTGGGTTTTTTTTTTTCCCCCAAATCACTGCTTTCTGCCTAATACAAATGTGTCATGACAATATGTTGTGTTAAGATAGATGAAGAACTTAGTATTTTGAGAAGCTGTCCCATCAATCAAACTTTGCCTTTGAAACATTGAAGTGATTAAATCTAATGTTTGCTCATAATTTTTAATGGCATAATAATAAGCCATAATAGAAAAAAATTACTATTTAATCTGAAAGGAGATGGAAAGAGCAATAAATCAGACTATTTAATAAGAATTCTTATCTGTATGGGTAACCACAGGAAAGCCAGATCAGAATGGATTAGCTATATGCGTGTTTAACTTGAAAATGTAATTTGTGCAATGTGTTTAACCTACAGGCATAAAAACATTTTTTGCTTGGTTATTTAACAACCAGTTTAGGGCCTATGTGATAGAGCTAGCCACGGAAACTTAAAATGAAATACAGAAAAGGATTTTGGCTATTTGGAATGGTTTTAGGGTGCAATGCACTTACCCAAGCTCAGAGTAGATGATTTGAATCAATCCATATATGGGCGTTTGTGGTCACCATCACCAGGGAGAAAATAAAATAACTGGTCTTTTTGAAAAGGTCTTCCCAAAGTGGCTGAGGTCCTCCCAGGCAAGAGGCTACTGAAAAGCTGAGCAATGAGATTTTTGCTTTAGGTGGATGTCTAAGAACTGTTAAGTGGACCTAAGCAATATGCTGAGGAGTCTTGAATGATGGCTGTTGGCAGAGTCATTTGCAATTCAGTTTAAAAGTATAGATTTAGCATTGTTCTTTAGACCATGCCAGAGATAACTGCAGCACCTTATCAATGCGAGAAAGGCCAATAACCAGTGCTGGCTTCAGCTGCTCTGTATGCACTACAGAAACCTCCTGGGGCTTCTGCAAGCACAGGAGTTTTCTTGTGTGATGCCCATCACCAATTAGCAATATGACAGTGCAGGTCTGGAAAGGTCTTGAATGAAATCCCCCATCAACTGAATTTAATCAGATTTTTGCTGTGGCTTTTTTCAGTGGGCCCTGAATGGCATCCATTAACATCAGGGAGGGCTTCACCCTGGGAAACACAACTAGTAGATCTAGAGGTCTGCAGCAGTATCACTGTATCACAAGGAAAGGAAAAACAGATAAGCAACAACAAGGCGCTTTATTTTCTTCTGTTCAAATGAATTTTTAACATGCAATGTTTTGTCATGTTATACAAATTCTAACTTCTCACCCAGCAGTGATTTTCTTAAAGATATGATTTATCTCTGACCACCTCACCAGCACTCTTCCCACCAGCTCTGTTTTCAGGTTCAACAGCTTGCACACTAATACCACTAAATACGCAGAAAGGGGTTACCTTTTACATCAACCATCAGTTCAAATAGCCACAAGCCTAACCCAAAGTTGCATATTTATGCAGTTAGAGAACATGGCAAGGCTTCTGAGAAAGCAGATAGACTTTTTTTAAACCGGTTTTCATTATTTATGCTGTCTTTTAGGCAATGCCGTGTGCTTAAGCGGACAATTATCTTTGCCCTTTACAAGAAAATCCTTACAACTACATAGGGAGAAACAAGAAAAGCCTTTCACAATGGATTTTAGGAAACTGCATATGAAGTCAAATGATCACCTGGCAAAAGGCCAGTATATGCTTCACATTAATTACACATATATTTGCAAACGAACATGCGGCCCACTCTCACAGGAAAGCTTCAGAAGTTCAGTAACCCTGAAAATAACATGTAAAATCTTTCTTTTTTACCCAAGCATAGAGTTTCTCTTTAAAATTCCACAAATCTCATTTGCAGAGTAAGTAATTTTCAGTTTTTAGCAAACACCAGATGTATCTTACAATCTGATAATAAGAGCTTCTTACGGCTTCATAAATTAAACCTCCAATGCAATTCATGCCACCATCAGGAATTCTCAGTTTCCTGAGGCTGGTTAGTGGTGATGCACAAACCACGTGCACTATCCCCATCTCACTGCCTGTCTGTTCACACAGATCTGAACCACGGTCCCTGCAAGCAGTCACTGCTCTTCAAGCCACCTGCTGCTTGCAACACCCACCAGGCTCACTCTTTGCCCAGGATGTAAAGAATGAGGAGGAAGCACCAAGTGTGTGAGCAGGGACGTGGTCTTGGTGTCTTAGTCTTCTCAGAAGTAGAGGATTGAGACATTTCCCCTCTCCACAGACACACAGAATAACCAGAGCAGGGTGGTCCTGCTGTCATGTCAGCTGCCAGCACCTGCCACACAACTTCCAGACACTCTCCCCTGAACTGCTGGGAAAGGGGAAACAAGCTGCAATACACTATCATGCAGTCATTTAACAAGAAAAGCCATTGATATCTCATTATGTATATATTTTTATGCATCCAATATTTGTTTTCCCCCACAAAGCCTGTAGAGAGCTGCAACAGCTAGAGGGCCCTGACTTTGTAGGCTGTGGTATAATGAAAAAATAAAAAATTAAGTCAGTGCGTTGATTCAGTGGAACTGGGTTTTCAACACTTGTTCAGCAAGCCCTGAATAATTCAGCAGTAGCTTTGCTTCCTGTGAATAATGTACTCAGTCTTGAACTCATGCCAGTAAAACTTACATTGCATCATTGTGAATTTTCTGCTGTGCACAACACTAACAGTGACGCTTACAGATAAATGGGGTTTGGGTATGAATTTGCTCAGCATGTGCTCCAATATAGACATACCCTTACGAATAACACCTGCTTACCATTACTTACGTGCTTACATGACACATTTGACTACAGTTTTCCATACCTCGAGCTGGTTCTTAGCTTGATTGCCTGAGATGGCTCAGGAGTCCCAGAACTTGCTGCTCCATCCTCTTCCCACTAGTACCTGGGCACCCCAGTTTGGTATTTTCACCACTGTTGAGCAACCGAGCCAGTCTTCATAACACAAGCTATCACAGCCCAGGTACATTACTCCTGTGTGGTAATGGTCAGCTCAGAGCCAAACATTTTGTACATGACGTTAGGTCTGGTTTTCACCATGTATAACCCTGTACATTTACGCATACTGTACTACATGTTTTTCTGCCCAGTCACTATGCCCCGAAAGATCCTTCTAGAATTCTTCACAATTGGTCTGATTTCTTCACTGTCCCCAAAAGTTTAGTGCCATTACATTCTTTCCCCTTTTCAGTCTGTTATGAATATATTGAAAAAAGCATTCAGCTGCCTTAGCCATGAAGTCATTCCCTCCTTCCACAGGTTATTAATTCCTTCCTTCCACGCAAGTTGAAAGAACTGAATTTTGGAGAAGGATGAAAGACACAAACTGCAAAGTCAAGGGGTAGAAAAAATATGAGCAGAAAGAAGATTACATGAAAACACATACAGCTGGGAAAGGAGACAGCTTCCCTCCAGCCTTACATTGTCTACCTGGGACCCAAATGGGGCTGGATCCATCCCACGTGCACCCCTTCCTGTGCAGTGGTGGGACAGCACAAGGCCGCCTCTCCGCATCCCAGCTTTTCGCACATGTTCACGTGTGTCTGCAAAGGGGATAGCAGCATTTCAGTGTCCGCCTGTAGAAGGGGCTCGGTTTGCCTTAGTGCTGAGCAGTGGCACAACGGTTGGTGCCTGCAGCAGTGCCCGGAAAGGGGATTATCTTGCTTGCCAGCAAGTGAATTATTCTGAATAAATAAATCCACATCCAAAACCCATCCAGAGCCTGGCGTCTTTACCAAATGACAGTATCTCTTCAAAGCTAATCCCTTGAGGCTGATTGCGAAACATCGCCCCTTTGGCACATCAGGTCCCAAGCACTCGAGCCACGACTGCTTCCTGGTGGACCAGGGAAACCCTGTGCAGCCTCTGAGAGCAGCTGCCTGCAGGAGGGCAGCCATCAGCAGCAGCACTTCTGCACCACATCTCCATGGTGGGAGGCCTGGGGCCCTTCAGTCATCCCCTCCACGCTGTGGAAAGGAAGGTGGAGGTAGACAAAGCTCTGTGATATGTGCCAGATTCCTCCTCTGTGCCTTAGAAAACCACCAGCCTCCAAACGCAACATCTTTCCCACCTCTTGCAATCATTCATATGTCTCCTCCTCTGCACCCAGGGTTTATCTGCCATTATAGTCCACCTTAATCTATTCAAGTTCCAACACCGGAGCAATGCACCGACTGTCAGTTTAAGGGAATAACATACAGGATTTAGAAGATAATAATAAAATGAATTTCCAGGAGTCCATGAGATCAGACTATGTAATCTCACAGCTGCTCCAAATCCTTAATAATAAAGGCCCTAAATATACCACAACTTAAGATCATTGCATTTATAATAAATTCTCCTAAATATGTATTATTAATCAACACAAACATTACCAGTGGTGCATCTGACAAGAAACTTTAACATTTTAACTTTTCTTTTAAATGTGTGCTTCTTACAGAACAAACTCTGTCTCTGCTCCTTCTGGCACTTTTGATTTGCATCTTTTCAACTCACTCAGGCTAGAATACTGTATTAAACTGAAGGGATTACAGCAATCTCTCTGCAGACCTAAGTCTACATTAAACACTTCGGCACTTGAATGCAAGAAAAGAGGTCTTCCAGTTAGACACCCATAAAAATCAGCAGGTATCAGGTAAACATTTCCATTTTGATGGAACCAGACTCTTCACTGGGAAACTATTCCACCTAGAGATTGGATTTATTCCAGATAATAGAAATATCTGTGAATTGGTGCAAAATACAAGACCATTAAAAATGCCCGCATGCAAGTGATGACTATCATTTGTTTCTGGTCATTCACCTGTGTGGGATGGCTGGCTTGCAGCAGCCCTTCCAGACGTTACAAAAAACATGAATAAAATTTAATTGCTCGCCAAGCTGCAAATTCCTCACTCTGCCTCCAAATCATAATTGTTCTCAAATCCTCCTTGTCTAAAAGGCAATAAACATCACGGGCATCTCTGCCAGGTTCAACTCAGCAACTGCGTTTGTTCTTACAGTGCACCAAAGACATTCTCTCTGCCAAAGACCGGAAGGTCTGAAACAATCTCTGAAAGTCTTCTTTCACCTGGTTCCTTTTCCTACTCCTGGCTTTCAAGACCAGGCAGTAACCAAGCCACTGACAGACGGGTGACAGCACACTTCCCTGCCATGGCTGCACGGCTCGCTGGATGCCTGCCTTCTCTCTCAAACAGCAGCTAAGCCTCACCATTCTCTTTTCTTATGATCACAGGCACCTAAATACATTTTCTTTCTACCAACATCCTTATTAGAGTGAGAGGGTCCAAATGGGTGACTCTTGCTCATGGTTTCTCTGTACTTAATGCTGCTGGTCTCATGGGCTTTCACTTCTGGTGATGGGTTTAAGTACCCTCATCCTTACCATGATTTCCTTCTGTATTGGTTACTGGTCTCTGCTCATCTCTGGTCTTTGTGTTTTCTCAGTCTTGACCAGCGCTGGGAACAGGTTCAACAACAACCCAAAAAGGCTCTGTACAAAGGCACAACAGATGATTACCTCAAAGGGGAAAGCCTTCATGAAACCGTAGTCACCAACAGCCTGAATAACAGATTGCAACACAATTTTTATTCTCCTTAAGCCTAATATTTATATTTAGTTTTAAAAACAGACATAGCCCTTAGTCCCTATGATCTCTTATTTGTTTACAAATTGTCAGAAACATTTCACAGCAATAATTTTCCAGCATTTAACAAAATTCATGCTGAATTTTAAGTGTTCAGAGTCTAAAACGTCCTCAGATACCAATGGGAAGGAGCTCTCTCCAGCAGCTCAGCTCTCATAATACAGGACTGAACTTGCAAACAGCAAATCTCAGCTCCTGCCATGGCTGCTGGAGTCTCACACTGAAGCAGTTGGCCCCTGGGAGACCTTAAGGACACACACAAAAGAATTTGTTAGAAATGAGAAACCAACACTGTTCTGGGCAAGTCCGTAATTTCTAGGGTTCAGATACTATTAAAGCACTTAAAAGAGTTTAATGCAAGTTTGTACAAGAAGCACCTATTCTTTGATAGGGACAAATTTGCAAGAATCAATGTTCAGGAGGCATTTTGCAAAGCCTGTTACCTGCAGTTCCTCTGAGTTTCAAAAGGTTTGGAAATCTTCAGTTTTCCCTTAAATTTCTGCCTTAGGTCATTCCAGATATCCAGACGTATTCAGGATCCAACCCTGTCCCACTCCAAGTGAGCCTCCCACCAGGCAAACTATTATCATAGCAATCGCTGACTGTCTCTCCATTTGTTCTTCTCATGTATTTAGGACCCTGACTCTTCCCTTTTGCTCTCTCCAGTCCCAGTGCACGGTGAAAGCCTCCCCCAGTGCCCAGCCTGAGTCCAAAGACAACAGCTCATGTCGGCTCTGCATCAGCCTGAACGTTATCAGAGTGCTGAGATGGTGCCATAGGGTTCAGCATCAGCATGGGAAACATGTCCTGAACCATCCTCTGCCCGACTGGAAATGACTCTGCATCACCTATCCCTGGATTTGCTGGGCAGGGAAATGCCAGGGGCCTGCCTTTGCCACGAGTGCTGTGAAAGTGAGGGTAAAAAACCCAAAAGGGTCTATCTCCTTGTCTATGCAAGAGGCAGCAGGATTTCTTTCCTAAGGGAGGAGTCCAACCCTGCATCCCCAGGGGTAGGGATTGGTATAAAGTTTCTACTGCTCACCTGCAAAATCCTGCAGAACAAGCATAATTTTAAATACTCCTAAGGTACAGGTTTACTGCAGGATCTCTGCTCGGACTCAGGCTCTAGTATAGAGAACTCAGAGAGGCCCAAAAGTCTTGACTGTAAAAGAAACCTGAGATCCAGGAGCTTCACACACAGAGCTGAAAAAAAATTTTTTTTTCATTGTGCCATGCTCCTGTGTCGCCCAAGGTCACTCTGAGGCTCTGGGTACGACAGTTTAACCAGAACTTGTTAGCGCAGCTGTCTGATGGCCTCCCCCACAGCGCACAGACATCGTAAAGCAGCAAAGGAATGAAAAGCAAAATTAGTTGGGAAAATTAGGGCTGATCTGCAATTAAATAACAGCCTCTATATTTTCCAATAGTTTTATTCCAGCAGCCTTAAAATCTTATTGTGCACAAGACATGTTTCCTATCTAATATTTGCATAAAGCTGATAATGTGCAACAGTTTTCACTAAAAAAAACTCCTCTCCTCCAGTTTTTTGGTTTACAATGAATGATAAATATATCTAGAAGAGAATTTTTTTCTCCAGCTGAAGTGCAGTCCCACAGCCCACCCACACATTAATTACACTAGGAGTGCCTGGAACCCAATATTACTATTTAGCAGATGGTATTTCAGAAACTCCCGTTGCTAACATCTTTTTCAGCTACATTACAACCAGTCTTTCCCTTATGCCCACCACCAGTCAACTGCAGATTATATCCCCACCCCAGACACTCTTTAAATAATATCGAAGATGGTTTAGAATAAAATTCTTCGGCTTTCTTCTCTCTCCCCTCCAGACAAGAAGAAATGCCCGCTCCCACTGCTGCCACCTCCAGATCAGGCAGCACCCTCAAAATCTGTCAAGTTACTCTCTTCCAGTGATCAATATTGTCCAGCACTGATTAGAAAATAACCACTTTCAGAAGGAGAATGGCCCAGAGGATAGGGATAATGTTAAGTGACTGCAATGAGATAAGCTTGGCCTGCAGAAGACCTATTTCATGCCAAGACCTGCAAGCTAAAGAAGGATTGGGCTACATGTCTCTTGTGCACTCCAAGTAACTCATTCCAGAGAGATTGGACCTGCAGCTGTCATATCCCCAGCCTGCACAGAGCCAACAGACCTGGAAAGCCAACACCTTTGGGGATACACACACAAAAAGGCAAGAGAGACAGAAATAAGCAACAAATCAGAGATGCATCCTGGTCCTGCTTACTGCTGGCGAGGAGGCTTAGAAATGGACAAGCTCTTTTAGGAACCCCTCCCCAGCTGTCACACACAAAGGTAACACCAGGTACACGGTACGCTATTTGCAGGAAATTCAGAGGTACTATTTCCAAACCAGGCTTCAACCACCAAAACCCTCCCAGTGTAATCCAAAATCCTTCCTTCTCTGACAAGCACTGAGAATCCTGTAAGAGATAAAACATAGACTTGAACATCATGACATTTCCAACTTCTAACTACCAATGAACTTTTACCTACATAGTGCTTGTTTTCTCTCATGTTTCACCAAAACCCTCTCAACCATTGCAGTTTCATTCCAGTGAATAATTTTTTTTCACAGAAAAACAAAAATGTATCCTACTTACAGAATCGCATCATGTCAGAGGTGGGAGGGCACCTCTAGAGATGGCCTTGTCCATCCCCTTGCTGAAAGCAGGATCACCTACAGCATGTTGCTCAGGGCTGCATCAGGTTTTCAATGTCTCCAAGAATGGAAACTCCACAACCTCTTTGGTCAACCTGCTCCAGTGTTTGAGCATCCTCACAATAAAATGTTGGGGGCTTTTTATGTTTAAATGGAATTTCCTGTCCTGACACTGGGAACCACTGAGAACCTTCTGGCCCTGTCTTCTTTACATCCCCCACAGCCAATTATTCACACAAGGGTAAGGTATCCCCTGAGCCTTCCCTTCTCCAGACCGAATAATCCTAGCTCTCTCCAGCCTTTTCTCATACGACATATGCTCCAGTTCCTTAATCATCTTTATGGCCTTTTATTAGACTCGCTCCAGTATGTCCATGTCTCTCCTGTACTGAGGAGCCCAGCTCTGGACATAGCACCCAGATGTGTCTCACCAGGGCTGACCAGAGGGGAAGGGTCACCTCCCTTGGCCTGCTGGCGATGCCCTGCCTAATATAGCCCAGGAGACTGGTGGCCACCTTTACTTCAAGGGCACACTGCTGGTTCATGGTCATTCTGATGTCCACCAGGTCACCCAGGCCTTTTCTGGGGTTGGCGCCAGCCTGCAGCAGTGCATGGGCTACTCCTGCCCAGGGGCAGCACTTGGCATATCCCTTTGTTGGACTCCATGAGGCTCCTGTCAGCACATTTCTCCAGCCTGTCCTGGTCACTCTGGATGGCAGCACAACCCTCTGGTGTATCAGCCACTCCTCCCAGCTTCACATCATCTGCAGACGTGCTGACAGAACATTCCACCCAATCATTCAGGTCATTAATGAAGGGACTAAACAGTACTGGCCCCAGGATCAAGCCCTGGGGCACCACTAGTGACTGGCCACCAGCTGGGCATGGCTCTGGGTCCAGCCATTCAAGCAGTTTTCAGTCCACCCCACTGTCCACTTGCTCAAGGCAGGATAAACAACAGCCATCACCCTCCGCTTGTCCACTGAGTCCATCATCTCTGTAGAAGGCTATCCAAATTCAGTTAAAACTATTGAGAAATGACACACATTTACCACAGGATAAATTATGTTATTTTAAAGTTCAAACAAAGATGATAATTGAAGTGTGATTCAGTTTATATGCTCATCTAAAACAACATGCATTCATGTCTTGTTTAAGAAGAACTAATATAACATCAGAGTGAGGTTTGTATTATGAGCAGTCAGGTGAGTAGCTATTCCTCCCCATGTCTCCCCTGGTAAAGTACATTTGCTGGAGCTCCAACAGAGATGTCACCAAGATAAATGTGCTCTTCAATGAAAGCAATATACCACAGCCAATCATATGCTGACTTAACCTGTTGCCTCTTGACTGAAATCCATCATCCATGTTAAGATTAATGATGAAGATTAAGTATGTGTCCTGAAATATGCATGTTAAAGAAGATGGCTTCATTTGAAGCCAGTTGAAAGGGAAATTTCTTGACTTCTATCTGATATTGAGCTATATAGATTCCCACCCCCCACCCCGTTTATTCAATTTCCATTTAAAAATGCAACAGTGCACCTGTCTGCCTAATAAGTCATACAACAGCTGCAAAAAAACCCCTGAGATAATAAGAAAAACTGTGCCAATCCCAACATTTCAATTAGGTTAATCAAAGGAATAAAACAGAGTCTCTCAAGCTCCTCAACCAAAGCATCTCTGATTTTCACAGCAACACCCACCATCAGAGCTCAAAGGGTACTGGCAAGGCACATCCCTGCAGTCCTGCTGCCTGCCTTAATATCCGTAAAGGACCACGTGCCCCTCCTCCCCCCCGCAAGGTTTTAATATCGTCAGCTTATTTGATAAGATTTTGAAGCATCTTTTCTTCTTTATTTCTTTCTCTCAATTTCTTAGAAGCGAATTCTCAGTCCTCTTTCATTTCCCTACCCTCTATCCTGCTGACTTATCACTTTTTTCATCGCATCAGCCCAGTTTTTAACACCCAAATACTGTTTTCTCTCACACTTCCCTGTTTGGCCCATCCATCCTTTGCACCGTAAGTAAAGCTCCACAGCAGCAGGCGTCCCCCACATATACACAACATCCCTGTTTAAAAAAGTTTACATGTCATTTCAACCACCATGGTTTTTCAGTGCTACTTTTCACCCTGCCTCCCTTTCCATTTCCCTTTCTGTTTTTGACAGATGTGGGCTTCTGACAATTTTTAGGCCTCCCTCCCATGGCAGAGTGTTCAGTATGAGTTCCAGTATGAGTAGCTGGTCTTAGCACAGTGCTGCAATGACAGTTATTTTTGTGTCAGGTGCCAAATTGATTTTTAAAACCATCACAGCTCCCTTTTGCTGGTGTGAACCCAAATCCCTCTGGTGCCAGACTTGGCTGGTATCAACCCTTTGCTGTCTGCCAGCAGCTCCCTCAATTAATGAGTTTCACCAGCAGACTTCTTCACCCACTTGACAACAGGCTAAACATCAGCTCAGCAAGGGGGTCTGCAGCCGTGAGAGGACGAATGAGTGTTATCAGATGGGCAGAGGACACACTGTGTGACAATAGGGATGGAAACTTTCCACAGTCTCAATGTCACTCCAGGGCCTGTCATGTGACGGAAAACCAGCTTTTCCACATCATAAGCCTTTATTATCATTTGCTCAAAATGATCATGTTCCCACAAAAAGACATGGACCTGTTGGAGTGGGTCCAGAGGAAGCCACAAAAATGACCAGAGGGCTGGAGCACCTCTCCTGTGAAGAAAGGCTGAGATGGCTGGGATCTTCTAGCCTGGAGGAGAGAAGGCTGCAGGGAGACCTTATTGTGGCCTTTCAGTACTTAAAGGGGGCCTACAAGAAAGATGGGGACAGACTTTTTAGCAGGGCCTGTTGTGACAGGACAAGGGGTAATGGTTTTAAACTAAAACAGGGTAGATTCAGACTAGATGCAAGAAGAAATTTTTTACAACAAGGGTAGTGAAACACTGGCACAGGCTGCCCAGAGAGGTTGTAGAGGCCCCAACCCTGGAAACACTGAAGGTCAGGCTGAACGGGACTCTGAGCAACCTGATCTAGTTGAAGATGTCCCTGTTCAATGCAGGGGGGTTGGACTAGATGACCTCTAAAGGTCACTTCCAACCCAAGCTGTTCTATGATTCTATGAAAAAGCCTTAATCTTCTAGGTTAAAGGAACACTCTTACATTACTCTGTTGGTGCTGTCCCCCACATGCCGTGAACCCTCTATCCAGAACACTTCTGCAAGGACGCATTGAACATTTCCACACCCGAGTGATTCCAGCTTCAACAGACTGAGCTTAGATATGCACTTTGACATTAAAATTCCAAGTGAATTGACAAATGATAAGCCTACAACATTACAGAGGGCAGGAATGCACCATATCTATGGTTAGATGCTCTCTATCTCTGTACAGATCTCATAGGCTCTGTCAACTTTTAGCTAAAGGGCTAGTCCCAAGAAATAAGAAATTCATGTCGCCTGAGCAAAGATCTCAACACAGCACAGGCTTGCCCCAGGTAGACATGTCTTGTGTGCACAAAGGTTCTCATCCTGTGGCAGCCACATCTTAGTCTCACATTTAACCAAGGGGTTATGCTCCAGGAAAAGGGGCATCCCCACTACCCCAGACACTGATTGCATGCCCTTTATGAATTCCACCCTATGCTAATAAAACTTATGCACATTGTACGGTGGAGAACCAGACCGGCAGCCACTGGACCAAGGCCCTGCTGTCTGTTCAATGAATTTCACAGAAGTTTTAGCACATTTCCCATTTACTAGTGTGTTCTGCATACAGCCCTGCTAAATCTGTTTCAAACTGCCTCAAAGACCTGATACCAGTGTATCTGTTCTGGCTCAATTTCCCAAGCCGTACAAGGAACTAGAGATTGTAAAAGCAGCTTAGCAAAGAATCTGAGCTGCTTTTCCAAAAGACACTAGATTTAAGATATTGAGGCAAATCTCCTGTATGGATATTTCTTTCAGGCCAAGAAGGTAACAGCCTCCCTCTTCTTCCAGTGAAGGACAGCAGCTTTTTTGTTGCTTGCCAACAGAAATGCGGGATTGGCAGACTCACACCATAAGCAGAAATAATGCCTTTATTTTCGATTTAGTGGTGTCTAGTCCTGAAGGTGAAAGACTTTATTATAGCTTTGAGTTTGCTCCAAGTTTGATGCACAGTCGTGTTAAAATAAATTGTCTCACCCACCACTATTATTCTTCTCTTTGCTTACACCAATTGCAGAAGCCACTCATCTTCCACACCCTACAAGCCATGTATCAAAGTCATATAGCCACAAGTCAGAGCAGTCAGGGAAATGAATGTGGGACAGCCCTAGGAGTTATTAAACAGATCTGCAAATGCAGGCTTCACTGGGCTGGGTCAGATGTACAACAGCCTTTGCTGGCTCTTCTTCCCCCAGGATTCAGATGACTGGGCAGCAAACCTTCAAACCCACTCCACAGCCCACTGCATGTTGTACCATGAGCATCAGATTTTGCATGCAGTTCAAAAGCCATAAGGTGCCAACATTAGACTTGAGAATGGAGGTGAGGTAAATACAAAGTCTGGGGCATAATTAAGTCAGCTAAGCTTCCTCTTTGGAAGCAGAGAGACACAGCATCCCCTGGAGATGTCTGTCTGACTCTCTTGAGAGGCTCAGAGGTATGTATAACTTCTAGACAGCCACAGTTAAGTGAGACAAATCCTACCATCCATACAGAATGACAAGCTGATGTGCCATAGGTTCCTCCAGCAACGTAATTAAGTGACAAAACTGTCAGTTTCTATAAATTGATTCACTACTACTAAGATCAACAAAACCAGAGAGTTTCCTCCTGTGGGTTGAACATCTAGTAGCTCTTGAAAATTATGCAAAACCTAACCCCCCCACCCACTAGAAAAGGAGAGAGACAGACTGCAGAGAAAAACAGCAAAAAACATTGATGGTGTTCTTCACAGGGGTGGTCAGTAATGCCAAGAATAACGATGGTTTGATGCAATTAGCATTTACAAGACAAAGTAAAATATTAATGTTAATAAATAAATAAATACACTTTTTCCTCAACTACTGCTGACAGTCCTGTTAGAAACAATATTGTAAAAAGGATTCAAAGAGGTTAGGAGGAAATTCAAACATCTTTATTAAAAAATAAAATCTAACCGCACATGAAGAAAGAACTAGAAAAACTAGTGTTAAGAGTCAGTAGGGTTGGAAGTTCAGAGGTGAGAGAAAATTAAGAACATTTTCTTTGTGCAGTAATGAAGGCTGAGACAGTTTCTGACTACACAGACAATAATATCAGGAGGAAGGAAAACTAATGGCAGTAAAATTTTCCTATTTGTTATCGTTATCTTGTGGAAATCCCTGAAATACTCCATCCTGTGCTTATAAGCACAGGAAAACAGAGCTTATTTACTTGCAGAGAAGACAGCATTGTGTCAATTAATGGGCTGGCAGAACCAACGTACAGAAAAGAGCAGTATGTTTCAACAGTGACTAAGAGTGGTTAAAAGAAGGGATATCTTTTTGATATATGAATATTTTTCAGTGTGCATACACACCAAACGTGGGGAGGAATTGGTATGACACGCTGCAGAGTACTAATTTGAAACAGCAAAGTAAAGAGCTGTTAAAAATTAAGGCTTAGGTGAAAAAAAACCACTACTGAAAGCAGAATATATCAAAGCTATAGACCACAGTTTGCAGAACAACTACGGCATCACCATGCTTGCCACATCACAGACACGATACTGCCACGTGTAGCCAGAATAGTCATTCATGGACAGCAGCAACAACAGCTAAGGGTGTTTTTTATTTTTTTCAAACATTTACACATCTCTACAGCATTCATACAAAGAGAAAAAGCATGTTGAGAAAATGCAGAAACTCTCCCTCCTTTCACTCTAATCCTCTGTGCAACCACTGCTCCCTCTGCATTTTCTTACCACCTGGAGGAAATAAGAGCAATCACCCAATCACCAGTATATCACAAGGAATTTACTAGCAACCTTTACCCAGAATAAGATTAGATGAGGATGTGAGATAAAATGTGCAAAAACCATACTGAGTCAAAGATGGTTCCAGGCATAGGCAAGATCAGAGGACACAAACCCTGGTATTTCAGAAGACATTGAGCTGTCATTTCTCTTGCAGAAGACTTTCTTTCTTAAACAGATGCTTCCTGGCAACAGGAGCCTTCTGGGCTCCGAGTCTCTGCATTTGCCCTCCGGTCTCTGCTTTCACAGGTGCACAGCATGGGTGCTGCGCAACGAGGGACTCGCCACAGGAATTACTTTTGACTTCACCTGAGCTCAATGGAGGTGTACATTTGGCAAAACTCTGGGCATGCAGTGGCACTGGTGCAACGTGGACACCACAGCTCCTGTGCTGCCACGCCCAGGCTTACGGACTGCACATGGGCGTCAGAGTCCCAATGCATTCACTCACAGACCTGGATCAGATGATGTCCTAAATCCTTCCTAAAAAAACTGCAGGAGTTGAAACAGAGATTTATGACTCGACTAGACCAGATCACAAGTATGTATGAGTCATAGCATAACTTGGAGACTTATATTTAAAGGGCTATCATCAGAACATTTATATCCTGATTTGCATGAATGCATTGATGACACAAGCCAGCTTATTTTTATAGTGGATTATATGAAAAAGTCTCTTCCACAACATTCTGGGCCACCTCACCAGCACATACAAGCACATACAAGATCAATGCCATAACAGAAAGCAACAGAGGGCTGCATGCTCAGTTCAAAGAGCAAAAAGCAAAAAAATCCTATGAAACCAGTATGGTAACCATACAGTGAACAAGTAGCTAACATGGCTGGAAAAGTCTTTTAAAGGAAATAGCCAAATAATAAATAAAGTGCACTAGTAATTACCACCACCTAAACAAAGTGAAACACAGACTACCAATAATTACCCATTAATGCTCCTCTATGTGGGTGGCAATGAAGCCACAACATGTAGTCCAAGAGCAATCAAAAGAGACCGAATTCAGGGCCTTGAGACAGTTGATAAGGCAATCTGGAGCACAGGCTGCTTTTTCCTCTCTATTTTCAGTTGCAGGCAGCAACACTGGAAGAAACAGACGGGCCCAGTCTATTAATACATGGCTCCGTGGCTGGAGTCACCACCACAACTTCGGGTATTTTGATAATGGGATGGCCTATAGGGCACCAAGCTTGCTGGTGCAGATGGGATTCACCTTTCTCCAAGTGGGAAGAGGATCTTTGCTCACAAGCTAGCAGGGCTCATTGACAGGGCTTTAAACTAGACTTGAAGGGGGAAGAGGATAATACCAGGCTTGCCCATGATAAGCTGTAGGATGACATGCCAAGGTTAGAGGGACAAGATGCTAGTTAGGGCCCTCAGCCTGATGCTCTGAGACATGCTGGCTACACTGGAGCACACTTGAAGTCTTATGGAGATGAGCCAGGGGCTCCTGAGGTAGTTGGAGCCAACAGGGAAACACCAGTGAAATACCTCAAAGGAATTAAGGGGTGTTCCTCTAAGAAGGTGACATGATTGACAGCCCACCTGAAGTGCCTCTACACCAATGCATGCAGCATGGGCAACAAACAGGAGAGTTGGAAGCCATCGTGCTGCTAGAAAGCTATGACCTAATTGCCATTACTGAAACTTGGTGGGATGAATCCCATGACTGGAGAGCAGCTATCGATGGCTACAGGCTGTTCAGAAGGGACAGGCGAGGAAGGAGGGGTGGAGGTGTTGCCTTCTACATCAAGAAACAGATAGAGTGTGAAGAGCTGTCTCTGAAAAATAGCCACAAGCAGGGTGAAAGCTTATGGGTAAGAATTAGAGAACAAGGCAGCAAAGGGAACGTGTGGTTGGTGTCTACTACAGGCCACCCGATCAAGGGGAGCCTACTGACAAAACCTTCTTACTCCAGTTACAGGAGCCTTCTCACTCACAGGCTCTTGTCCTGCTGAGGGACTTCAACCACCCCAACCTCTGCTGGAAAAGTAGCACAGCGAGCTGTAGGCAATCAAGGAGACTTCTGGAATGCATTGAGGAAAACTTCTTAGGCCAGAGAATAGACAGCCTGACCAGAAGGGATGCGATAGACAAGTGGTCTGTGCAGTGGGTGGGGAACTGGCTGACAGGCCGCACCCAAAGGGTGGTGGTGAACAGCTCTTTCTCTAACTGGCAACCTGTCACTAGTGGAGTCCCCCAGGGATCGATATTGAGCCCAATGTTATTCAACATCTTTATAAGTGATCTGGATAACAGGATCAAGTGTAGCCTGATGAAATTTGCTGATGACACCAAGTTGAGTGGGGAAGTAGACACTCCAGAAGGGAGAGCTGCTCTGCAGGGAGATCTGGATAGGCTGGAAGAGTGGGCCAGCAAGAACCTTATGAAGTTCAACAAGGAAAAGTGTAAGATCATGCACCTGGGAAAACATAATCCGGGAGTGCAGCACAGACTGGGATCCACCTGGCTGGAGAGCAGCTCTGTGGAAAGGGACCTGGGGGTCCTGGTGGACAGGAAGCTCAACATGAGCGAACATTGTGCTGCTGCGGCCAAGAAGGCCAACAGGATGCTGGCTTGCATCAAAAAGGGCAACAACAGCAGAGATAAAGAAGTCATTATCCCGCTCTACTCAGCACTTGTCAGGCCACACCTGGAGTCCTGTGTACAGTTCTGGTCCCCGATCTACAAAAAGGATGTGACAGGCTGGAAGGGGTCCAGAGAAGGGCCACCAAGATGATCAAAGGACTGGGAAGCTGCCATATGAGGAAAGGCTGGGAGAGCTGGGTTTGTTCAGCCTTGAGAAAAGGAGGCTCAGAAGGGATCTCATCACCATGTACCAGTACTTAAGGGGTAGCTACAAAGAAGATGGAGACTCCCTTTTTACACGGAGTCACATGGAGAGGACAAGGGGGAATGCACACAAATTGCTCTTGGGGAGATTCTGATTGGACACCAGAGGGAAATTTTTCACAGTGAGAAGAGTCAACTATTGGAATAATCTCCCCAGGGAAGTGGTTGACTCTGCCACATTGGACACTTTAAAGAGTCGTCTGGACAGGGTGCTGGGCCATCTTGTTTAGACTGCTCTTCCTAGAAAGGTTGGACTAGATGATCCCTGAGGTCCCTTCCAACCTGTGATTCTGTGATATTGGGCCTGACGGTCAACAACACAAGTGAGCTAACCGGTGTCGTCAAGACTGGAGGCAGCCTGGGCTGCAGTGATCATGCACTGTTGGAGTCTGCAGTCCTGGGGGACATGGGTCAAGCAAAGAGTAAAGTCAGCACCCTGAATTTTAGGAAAGCAAAATTCCAGCTGTTCAAGGAATTAGACAATAGGACCCCCTGGGAAACTGCCGTCAAGGACAAGGGAGTAGGACAGAACTGGCAGATCTTTGAGGATGCTTTCCATAGGGTGCAAGAGCCCTTAATCTCCAGGTGTAAGAAATCAGGCAAGGAAGGCAAGAGGCTGGCATGGCTGAGTCAAGACCTGCTGGTCAAACTAAAGGACAAGAAGGAACAGCACAGGCAGTGGAAGCAGGGACAGGTATCCTGGGAAGAGTATAGGAAAACTGCCTGGTTGTGTAGGGATGAGGTCAGGAAGGCCAAGACGCGGCTGGAGCTGAACTTGGCAAGGGATGCTAAGAACAGTGAGAAGGACCTCTACAGGTATGTCAGCCAGAAAAGGAAGGACAAAGAAAGCATACTCCCCGCAGTGAGCAAGACTGGCAAAGTGGAAACAACAGACAAGGAGAAGGCTCAGCTACTCAACAACTTCTTTGCCTCAGTCAGCACTGGCAAGCTCTCTTCCCACACCTCTCAGCTGGATGGAGCACAGGCAGGGACTGGGGGAGCAAAGTCCCTCCCACCCTAAGAGAAGATCAGGTTCGTGACCACCTGAGAAACCTGAACATACAAGATGCATCCCAGAGTCCTGAGGGAATTGGCTGATGTAGTTGCCAAGCCACTCTCCATGGTATTTGAAAAGTCACGGCAGTCAGGTGAGGTCCCTGGGCACTGGAAAAAGGGAAACAACATTGCACCCATTTTTAAAAAGGGTAGAAAGGGGAACCCTGGGAATACTAACCTGTCAGCCTCACCTCCGTGCTCGGGAAAATCATGGAACAGATCCTCCTAGAAGCTATGCTAAGACACATGGAAGCACAGGGAGGTGATCTGAGACAGCCAGCGTGGCTACACCAAGGGCAAGTCCTGCCTGACCAACCTAGTGACCTTCTCTAATGGAGTGACTACATCAGTGGACAAGGGAAGAGCTATGGATATTGTCTCTCTGGATTTCTGTAAGATCACTGGCACGGTCCCCCCAACACCTCTCTCCTTAAATTAGAGCTATGGATTTGATGGGTGGACTGTTTGATGGATGAGGGGTTGATTGGATGGTCACATCAAGTAAGTAGTGGTCAGTAGCTCAATGTCCAGATGGAGACCACCGACATGTGGTGTCCCTCAGAGGCCCGTAATGGGACCAGTACTGTTCAATATCTTCATCAATGACATGGACAGTGGGATCGAGTGCACACTCAGCAAGTTTGCAGGTGACACCAAGCTGAGCGGTGCAGTTGAAATGCCTGAGGGACAGGATGCCATCCAGAGGGACCTGGACAAGCTCGAGAAGTGGACCCATGTCAACCCCATGACGTTCAACAAGGCCAAGTGCAGGGCCCTGCATCAGGGTCAGGGTGACCCCTGCTATCAATACAGGCTGGGGGATGAAGGGGTTGAGAGCAGCCCTGTGGAGGAGGACTTGGGGGTAGTGGTGGATGAGAAACAGGACTTGAGCCAACAATGTGCGCTCACAGCCCATAAGGCCAACCATATCCTGGGCTGCATCAAAAGCAGCGCAGCCAGCAGGGCGAGGGAGGGGATTCTGCCCCTCTACTCCTCTCTGGTGAGACCCCACCTGCAGGGCCGCGTCCAGCTCTGGAGCCCTCAGCACTGGAAAGACATGGAAATGTTGAAGCAGGTCTAGAGGAGGGCCACAAAAATGATCAGAGGAAAGGAACACCTCTCCTACAAGGACAGGCTGGGAGAGCTGGGGTTGTTCAGCCTGGAAAAGAGAAGTCTCCGGGGAGCCCTTACTGCAGCCTTTCAGTACTTAAAGGGGGCCTACAAGAAAGATGGGGACAGAATTTTTAGCAGGGCCTGTTGTGACAGGACAAGGGGTAATGGTTTTAAACTAAAACAGGGTAGATTCAGACTAGATGCAAGAAGAAATTTTTTACGATGAGGGTGGTGAAACACTGGCACAGGTTGCCCAGAGAGGTTGTGGATGCCCCATCCCTGGAAACATTGAAGGTCAGGTTGGACGGGGCTCTGAGCAACCTGATCTAGTTGAAGATGTCCCTGCTCACTGCAGGGGGTTGGGGGATGGGGTTGGACTACATGACCCTTCCAACCCAAACTATTCCACTATTAATGGGGGAAAGAAAGTGCATCCTAACAGCTTTTCCCATTTTAGATTCAGAGTGAGAAAAGAGAATATTTGATACATGTGAACATGTTAACAGCATTTATCCAGCTAGGAACTATACGATAATAGTTTTAAAATATGCTGAGTATTATATATTATTATTTACAATGACAAACACAGAAGAGAAACACCAACTCTTGCTCTTTCACAGGCTAACTGCACATATGGGGAGCATCCTACTTTACTAAGCTAGAAAATAAAAGGATTAAGAAATAAAACATGCAAAATGCATAATTTCTCTTTACTATGACTCAGTTTAGATCAGAATCAAGTCAATACACAACCTCTACCAAAGTGGTCTTCATCACAGAGAACTCAGAAACCTTCTAGATTTGTAACCGTCAGAGGAACTGCCAGAATCTTTGGTTTAGACCAAAACACTGCTGCTGTTGGTTTTTTTTTTTCAGATATTTTAATGACATTAATAATTTTTCATTTTTCTTTGAAAGAAGGGTTTATTTCCTTTCTGTGTTCTCTTCTTTTGCAATTATATTCTTCAGTATTTTATTATATGCCCCCATGGTGGCATCAGAACCACAAGTGACTCAAAGAGACACAGGCAAACCAGGCATTGAGGGGGTGCAGCTGCAAAGTAGTGACAAAAATCATCATTTTTTTTGGAGGCCACAATTCTCTTAATTCACCAGTAACACTGTTTGCTACAGCACATCATTGGCCTTTTCTTAGCCTACCTTACATCATCTCAACTTTCAGCAACATCAAGCTGACAGCATTTAACAGCACATTAGTTATTCTATTAAGTTCCTTTTTGCTGGCTAATCTGTTTAAGAGATTGCATTTTTCAAGCAAAGTAATTTACAAAGAGAGCCCTGCTGCTGTGCAACACAAAACATCTGCATTGTTTGTCACAGCAGCTGAGATGAAAACAAAAAACTTGTAATTTGCTACCCCCAGAGTGTCACAAATAAGAGCCTTCCAGGAAGGAGGAGCTCGTCCCCACTGCAAAGTGTGTAAAGGAGTAATTTGTCTCCCTGTCACCCCTCGTCACTACCAAGCCGCTCCACTTGCAGTTAAAGTAGGTTTGCTTGATAAAAGTAAACAGTTTCCATCGAAAGGGCTAGTTATTTCATGTTGAAATAAGCTTTTCCATTTCATGTACAAGCTAACTTGCAAAATTAACAATTTCACTGATCAAAAGCAACAAGGCTCAGGCCAGGTCAATCAAAAAATGTGCAAACTCTGGGCAGAGGATAGAGCTGAAACTCTAATACGCTCCAAACACCATGGCTTGGAGAATAATAGAAGACAATAAGGATTAGCAAAAACATTGTATTTTTGGTGCCTACAGAGCACGACCAACCCATTCTGAACCAGACACCTACAATACATCAGATTCTCCAGTGCTGTTTCTACCATATTCAAAGGCGTCACAGGGTATGTAACCCAGATGAAGTTGCCCAGCTGCAACATGGGAAGTCTACATTCAGGCAGAGAAATCCCATTTCAGGAACCCCCCTAACACGTATGAAAACGGATCCTTGAAGCCTGCAGGATATCTGGAAGTGACCGAGTTCACAAGCACCCATTCACATGTCATCTGAATGACCCACAGAACCACCACATGCAACTGTGTTTTGGCTTTCCCCAGGACTTTGTAATCTGCTAAAACATAGAGCCAGGCCATTAATTACTGTAGATATACAGAGAGGGTTATCCTGAGAGATGCTGATGTTTCCAACATAGGTAACCTCCTGTTTTTTTAATATTTGGATGAGGGACTGCCCTGTTCCTCAGTTTGACGGTTTAATAACCCTCGGCATAAACTAACAAAATCCAACAAAATAATTTATTTTCCCATAGGAACTGTCCCACTGGCTGCCTGCCTTTTCAAGGCAACTGAGTAGGACTATAAATGGAGACTGCCTCTCACAGCATGACCACTTCTTGGGATGTTTTCCCACATGCAATATCTTCGGTCGCAGCCTCTCTCCCAGTCCTGCTGTCTCTTAGATGCTTTGGTGCTCTCAGAGGAAAGCGGGTAGGAGGAAAACACCACCTTTCAGTGTTCCTACACAAAACAGGGCAAGTAACTGCTCAGGGGAAACCATACAGAGAAAAAGTCACTTGCAGATCTGCATCAAAGCCTATCTGAAACTTCACAAAAAGGGGCTGTTTACTTTTGAAGATCTAACTGGCTTTTGTTGTGGCCTTCAGTAATGAGGCAGTTATATTGCAATGGCAAATCACCTGTAATCATTCTCCTCTTCAAGGACACCTGTGCTCAAAAGGGAGTATTTTACTATCATTTTTCCTTTGGCAGTTATTTCTATGTAGGGATTATTGGCAGCTCAATAGCTGAGATGTGCAGAAAAGCCACTCATGGAGGGAAGCCTCATCAGCTCTTTCTTCCAGTCCCCCAGCATGTTAAAAGCACGCTGAGGCACAGAGAACAGCAGGGAAGTAGCATGAATGCAAATCATAGTTTCTTCTCTTTTAATCAATCCTCTATGCATCCCCATGCAGGGAGAATGACCTGGCAGGATCCCATTCTCCTCCCCATTCCTATCTTGAAGTAACAGATAAGCCATTTTCAGCAAAAACAGAGAGCATCACCATGCTGCAAACAGATCACCCTGCCAAAACCAAGCAGCAGTGCTATGCAGAGATTGTTATTGGACTACCATCCTGCTCAGCAGCAACCTCTTCCCAACAGGAACAGCAGTTTTTAGTCCAATGCAGGAAATCTAACTCTTCAGATACGTCTTTTCTAATGAGTGTTTTGGTCCATTGCAGGAAAGCTTACTCTTTCAGATACATCTCTTCTAACGAGTGAATGGCCCCATTCAGTACGCTTCATAATCCATCGCAAAACAGTCTATTTACTGATAGATAATGTCAATACTTGCAGGTTTGCAATGGCTTAAACCCTCTAGGCAAAAGCCTAAGGCCCTTTTCATCCTCAGAAGATCTATAAATAAGACAATCTGACAAGCACAGTATCAAGAACAGAACACAAATTGGAGACAAAATGCATGACATTGAGAGTCTCAAATAATTTTGGTATTTCACAGCAACTTAGTCTTTTACACATACACAGAACTCATGAGCCTGTGGACTAGCATTCATAGCTGCATCATTAAAGCCAGTTGCTCAGACACCTATGGACTCAACAGCTGCCCTGCTCATACCCTAGTGGCTACAATCTCCTGGGGGAGAAGGGTGGGGGAAAGCTCACAGGTCTCTCTAGAAGGTGGGGGTTGTTTTGACTGAGGGAGGCAGTCTTCCAAAACAAGACAAAAAAAAGAAATCCTCTGCATTTTTCTTGGCTGGCTTTTAAATTCCAAGTTTGCCCAAAACCCTCCACCCCACCCCAGTACTCTTTTGAAGCAACACTCTGGATGCCAAGGGTCCTGAACACTAAGACAAGGGTGAAAGCCTTAACAAACATAAAACAAATACTTTAAAAGAGAAGCTTGAATTTGTTACGAGCATTAACTGCAGCATGGGGTAGCACTAGTTATTTTCTTAATATTTTAGGTTAAAAAATTCCAGAGGCATAAGACTCAGCACAGGATGATAATTCCTCAATACTTTATTAAGGTCTTTAGTTTATACACTGCCACTCTGTCAGCTTGTCACTAGACCATGTAAAACACCAGACAGAGAAGAGGGAAACATGTTGGCTAGAAGTGCGATAGACCCTCTGAACAACATTAATGAAAAGTTCTACTACACAATGCAATCAGAAGAGAGTAAAACAACAGCCAACCTATACAGGTTGTAAAATAGAGATGAGACCACCCTTCCGGTACAGATGTGTTTACTCAAAGCACTTCTTTATGCACAGTCATCCACAAAGGAACTAACGAAGGAGTGATTAAAAGTGAAGAGTTCCAAAGTCCAGGAAAGTTCAAGAAGGCTTAGTTTGCTTACAAAAACTCAGTTAATTCCTGAAGTTCAAGAGCAAGTGGACTTCTGACTACTATTAATCAGAAATGCCACCAATTTACCATGCAAACATTTTAATTGTTTAAATCACCCTCTTCCAAGCACGAAGAGATGGAAGTACCACTCCATGGTGGTATCTCCTAAGACAGTGACAAATGACCACCTGCTTATAACTGAGATAATAAACTCCTGTTTTGTACAACTGAGGCTGAATACCCACAGGATATTGTTAACATTTCCCCTCCAGCACCTGGTCTAATAAAGAAACACAGAACAGCTTTGCTGTAGTACAAAAGTTTACAGAAAGTTTGACAATTTAATTAAAGACAATACAAAATATGTTGTCTGAGTTCAAATAATTTATGTAAAAGTACATGAATGAGAAAATATTGGTGAGAAGATTTGGGTAACCATACTATCAGATGCATGGTCTTTGACCTTAGAGATAACATACAGCCAAAAATACATTTATATTTTAAGTTACAATAAAAGACAGCATTTTAAAATAAACGCAACTTCAAGTCTACCAGCCCTTTAACACAAAAAATTCCTGTTAACACAGGACAAACTGATAGAATTTAAAAAAAAATGGAGCAATACTGAAGTGTCTGAATACATCTGTAGTGTTTGTTTTTCCTTTTATTGACAAGGGAGAAAAAAAGGAGCGTTTTGCTAGTGCTCTGTCTTCTCAGTTAAGTGTTTTAAAAAGCGTGATCAGAGCATCAGGGATTACTTTCATCCACATAACCCAGAAAAACCCACCCTCCTTGTGAGGGGACGGTACAAATCAGGCACAGATCTCCCTTTCCACCCAAAGCAGTACCACACCCACACAGGAGTGGATCCTGCAGGCAAAGCAAGCTACCCCTGTGTACTCAGGGTTGCAGCCTGGCCCCAACAAGCACCTTCTCTCAGCCTCCAGCAGAGCCACTATTCCTCTCAAATCATGAGTTATTTCTTCACTTTTGTCAAATATTGAAACCCCAGAAGTCACCTTCTTGATTACGGTATCAGACAACAGAATGAAACACCCAAGATTTCTTAATACATGTCACTTGCCCCCCACATTTTTGTGGTCAGCTAAATAGTTTAACAAGACCACACATGATTAATTTCCTTTAAGTATTTTAGTTCATCAGTTCTCCATAAAAGCATTGTTTGCAGTACAATAGTTTGACATAGAGCAACAAAATGTACTCAATTTACATGCACAACCTGTTTAACAGTAGCATACAGTCTTTCCTATTGCCATTATAAAATGAACACTACTATGACAGCTGACACAGCCTTCCGACTGTTCTCATGAGCTCTAAAAAAGAAGTGATGAAAACAGTGTTCCAGTTGGTATGATGGCAAAGAACACAGGTTTGGCTACTGCTAAAGGAATCCAGTGAAGACGCCAGTATCATAATGGGAAGCAGCGTTGGAATTACTGCAAAAACAGCTACAAAAAAGCTATGCAAAATTGTTTTGATGTGCACTTCATTTAAAAAAAAAAAACCAACATGTGGGAAATACTTACAGCTTTGTATAGAAACATACCAGAAACAAAAGCACATTCAGAGGAAGAAAAGTTAAAGGCAAGACAAGTGTGTGGATGACAGAAAAAAACCCAGTCACTGAAGTACTGTAAACCAGTAGCAATCTGTTGGGGAAAGAGCGCATAATTTTCTAGCAGGATTTTTTTTTTTTGGTGGTTGGAGGGGCTTTTTTGTTGTTCGTCCTCTTTTTTTGTCTTAAAAAAGCTTCCAACTTTGAAAATGCAAGCCAAAATTCCTCTGCATTTGTGTTCTATGCCTGGCTGAGATCTCTTTCAGTTTTACAGTTTGGTCCAGATTCTCACGGTTTAATGTACAAAGCACAGTACATGCCACTAGGACTACTCACTGCAAGTTTTCAAAGTCTACTTTTCAAAAGAAACCAGATACAACACTGCCACCTTCATTAAAGGGTGATGTCAAAGTTTCAGCACTGCCATTAAAGGGCTTCTAGAAATGAGAACAGAGAGGTCAGATTCTTGACCAAGAGATAAGCAATGAGGTCTGTAAAACATACACATTACAATAAGACTTTTCCTATAGCAAATAAAAGTCATTGGGGGACTTTTTTAAAAAAAAAAGTCTATGTTTCAGAAGTGCTAACAATTCCAGCAATAAAACTCTCAAAGTGCCCTGGCTGTGCCTCTCTTTTTAGTATCTTTTCCAAGTGGTATTCAAACAGGTAGGAAACCCTCTCCTCTAATCAACAGTTATCAGTTTAGCATTATGTTATTGGCAAGTCAGATCCTGAAATATTATGAATATTCAAGTTGTTATCAATTTATTCATGTCCGTATCAAAAGAAAAGCACAGTTACATGTCACTGCACTTTCAGATTTGTAATATACCAAGACAGATGACAAAAATAGAAGGCAAAAAAGGAAAAAGGCCTCAAGTTGGTTTTTTCTCGTTTGGGTTTTTTTTACTAATTGTCTCACAGAAAAAAAAAAGGCAAAGGCTTAATCTTAAATACAAAGTCATAATCTGCAAATCAGATTCTCTAATCCAGACTGATGGTACACTTCATTGTTTCAACTGAACCACCAATTACAAACTTGCAATGCCAGCACTCATTCATATCCTGAAGTGTTCCCTGGCCTTGTCCACCCTATGAACTATTCACACCTTATTTTGAGCAGGACAATAAAAAGTTGTTTGTGGTTTTGAAACAGTTGGTCTGACTTCTTTAATACCACGCTCAAAACACAGGAAGATAAATTTAAGGATATCGCAACTCAATTCTCAAAAAATTGTTTACAAAGGAAAGGTGTGATATGGAAGTATGGAAGGTGTTAACACACCACTAAAAAAATGGACTTGGTAAAGAGCCTACACTGGAAACACTTACCTTGTCAAAGCGTTAAAGTGATCACCTCAAAAGACAATTCAGAGACACTTAGAATTGTGACAAAATGCAAACTAGACTGTCGTAGATCACCGAAGTACCTAATCTAAAGGCAGTGCAAAATGATGGCTGGTAAGGGGGCAACCAGTCATCTTGCAAAGCGAGGGACTTCAAATTACTCATCACTGACCTCTGTAATAACTTGCACTGAAGGACCTGATGAACAGCAGTGAAATTTCTGTCATGCAATTACAACTGTTAAGCAACCAATATGCAACTCAGGTGTGATACCATCATCCATGGTGGATTACTGAAGTAACAATCCATTAGAGAACAAGGTCAAAGGGGAAGTGGTAAATATCAGTTGCCATAAGTGAAAACACTTCAAAAATTTAAAATTAAATAAAAATTTAGATGATATATTATAAAAAGAAGTACTGAACACAACAAAGCCACAATAAATTAGTGTTTCCATGAAACGACATGCTGAAGGTTTTGTTCCCAAGTCTCTATATTTTTTTTACTGTCTGTTAATTCCTAAATATTGACAGCGTAACTGAATAATTGAGGTACAGTAGTTTACATTTGTATATGTCTTGTAAAAAGGTTAATTCTTTTCTTCCAGTTTTTCTTCCTCATCGCCAAAGAACAACAAAGGAAACATTCCTAAAATGCAGCCAACGGTCACTCCAATAGCTTTACCCTAGAGAAAGGGGGGGAAAAAACAATTAAGTTTCTCACTGACCAGTAATTACTCATCTGCTATGTAGTACGAACACAACCAGGGAAACAGACTCTTTATTCTAGCTTTTGTTTGGGAGCCACATTTTTCTTAGCATGCAGACTAGAAACACAATCTATGAGAGAGACAGATACGACAGTGTTAGAAACAGCGTGTGCTGTGATAAAAGACAATTCTGAATAAAAAGGAGGGGAATGACCCATGAAGAGCTGCAGAGGTGGTAAGGGAGGAGACAGATTCAAAGGATTAGTAGGATGGCCAGGAAGACAGGGAAGGGGGGGATGGAGGGTGGGGGAGAAGAGAACCAAACCACATTTTAGGTGCCATTATAAATGTATCTGCTTGCATCTGGTAATGCAAATTATCATCAAGGTCAGGAGCAAGGAATTCCTTGGAAACATGACAATTTACAAAGGCACAAGCTGAAGACAAAAAAAAAAGATTGGAAAACATTTCACAATTGACCTAGACGTAAAAGTCAACAGGAGAGGAAAAAAATAAGAAAGGCAACATCCAAACTACATCACCAGCAGTAGGTGGACAGCGTAGAGAAACTTGAGATAGCAGGTAAAAAAGTAAAAATGCTGGCATACGGGCTAAGATGCTCAGAAGTCTTTTCACAGAAAAGTGCTGTGAATGAACTGCAGTGCAATGGCAGGCTTTCGCCACAGACTCAGCTTCCACCAAGAGAACTCCTATGTTGGACAGACTAGAGGGCAACTCACTGACCACATGCCAATTCTTCCCTGCTCAGTGCTCTGATCTATCACTACTAAAAGCACTTTTCTCCCTGCTAATTTTTCCTCAGCAAGCGTTATTTCTCTTCCCTTAAATCTGCAAAGATATTTTTCCCCACGAAGGTTCATTCTGGCAAAGCGAAAGATGTATCTGTTTCTTTATTCAGTTTCTTATAATCTGTTTCTTTAACCAAAATAAACTAACAGTCTCATTGCTGAAGTAGGACTGCTTCAAATGTTTAAATGTTAATTAAGTCATTATCCTGAAAAACCAATCTGTAAGATGAGTCTCCCTTAACTGTAAACCCAGGCAGAGAATATTATTCAAATGCTCTAAGTTTACCCAGGGGAAGGCTAATTTCATATCCAAGCTAATTCTAGAATATTATAAATGAATACATGGTATATGAATAGCAAGCAGTTGACAAAGAATGTCTAGGAGTAAACTACCAAGGGTTCATAACTTTGAAATAAACTCTATCTTATCACAGTAGCCAGCGCTCAACCCAGGTATCTCCATAGCGTACCTGAAGTCATTGCAAAGGCTATCCATGTTACTAGTCACTCATGGCTGGCTGCATACAAAAAAAACACCCAAGCCCGAAACAATCCAGTCTCATGATGCTCCCTGACACAGGCTCACAACTAAACCTTCCAGGAAACGTGCAAAACATTGGTAGTCGTTAAATAATTAATGGCAAAAGTAACAAAAAGATTTTATCACATTTTAAACGCAAAAGCAAACAGTGCCCACCCACAGGACACTCACCAAGTGTGCACTGAGACGCGTTTGCCACATATCAGCCTGTTTGGGTGTCAGATCAGGGATTGACAGACCCAGTCGTGAAGCTAAAGCTTCTACATAGCCTGCAAGACTGGAAAAACAAGAAAACAAGAACAAACGATTTTGGATCTGACAGTATCTTCTAGTGAGGATTTTTAAATATTTGAAGCACTAAACTTAGAATGAATAGCTTTTCCTTCAGCATACTGATAAAGCCATCGAGAGGGTAAATCCAGGAAAGCCTTCAGACTTCTGATGGTCACATTTTGCAAAGTTACTTAATTTTCTCACTGATTTAATGTGTGACTGCTATTGTATTTTTACAGAGCTTTTAAGTAACCTTTACTGGACGAAAGGTTACAGACACACAAGTTCATAATAAGCCTTGTTATCTGCAGAAAAAAAAAGGTTGGAGGGAAAATGGGAGAGGCACAACCGACAGATTTACTTTCAGCAATTACTCAGAAATTTCCTTTGAAAAATAAAGTCAGCTGCATCTGTTTATATCAGAAACATGTATGCCTAGATCTGAAGACATTTCAGATATATAATTGTTTCATCTGAAGAGAATAAAATGCCTTCAGATCTAGGCAAAACAATCTGAGGAGGTATATAAGGTATATTCTATCACAACAAAATATTTTATCACAAATTTATTTTTGCATTTTCCTGAATGCACTTTTTGTAGAAAAAGTTCTCATACTTCCTTAAAAGCAAGCATTACCTACAGGCTACACTGAATCAGGTTAAACACTGATCCCAGTTTTAGAACTTAAAATATATATTATTGTAATAGCAGGATAGCAGTTGTGTTTCAGAACTACGGCACTGCAGTTTTAACCTCAACAAGAACCACCTAATATTCCAAATTTTTCCTAGCAAGGACAGAATATATTTCTAGAGTCATGTAGTTTACTGAAGCAAAACTCAAGAGCCAGTAAAAAAAAATAAAGCCATTTCAACAGTTTATATGTTGTAGTTCAGTAGCACCAATAGTGTTTGCAAGAGAGGAAAAAAAATTCTTAATACAAGTTCAGACATACCCCAGTCCAGCTAAATCTGAAACAAGGTTTCCCAAAGCTGCAGCTGGAGGGCGGAAGAGAAAAGGGGAAAAGACGACAAAGTATTATTTCAATTACACATAAAACCAACCGGCATCCCTCCTTCCCCCACAATGACCCTCACTTTTCTCGGTATATACAGCATAACAGACTAGAATTAAGTATCTTTTATTTTAGAGTTTTTGTTCTGACCTTATTACTTTGTAATAACAGCAGCAGACTAACAACAATAGGAAGTGCAACTATTTTTCTCAACTTATATGAAGAAAACCTGACAAATAAAAAAAGACAACACTGACACCTGGAAATCAACATAACAACTTTTCAGATCAGAGTTAAAAACAGCCACACACGGTTTCCAGCTTCATACAGCTAACCCTGGAGACCAAGCAAGGCCTTCCAGTGCACAAACAGGCAGAGGAGCACTGGAAATAGAAGGAGCTGTTATGTATGTAGCTTTGATAAACATTTCAACAAATCCATCAACTGTGTCTGTTCACAAATAAATACTGTACATATGACTGAATAAAGTTACACACTTAAAATACATTATTTCAGTGCAGATCTTACTGAGAGGAACTTGCTTGTGACTGTCTTGCATCGCAACAGAGGGCTGCAAATTTCCAAATGATTAACTGTTCTGCTATGTATACTTTCATTTAAGCTATCTGCGTGCTTTCAAGCAATGCTGCACATCCTGTTGGTGGATCCATGAGCAGGTCTGGGGTTTTTTTCCCCCCCTCTGACACTGCAGAGACACCAAAGCTGTTGAGCAGAGCTTATCAGTTTTGGGCCAGTGCAGGAGCAGGGTGGCTGCTTGGCCTTCCCGTGGTATCACATGGAGGCACAGAAGCCACCAAGAACACCGGCCAACGCAGTAAAAGGACATCAATACTGATCTTCACTTGGCACTGCAAGCAAACAGGAACTTACAAATACATATATACACATACATAAATATCAGACCCTAGCAAATTTAGAGCAGTTCCATTACAGAAATGCAAATACTTTAAGTGACCCAGGATTTGAACTTTTAGATTAAAACTGACAAGCTTTTCAAAAGCTATTTGAACTGAAATTCCATTTCTGTAAATGGAATGTGTCCTTGCTTCAACCATAAGATATTTCTTTATTAAGAAAGGCAGCTGCAAGACCAAGGAAGAGCCATTTCCAGCCCTGTGGCCCACTTTCAGACTAAATTATATGGCATGGGGCATATTAGTCTACACATACTGTATTTTTATTACTTGCCTGCCATAGTTGAAATTCCTAGGACAACTCCAATTGACAACTCTATTTGGGTTCCCTGAAAAAAAAAAAGTTCTCTCATTATTTGAGGCATTTGGAGTTAGATTATAGTGATTCAACTGGCAAAAATATTGCTTACTGCTTATGCTAAGATTGAAAGGATAAATGGTCATTACTTCTATTGGATTCATGCAGCTCCTACCCTTCTAGCATATGTGTTTCCCCCTAGGACAAAAGCCTACTTCTGATATTCTTTTAATATTTCATGTTGTTACATAATGGCCACCTAATGGACAAAACCGTAATCCCTACCTGTGCATACCACTTAACCCCACTGTAATTCTTAGCTGAATGCACAGCTCTGAATGCAAACTTCTACAAATACTAGTAGCTCCTTACCTTTTCAGTTGAAGAAACAAACAACAGTGAACTGCATAACAAAACAGCAGTCCGAAGATGGGAGACAATGGGCATGCGTTACGTGCATCACACTGTCAATGACAATTCTACACAAGGAACAGTATCTTTGGCCTTTACCCATCTTCCTGTTCCACTAGCCCATTTCATCTTCCAAATGAACAGGAAAATACCTCAGTGTTACTCAGAAAAGCCAGGCTACATCACTACAATCAGCATCAGCCTAACATTGCCTGCACTGCTCAAAGGAACACATTAGTAGAAACCTGAAGACCTATTCATCAACATATTATAATCACATTATCAGTCAGTACAAAAAAAAGTAGTATTGACTACAAGATCATAAATGTGTCTTACAGCAGAAATTAGGAGAGGAAAAAAAGCAAGCCTCTTCTCAGTTTGGTAAAATTAGTTACAATACTGCCCTTCAGAAGGAACAACACTCCTGCAAAGCCTGAACAGAGCATGGACATTTTCTTTAAAAAGAAAAATTAATATAGAAATTAGTGAGTTGATACAGAGGGAACAGAGTCTCCCTGAAGCTCTCATTTACTCATTTAGTACTTGAACAACAGGAATCTTACTGACTTGATCAAGGAATTAAATAATGAACTTACCGCAGCAATCATAATTGCGTTATCCAAAAATCCAAACCCTACAAAAGGTAATGCATTGTGGAAGAACACTAAAAGAAATAAGTAACAAAGAGAAAATAAATATTTATAGGAGAGTTCACTGGTTCACATGAATTACCAAAATGTCAGTCAAGTAATGCCTTTAAGGGAAACAAATGCAACATACACAAGAACCCCTTCCTAGTACTTCTATTAATGACATTTTTATTTCTGGCAGGTTTGGTAAAAACCCTTTGCTACACACAGGTGTTACTAATGGCTTGTAAAGAACCAGTTAAACCAACTTACTCTTCGCAAATACCCATACAGTTTTGGTTGGAAGCCACTTACACCTACTACTACATAAGAGAAATATTTAAAACTACACAAACTTTGATACTATTTACAGTTATTCCAACCAATGTTGCAATATCGCTGAAGATTGCTGAACTGCCTCAGACTCCCTGCATTCTTCTCTTGCTCAAAATAAGGCCCCTTCCTCTGCAAGTCCCTTTCTATTCCTGTGCAAGAGCTCCATCTTCACGCATTCCTAAAAATTCATATTTTAAGAGTATTGTCTGGAGCTATGCAATTCTTATAAAAACTCCTTCAGTTAAATCTGCAAATGTGTATCATACAGTATTAATTATCTCACTATTCAACCTAAACTTCTCTGTCTTGATTTTGTTTGGGCACTATGCTGAGAGCAAGTTAAGACTTTAAGCTGCTCCTCAATACATCGTTTAAGAAATTAAGTTCCACCTTTTGTTTCATGCATTTTCTTCTTTTCACTCCTGAATCGCCAAGTAAACACTATCTGAAAATATTTTCTATTGTAGGAGCTTGAAACCTGCTGTTCTGAGTAATTTCTAACAACAAGCACAGTGGTACTGTATCATTCTTTTTTGTCCTGTTCCATTTTCTCTCTCAAGTTTTAGCTTGTGAACTTCACACAGAGGTGGGATTGAATTTGCACAGCATTGCCTCCAGCTGAGTTTCAAGGCACCTTAAGATTAAATACAGCACCAAGGACAGACTACACGACTGAAAATACAGCTTAAAAAGTTAGAGCTTTTCATTTTTTTAACACTCAAAACGCATCAGCCATTCAGGGGTTTTCCCCCACTTCAGATGGGACCAATAATCCCTATATTTTATAAACCTAGAGATGCAAACATATGAAGAGGGAAGAAAGAAGACTGCATGAACCTCAGTCATGTGAAAAGAAACTGGTATGAATCCCTTTTGGGTCTACCTCTCGCAGACAGCATGAATCCATGATCATATAAAAAACAAAGCCACACTCGAGATCTTTCATGCTCAGGTACTAGAACATGTTTGGACTTCTGTTAACTACTTTGTAAGAACACACATACCTTCTTAAATGCACAGGTAAAAGACTAAAGCACAGAATGTATGAAACTCCCCCCACCCCAGACTACCACAGGACAAAACCCCCAAAACCAAAAATAACAAAAAAGCACACTGAGGTGCCTAGTATTTTCAAAGTGTGTGCACCAAACTCTGGCACTACAAAGGGAGCTCAAAATTCTTACCGAAGTTGACAGAATTTTGGAATCCATAGAGTAAACAGAACCCCAGGGACTAAGCAAAAAAAACCAAAGAAAAATAAGTGTAGATACCTAGAATAGGAAAATGTTCAACTAAATACATCTGCTCACTGACAGAGGTAAAAAAAAAGAAAAAATACACTGATTTGGAAACTAAATCAGAATTTGAATGACCACGGTATTATAAAGAATACCAAATCTATTTCCAACCTCTCTGTAATTTTATCCCACTTTTCAATCCATTTAAAGTGTGACAAGAAGCAAATCAACAGTTTTAAGCTTAAACACAAAACCCCCACAAGGTACTGCAGCATCAACACTGCTTGGCTTACAAAACCAGTGTTTGCTGCTGGCTTTGAACAGCACGGTCTCATTTGGGCTTTCTGTCCTACTTTCACTAAACGGTGCACATTCTCCAGCTGAGGTGTTATGAAATAAAGAAGGCAGGGTGACTGTCGGTGCTTGCTTTGGTTTTCTGTTACTCCGTATGACAGGGATGAGGACAGACCAGCACTTGGAGGAGGAAGATGAAGCAATTCAAAGACAGACTGCACAAGTACTGAACCACATTCAACAAACATTCTTCTTTTACCATGTTTCAGTTGTCCTGGAGATGGTGGTGCAACCTCCAACTTCTCTAGAGAAGTCAAAATGAAATGAGAAAGTTAGCTAGTTCATCACAAATTCAGTTTATTAAATTATAGCGTTTACCAAATTATGAGCAGGCAAAAAAAGCAGTTATGTTATTTAACAGCTTTAAAATGTGAAGGAAAAAGCTTCACATCTACACTTTTATTATTTTCACAGAAGATAACATGGTATTAAAAGCCACAAAGTCTTAGAATATTACAAGATTAAACTAGCGTAGTGATTGTGCAAAGTAACAGCATATATTAGAAGCAGCCCAATAGCCATCTTTATTACTGAAAATTAGAAAAACACTAACATTAGAACAGGACATCTAAGGAGAACTGTATTTTATTTGTTTTTAGAGGTCCTCAAAGCATGTGTCAGAAAACCTTCCTTCCTCCAGAGAGAGTCTGCAAACAAACCCCTACTATTCCTGTTCTGACAGAAGGCATCTCTTAAAAACTAGTGTGAGAATAACAGAAAAATACTACAACAACATTAGAGACCACTGATTTCAGTAACAGCAGATCAAGTTTGGTCATTTGGTGCATGTTTCAGGTATCCTGGCATCAAACCACTATGAGCGTGGGAGGACAAGGATGTCACTCCTGAACCTAACAGAATACCCTACAGGAAGCTAATGCAGCCTATTAGACATGCTGCACAGAACGCAGCAGCAACAGCTATCCATTTCACAGGGGCAAGGGAAAGAAAACAAGCTACTTGTAGGGTTGTTGGGGTTTTTTATTTTTTAAATATGGATATTGAGCATAAGATCCCTTTCTGAAGCAGAAAAAAAGTTGCCCCAATATCTTCCAGTGTTATGACCCCTGAGCTTTTGACAAGTTGCTTCCATACTTTTAATTAGGTAACTTTTATAGGCAAAGGTCAAAAACGGTAAAACATGAGGGAGCCTACGCCTATGGCGCTACCTGAAGAATTCAAATTTTATTGGGGCAGCCAAGCACCTGAAAAGACAAAGCTGCAAACACAGGCTGTGAATCATTTGAGCATATGTCTGAACTGTGCACACAACAGTCAGTATCACTGCATCCAAGTCACTCCTACATTCAAAGCTATTGTAAAGGAGAAACGAAAATATTCACTTAAATTAACTTGAAAAAAAAAAATGGTTAGACCATAAAACCAACATTCAGCCAACCAGGACACTGACTTCCAAATTAATTTCATTAATCAGAGGTCTTAAACTGTAACAACTTTCAAGCTTTAGCAGTTACTGAAGAGCTGCTTCTTCTCTCTGCCCAAAAAGCAAACTACTGAAGCTCTACAAACACCAGTTGTACCCATCATGCAAGCGGAAGAAGTACAGCCCAAATACTATAGAAATAAAGATCTCCCACCCCGAAAATGCCAAGGAACTCACAGATTCAAACCTCAGGCTGGAAGAGGAGAAAAAGAACATCCCATGGTAAACAGAGGGGAGCCCTGCAAAAGGCAGTCTTCCAAAGCCGCAGGCATCACTGGTGCCCAACAGCCAGAAAACGTCAGACCAAAATATTCAGCTTGTGTTCAGGAAGGATAGGACCCAGGCTGGGACCCATTTTCCCAAAACAAACTTCTCGTGCATTTACCTGCATGTGGTCTCCCCTCCACCCTCACAGGTTAAGCAAAGCTTTTACAGAAGCATGGAAAAAGAGAGGGCTGTCCGATACGCCAGTTCTGCCCTTTCAGCAGCTTTCCCCAGAGACAGCAAATTCCAGGAATCATTCTATTTACATCTGAGGAAGACATCTTTTCGTAGTTTGCCCTGATTATGATATCCAGTTAATTTAAATAATTCCCAAGTGAAGTATTTTGGGTACCAACACAGAAGATAGAAGACTATTTGGTTTGTCACACAATACTACAAAGCTCTGCAACATCAGTCTTGTGGATTTAACTACAACTGATGTTTGAGTTTGATGGTACATGGAAGTTTACATAATTACACTCTATTCAGTGTGGCTAGAGAGCTATTAAAAAGCTAAAAACCAGTGCATAATTGATTTTAGAAGCTTATTACCAAAAGGAGGAATTGAGGACAAGCGTTTAGTAGGAGAAAAAGAAAACACCCTTTTACATCTATGAATAATGGAAGTTTCAAGTCACATTAACTGAAAAAGAACATAAGCCTCCTCCTTTAGAGCACAGATCAAGGACTATCTTGGTTTTAAAAGGAGGCAGGCTCAGGAACTGCTTTAGGCATAGAGCAGAGATGAGTTAGTGCAAGGTAGAGAGAAACACAAGGGAACAAAACAAAGCAAAACAAGCAGAAATTACTTATCACTGACATAACCTGTTTTCGTGGTGTGGGACCGTGCTGTGGGACCGTGCTGTGGGATAGAGTTGATTTTCTTCATAGCAGCTAGCATGGGCTGTGTTCCGGATTTGTGCTGGAAACCGTGTTGATAACACAGGGATGTTTTCGTTACTGCTGAGCAGGGCTTACACAGAGCCAAGGCCTTTTCTGCCTCTCACCCCACCCCACCAGCGAGTGGGCTGGGGGTGCACAAGGAGTTGGGAGAGGACATGGCTGGGACAGCTGACCCCAGCTGATCCAAGGGATATTCCACACCACAGTACATCATACTCAGCATATAAAGCTGGGGGAAGAAGGAGGAAGGGGAGGGGGGACTTTCAGAGTGATGGTGTTTGTCTTCCCAAGTAACTGTTATGCATGATGGAGCCCTGCTTTCCTGGAGGTGGCTGAACACCTGCCTGCCCATGGGAAAGAGTGAATTAATTCCTTGTTTAGCTTTGCTTGTGTGCACAGCTTTTGCTTTACTTATTAAACTGTCTTTATCTCAACCCATGAGTTTTGTCACTTTGGCCCTTCCAATCCTCTCCCCCATCCCACCGGGGGCAGGGAGTGAGTGAGTGAGCAGCTGTGGGGCTTTGTTGCTGGCCAGGGTTAAACCACAACATGGATTCCTGCTAAACATCTGTTTTATGAAGCAGGGCACCTAGGGTGCTTCAATAACACTAGGGCAGTCAAGCATTATAAGAGAGTTTCCTAAGGACAGTATGGTGGCCCCATTCTCTGGAGACAAGACTGTTCTTGTCCAGCCACAGGGAACCCTTGTGTAGGTATCAGCATCTTCCTGCTGCATCTGTAAGAACCCTCCTTTTTATAAAAGAGCCTTGCTAAACTCATCAGGAAGTGTGCCTGACATACATCTTCCCTCATCGAGACAAAAATTAATCTGGGAAAAAAAACCTGGGCTTACATGTATTAATGAAACAGGGATAGGAGAAGTCTGGCAGAAGATGGTGAGATAACTAAGTGCAGATCTACCCCACTCACACCCGAGAGGGAAACTGCAATCCTGACACCCTCTCTGCCTGAGCCAGGAAACACATCTCCAGCCTGGAGAGGGTATCTAGTCCCACCCTGCTCAAAAAGCAGGGCCAAATCAGACCAGGTTGCTCAGGGCCTTGTCACACAGTACCTGTAGAATCAGGCTTACAGCAAATGATGTCCTCTGTGGATCATCAAAACAAGCCTTTAAGTACAAAGAGGACTTCACCGACAGCTGAAGTATGCTCCACCACTGCCAGGTACAGAGCACTGTCTGCTGCAGGGAAGGGGGCTGGACCAACTCAGCTCTACTTGCAGAGGCCAAGGCTTAGTTTAAAGCTGGGACATTGGGAGGAAAACAAAAATAATTAAATCAAAAAAAAATAACCACTGTGGCCTGAAAGGAAGTAACCTTTTTACAGAATCACTTCCAATACCACCTCCTCCTTAAACCATGACATACTTTAGAACTCTGCAAGACATGAAGGCACCAAGGGAACACATTTCTTGGAGAGCCAAAAAAATTATTCAAAGCAATTTTTTAAAATTCTGGATAGCAAAGTGTATTTCAGAATAGGGCATTTATTCATAGGAAGCTGTTCTGTTTGAATTTTCAAAGCTCAGCAAAAAAAGGCAAGAAAAAAAAGTCTTCAGAGTATAGCAAAGGAAACATGCCCTTCGCTTGTTTTACTGGAGGGAGAACAAAAATCCAAGTTGCCAAACCCCGTTTCAAGAACTGAATTCAATCAGAATTCACAGTTCTGAGTTTAAGCGTCTGGGGAAGGTACTCCAGTATCGCATTTCACAACAGCCATTCACCAGCTCGTCCTGTGCCTCAGTGCTGAATAAGACACCAGAATTCATGTAATCGCAGGAGGAGTAAAATGAAATGGCAGAGTAAGGAATACTGCTATTTTCTAACTGACATTCATTATCATAAATGAAGTTATAAACCAAGGTTCAAGTGCAATACAGGTCACAAGCCCTGAATTAGCAAAGTCTGGGGAGCAGAAAAAAAAAAAATCAATTGCCTCTTAAATCTGTTTTTGATCTTTGTTCTGAATTTACAGTATCACTTTTTTGCTAACTAAAGAGTTACTTTTTTTTTTTCATAGACAGAACCCAGTGGGGGATATAAAACTGTCAATATAAATAGTACCATTATCTACAACTTAGCCCAAATCCAGCAAGTTAAATTAACTCTGCCAATTGTAGCCAATTTAAACCAAGACAGTACTACTTGCAATTTAGTTTTAAGATTATTATTCTTAGCTAACAAAACCCTCAACTGACTAACAAGTAATCAGGGTGCGTTTATTCAGATAGTTGGTAAAAAAAAAAAAAGAAAAAACAACACACAACCTAAAACCCACAGCCAAAAACCGGAAAGTTGTCATCACCAGTTTTTTGGATTATCAAATTTTTTAAGAACTGCCATACAAGGGAACTTGCAAGCCTAAAGGCACATAATAATATGTTTTATTCAAATTGCAGCTAACACTGACATGAAATTGTATAGCTAAATCTGTTACCGTCACCCAGAGGCAGGAAACACATAACAGTGATAACACAAACTATGGGAAGGGCTATCCTAGCAAGATAAATGCTACAGCTTAGTTAAATCTAAGACATGAATATGAACAGTGATTTACAGATTTTTTTTAATAGGTGACCAAATGATTTAGCAATAAATATCAAGAAGGTAAGGAAGAATATGAAAAATATTAATAATTAGATCCATTATAACCTCATTGTAAGCTCTGAAGGTTAGTGTCTCAAAGTTACAGTGGGTTTTCTCTCAAATGAATCAATCTGTTTCCTCCAAGAAGTCTGGCAGGGTCACTTCAAGCAAATCATTCAGATACACATCATGGAAACAGCAAGGGCTTCCCTTGCACAGAACAAGAAATCAAAGCAACTGTGCCTATTAAAAAAAGGTACTCCTTTACAGGTGAGTTTTTAAGAGGATCTTTATCACCAAAATTCAGGATTTGAGCCTAGAAATGAGATATGTGTTATTGCTTTGTTCAGGATCTAGTGGTAGAACCTTAAGAGTAAATTCTGACTGTCATGTACGAGTTCATTCACAGAATAGCATAATAAGGCACATCTCATCTCCTTTTGTTCCTCCTCTGTTTTTCTAGAGGTTTTAACAAAAACTGCAAAAACCTCAGTACATACAGCAAAACACAAAGCTGAAATGTGTCTATTGATCTTCCACTGGATTTCCTTAATCTTCCAGATGGGAAAAAAACAATTCATGAGTTGACAGCAAAGAAAAAATTCTGCATCATTTGTTATAACTCACAACTGGTTTCCTGTTACTACGGCAATTAAGGCATGAAAGGATGCTGACTCGTGCAGTGCTAAATATAACCTTGGCTGTTAGCCCGTTCAGTCACATGCACACAAGAAAAGAAAGCTAAGTGAAGCACTAGTATGAGATGAATAGGCAGAGGACATGATAGAATAATTTCTCTACTACTCCTGAAGAGATAACCATGTCCAAACAAATATTCTGCATAAACACAAACAGGACACTATGGGCATTAAAGACCTTTTTTTATATCATTGTGGAGAGTATAGAAAACAACATGGTGATTACGTTCCATCTCCTCCCCTGAAAAATCTTGAAGAAGCAGAAGAGATTATCATCTTTATTTGAAACTGTTTTATCTAAGGACCAAGTGCTGACCAAGCCTTGCAGGACTGCCGGTCGCTCTGCAGTTCTCTCCTGGCATCAGCTAACCAGTTCCCTTCAGAACGAAAGTCAGGAGTGATTTCAGGGATCGTTCACCCCTGGGATCCCATGCTAGCAGGTGGGTAGCCTGAACATATGGGCTCCAGGGCAAATCCAGGGCTAAGTGCCACATGCAATGGATGCAGCAAGCCTGCTCCAAAGGAAAAAGAAAACCCTATGATTGGGAATACAACTACTCTGCACCACCTCACCTAGAGCTCCGCAGTTACTCCCTAGAACAAAGGCACTTAGCAACAGGAATGTACATTATTTCTCACCAGATGCAGGACAGTATAGGTTTAAATATCATAGAACTTAATTTCAACTTTGTCTGCTGTGCTTACTGGATGTTCATAATCAAATATTGTGTGCAATGCACTTATCCTATTATCCCTTCCAAAAACATGATACACCATTCATAAGCTTTTAAAGATGTTCAGCAAAACACAGAGACTTAAGGTGAAAAACTTGACCAGGAATCTAGAAGAAAGCCCAAAATGCAACCAGGTATCCAGAAATCCAAATTACTGTCTTCATCATTAAGAGGTGGGTTTATTTTTCCTGATCTAATCCAATTCTCTATGAGTGCCTTATAAATGTAAAGGTCAGCCTTTCATGTCTACTCAAGCAGGTTCACACCAAAATAGGATTTGCAGTGGTTTGCTTAACAAGGTCTCAAACCGCAGCTGAAAAAAATTACAAATAAGATGCTTGCCTCAAGATTCAAGAGGGTTAATCAGCTAAAATAACAAATGCAGAAAGGATCTGCACTTTGTAACAGAGATGCAGGGTAAGGATAGAGTTACAGAGTTTGAGCTGTCTTCTTCCGAGAGCAATGGAAAATGTTAGAAAAACAGCTGAAGTGTTTGTATAAAAATGCCAGAGACATGATAACATTGATAGGGGAGCAAATGGGAACAGTAACACAGTATTCTGATCTGTGCATTCCAGAAGTGAATGGTTACGTATTATTCACAAAAAAAAAACCCACCACAAACACACACCAAAAAAATCCACAAGAAGGTATTTGAGTGCTGCCAAGAAGTAAGCTGGCTGTAGCAATTCCCTGACTGCAGTGAGCCATCCACAGTCAAAATTCTCTGCCTCAAAAAAAAAACCAAAAGTAATACCCATCATCCCAAATAGAGGTTGTCTCTTCTTTCCCTCCTCACCCTCTCCATTCCAGTGAGTTCCTGGGAGGCAGAGGAGGGACACCACCTATCTTTGGATGAATGAATCTTTCCCTAGGATTATTAACACCCTCCCCACTAGCTTGGAAAAAAAACAGGTAAATACTTCAGACTAACAATAGAGTGGAATTAATCTCATTCAAATATACTCCTCTAACTGTTTCAGTAAGATGAGGTGTTGGCACTTCTCTGTCAGCACTGATTTTTCTTGGGCCTCTCTGGTTGGATGGTTGGACTTGATGATCCTAGAGGTCTTTTCCAACCTTAATGATTCTGTGGTTCAAGGTAAGTACCTATCCATCATTTAACTGGTTTGCAGCTGAGCAGAGCAGCAGCTCAGCAACAGTGTTGAACTGGAAACAAATAAGATCA
The DNA here is from genome assembly GCF_963921805.1 of Phalacrocorax carbo. Taxonomy (NCBI): domain Eukaryota; kingdom Metazoa; phylum Chordata; class Aves; order Suliformes; family Phalacrocoracidae; genus Phalacrocorax; species Phalacrocorax carbo. The sequence goes on along the minus strand of NC_087514.1, from coordinate 13,019,503 downwards.
CAGTATCTATGCATTATCAAGGTGTGAGATTAGGTTTTTGGCTGTCTTCCGTAGCACATTCATGTAAGAGGAGAAGCAAAGCAATTCTGTGGGACACCACACAAGATTTGTTAACAAGAGTTATCAGAGCTATGCACACAAGCAAAGATACCTGATCTAGTAGTGGCATTTCACCACCTTTAAACCGAAAAGCATTAGGCATCACTGATGCCTACATATTTCCTGAGCACTAATATCTAGGGAGGTATATAAAAAATTGTAATATTTATTTAACAATGTTCCCGCCAGGCCCTCTTCTTAAAAAGAAATCTGAGAAGTTAAGAGATTATTTTATTTACTCCCATCCCTCCTCTCCCTTATGCTCATCTCCCACCTGCCCAAAACCACACTTGTTTCCCCAGGAAAGAAGGGAGTAAAAAAGGAATAAAAATGGTAATTTATAAAGAAGAGGGAGCAGTGTTGGCTTTCAAGCCCAGGAGCATGATCCTGTGCTCGAAGCCAGCAGCACACCCCCTTGGAGGACAAAGCTGACTGATGAGAGCCTTTGCAGCACCTGGGGAACAGCAACATTCGGAGCAGCAGCAGTGGACCAGATCCACATTTTACTTGCTGGGTTTTTCCAGCACACTTGCTGTTTATGCTGTTGTTCTCAGGCACAGAGTGTGAGCTTTTGCCTTTTGCAATAGGGTCTCGAAATGAGGAAAAGTGACTTGGTTAGTATGAAGATAAATGCACAACAATGCTTACTGTAAGAGCAAATCCAAGGCTGGCAACAGCAGAGCTTCCCACATCCACTGGCACCAGCAGCACCTGTACCTAGACAGCAACCACCCTGCCAACAGCCACCACCACACGCAGGCAGTTATGACAGTGCAGCAACACCAGAAGGGCAACTGATAAATCTGATGGGTTTGGTGGGATTTTTTTCTCCTTTAAGAGAACTCTATGATCTTTACAGAAAGCTGAATGCAAACTGCTATTAAAACACATACCACTAAGTATCAGCCCTTTCTTAACCAGTAAGTTTAATTCCCTGCCTGAGGATAACCTTGGAAGCAAGTAAGACTACAGAAATAAGCTTCTCTTGGAAATAATTTTAAATGCATATAAAGTTTATTGCTTTTCATCTGTCTCAGAATTAAGACAGCTACCCAGAATGAACGAGACAGAGTGGACAGAAACTGAATGATGTTCAAACATTTCATTACAGACTCACATTAAGTGTAATTACACTCCTCCTAATTTTTCACTGCATTGGGGCAATAAAGACAAAAGTATGAGCCTCCCTGAGTCCTTAAGAAACTATGCATACCTGCCAGAAAAAAAGAACACTGTAAGAAACCACTGACAATTTATGTCCCAGCCACTCAGATAGTTTAACTGCTCTATATAAATGCCTAATGAATACAGAACGCAGTAGCAATGAAGCTATTCTTAACTCTTAACCTACTCCTAGAGGTACTGCAGTCGATTCTACTACATTACACTACTGGACTAGTAATCTAGTAGATTCTAGGTACTACATGGCTACCTTCCTTCTTCCCTTCCCCTCGTAACTTAGAAAAACCTCTGGCTGCATTTGTGAAACTTGCCAGACATCAATATCTGACTCTGCACAGTGAAAGCCAAGCTGCAACGTCAGCTATCTTTGGCAAACGGCTGAAGGCATGAATGTTGTCTGATATAATGTAAAAATAGATAAAATATACTTCACATGGAGCTTTATCTCAAAATGTTTTCTTTTGGCTTTTATAAGAATATGGAATATGTTTGGTTGCTATGCAGCTATATTATTTAGTAATTTATTCTGCAAGTGAATTTTAAGTTCTACTAAAATATCACTCTGATTATGAAAATTCTCTGAAATTACTAAGATTCTTGATTTTGTAAATAAAGTCAAATAAACAGGGAGAAGCAGAGGACAACAGAGGCTACTGGGGTCTACTCTTCCTATAAGTGAACAGTTCTAAGTTCACTTTTAACTCTTTCAAGCAATTGTCTTCATTCTGCAAAACAAGAAAGGAGAATTCTTCTCCTGGTCAGTGTTTCAGCAGCCTGTGGTAGGCACGAGCCTTCCCTTGGGAGGACTAACTAGTTCAGTTGCAAGTGCATCTCTGCAGCTTCCAACTGCAGAGCTAACGCAAACTTCAGCTCACGTCACCAAGTCACAGCTGTGTGCACACAATCCCTCTAAAGCTGCTTCAGGACCTCTGCTCTATGAAGTATCACACATCTGATCCATTTATTTAATCCCAATGTTGCTTAATCTTCCCATTAAACTACCCAATGCAAGTTTATAAAAGACCAGCTTCTACCACTTAGCAGAGTCTTCATTTTTCAACTCTCCCTTTTCCACTGCTGGTTTTTTGGCCTGTTCTTTTGTCATAGTTTCAACTGTGAGTGCACAGCAGACTCCCGCGAGCACCGAAATTACATGTTCTACCTCCAGTTCTGCTATGATCAGCTTGAGAATTATTAAATTACAAGCACAAACCCACAGCTGAATCCAAGGTTTTCTGCACACATAAGCCTGTTTTGTTTTCTACATGGGAGGAAATATGGAATCTAATCTATTTAATGATTTTCCCCTTGGTAGTGGAAAGCATGCTGTGGCACTAGTGTATTGCCTGCATCAATGACATACCTGTAACGCCAGTATTTACTGGAGACCTTAATTAAATTTGCACCCCTACAGTTTTTTTCATGCTGTGTGATGGGGGCTGATCTCAGTGCACCTCCAGCATCCTTCCCTCTGTCGTTCTCAGCTGCTTCTCCAAAATCCAGGCAATGCTTACACAGCCTCTTCTTCAGCAGCGAAGAAGGGGATGGATTCAGGCTGAGGATGCCTTTTGCAGTGCTGAAGCAAAGTGCTGAGTGGGGCAGCCACCGATGCCAGGAGGAATAATCCCAGATAGAAAGCCAGAGGAAGGGAGATGAGAGACAGCTCCCTGCTTAGTCGCAAGACAATTTCTGAGGTCAAAAATGCCACCAAATATAATTGCAAGTACTTGACAATACTAAAAAAGTAACCTGGGAGATTGAAACAGCATTGCTACTAGTGCAGTCAACAAATGTGCTGTTATTGACACAGAGGGATCCCAGAATAAACTCCCACCTGAGGCACAGAAACCCTCATGGCACCTCCCATGAGAAACCAGGAAAAGCAGAACCTTGGGTCAAATACAAAACTGTACTTTGAAGTGATCAAAAGTCATGTTGCTGCTGCAAGGGGTGATGTGATACTTTCCTTCCTGCTCCTAAATTCCCTCCTTTAACTTGTGCTCAGCCAGGTGTACAGCCAGCCCCAGAGAAGAACGGCAGTGCTAGCATGGAGAGCAGAAACAGGACTTGAACACCCAGAGGCGTTTGGGGCAAAGCAATGAGAATGGGACCCTGCCTTTGTACAACCTGGATGAAGCCAACAGTAAATCTGCACCATCCAGACAAGTTATATCTACTACACATCAGCTCATTCGCAGCTCATCTGCGCATGCTTTTCTCCCACAGTGGGGAAGCCATCTGAATGTTTTTCTTCTGTGGCTAGGAAAGAATAATTAGAGTTTTTTGTGTTTTTTGTTTTTTTTTTTTTAACTGAGCTTTTACACAAGGTCAGACATAAGTCACAGTAAAACTCAGCCATATTAGTCTCCAGCTGCAAAACCTGAAATAAGCAGCACCTGGAAGCAAGGCTTACACAACAGGTTCCTCACATCCAGCCCAGAGAAGTAAACCAATAGTAAAAACATTACACATCCAAAGACTTTTTTCTCTTCATGATAAGCCAGATCCAATAAATGAGTAAACAAGTCACACATACTTCCCATCAGAACCAGTCATCTTTGACACTGGCCATTTGTGCTCTATTGCAACCACAAACACACCTTTGTCATGTTCCTCCTGTTCAGGGAGAGGGACACAGAATCACAAGAAGTCTGTCTGACATTTTCAAGAGGAAAAGGTCACCAGCCTGACCACCTTTGCAGCTACCTATTTATTTTGCTTCATTTATTTTATGGTATTTTGTGAAGTAAGTAATAGGAAAATTGATGGGGGGAGTGATTTCAAGCTGCTTTTCCATCTCTTCTCTCTGGCAAAAATCTTTATTAGGCAAGATGGCTGTGGATCCAGCTGGTGAGTTTTACATCTTAAACAAAACAGTTAATTTTACATTTGTAACATCACATCTTTTCTTGTGCTTTGTAAAAATCAGCCCATTGCCAGGACTTAATGAAACAAAGAAACAGCTGGATTGAAAGACTATTTGCAACCTGAAAATACAAGCTGAGGTTATTTAAAAAGAGCAACTGGCTGAAGCAATGTGTTTGTTCCGTGCACAGTTCTCTCCAGTCTTCTGTGAAACCCAATAAAGCAAGTAAACCACAATTTCTACCCGTTCATATTGCCATGAAAGGTGGGATAATAACCTAATGGAGACTGATGATTCTCAGGGTAAGATGAGTTATAGTGAACTGGCCAGCAGTAAGGGATGGATCACTGCACAGAGCCAAAAGCTATCAAAAGCAAATAACTGAAAGCCATGACCAAAAAAGTTATTTTAGCATACAGTAATCAGAAACCGATGATGTCTAAATGAAAAACACAGCCGGTCAAAATGCAACAATCACCTATTTGTTCACAGTAAGCATTTGGACCGGAAGAAAATATCAGACCTTTGTGGCAATACAACTTTACATACACCACACACCGCAAAGCAGACCGACCTCTGTCCAAGGCATGGACAAGAATTACGTACCGTGTTCCATGTCTCCTCCTAATCCTGCCTGAAGGCTTCCAAGGAGTTCTGAAAGAACTGCTGGTGTCCAGCCCACGGGTCCCAGACCAGCTCTGAGAAGCGAGCTTTGGGAACCAAAGCCTGGGCCACCCCTGAGACCCATGTCTCTGGCTCCTCAGTTCAGGTTGACCTCACTGTAGAAGTCTCTTTGTCTCAAATCTTCCCATTCTTTTTGAAATGAAAAAGATTTATTCAGGGCTTCGTCCTTGCCTTGAGGTCACGCAGGAGCCTTTCACTAGTAGCACTGCCAAACCCTAAGGCAAGTTTTAATTCTGGAAATGCCTATGCTCCTATCTGACACCCTGAAAGCTACAAAGTATTTAGCAAGCATGTTGAGGAAAGGTTTTATCCCTGGCTACAAGCATTGGGAGAGAATAAAACAAGCCACTTGCTCCTTGTGTCTGCTTTAATGCAATAGGAGAGTTGCCACAGAATATGCCCCAAATTCAAATGCATAATACCACAGCCTTCAAATATGTTCCTATTTGCTCTTTTTATTATCTAGAGTAAGTTAAAAAAATGACCGGTTGGAATTTGCCACGTCAGTTTATCAAAACTGAATTTAAAAAAAATCCCAAAGAATACCCCAAAATGCAACAAAAGCGATGAGCGCATCACATACAAATAGAAACCAGCAAATGATGCAGCAAAAAAAGTATACCAAGTATCGGTATGTATTATGGCAACTAGGGTGAATATTTTACTAATAATTAACATAGAAATATCTAAGAATCCAAAGTAAATGAACACTGCAAAAACCAGCTGATCTCATATCCTGTAGTTTTGAGTGAAACATGCACCCTGCTGGGTTAAAAACAGTATTGTGTGGGCTTTGCCTTAAAAAGGTCTCCATGATTCGGAAGAATCAAGGGTTTTGTTTCAGGCATGGGTAAGTCACATGCCAAAAATTCCAAGGGGCAGGTTTGATGTTAAAGGAAGTTCTCACATACAGCAGCAAAACAGAAACAAGAACATGTGCTTTCAGTTTTTTTAAATAACACGATGCTAATTTAAGGAGAAAGAAAGAGGGGAGGGGGCACAAGGCAGCTCACACATGCAAGTCAGACTGGGAAAGGCTGGAGACACTACCAGCAAAAGAAAAGAAAACAAACAGCACCAGATTGATCCAAGACAGCTTCCTTAAGTACTCCGTTTGCATGACATACTTATCTCATTTTTCCATTTACTTTTTATTTTAGAAAATATTTTCTGCTGGAGACACCAGCTGCCTCTGTAGTTCCCTATTTGGATAGATTAAATAACAAATACGGCTGACTAAAGCTAAGAGTTTTCAGTTGAATGAGTAAGCTTTAAATAATTTCTTTCTTAGGGCAAATGGTAGACTTCATTTTCTTTTAATTTCGATTACACACTGAAACAGTACCTCTGTGTTCACAGAATAAACACGATCCATTTCATTCATGCCTATTACCTAGAGATCTAAGTGTTTGTAATCTATCACTCCGAAAAGTTTAAGATGCATTGTAAGTAGAAGCTGCATTTCAACTGATCTTTCCTAAAAAGACCTAAATCAAAAGCACCCCTCGTACCAGACAAGACAGCTAAAAGGAAAATCCACCTCCTGACAGCTTTAAAATGTATTATTTTACACAAGACACATACAGTTGAAGAACCATAGCTCAAGGTTTAGATATATTTTTTAAACTCATGATTTAAAAAAATGTTCATGCACAACTGTTTTGCACATATCACATGCTTAAACACATGCAAAAGATGGAGAACAAATTTTAATTGGAGCAATCTTCTAGTTTACCTTTTCTAAAACATTAACTGCAGGGAAGGGCAAAGGCAGCTAACTAAATGATATTTTTTAACTGTAATATTATTTCTGCATTATGTTTGGACCGTGTAATTTAATGCACAGCACTTTCCTAGGTAAAGGCATAAGGCAGATAACAATGAGCTTCAAGTAAATGAAGCTGTTTCACAGTCCGAAATCTCTGGTCAAGTATTATCTAGTAACTACAGTATAGTTCGGGAGAGTTCTGCAAGATCAGGACTCAAAACACTTCTTCAGTCACACTAAGAGTAAGTCTACAAAATATTACAGGTGTCACTTAAATTATTGAGACTGAAGGCTTTATATTAATATAAATAAACGAAAACTGTGGACTTTTATTTCTTGCAGCAACACATGCCAACTGCATCACAACAAGCAAGCAGAAAGTCTGTCAAACCAGCAGCCTGCTGGTCTTACACAACGCCACATATCAGCACACACACTTTTTTGTTTGTTTGGGTTTTTGTTGTTGCCTTTTTTTTACTGTACCAAAAGTACTGGTCGTCTCTGGTGATAATACCTCCTTCGCTGGCTTCTCAAGGGGGACCAGTGGTTTAGGATATCTGGATGCTACAACGAGTTTTCAAAAACAAGACATCAATAGGTCATTATTTTAGATCTTCCACTCAACACTGGAGTATCCACCAGCAAGCAAAGAGCCTTTATAAACACTAAGACGACTGGATTTCTCTAGGTCTTGCACCAATTCCACCTGAATGTTCGCAGGCTCTCCTCTGCAAAAACATATCGCAAAGTTTCTGCATTTAAGCAGAGAACTCGGATTAGAACCCACTTTAAGTTATATGAGCAAGTAAAATTTCAGAATCTGGAAGAAAACTGAACCACAAGAGCAAAACTTCCAATACTTCAGTAACATATGCACAGCCCTGTCCCAAATACCATCTATATTAGCACGAATATAATAAGCCTCACAAATGGAGTTTAAAGCAGAAAGAGTATTACCAAATTTATTCAAAGTTAAAATGTTATGAAAATTTTTCTATATAGTTAACATTTCCATAAGATACTACGCATGTATTGAGATGACAACATGATGAAAAATTCAACTTCCCCAAGCTACCCAAATTTGCAGTTTTATTGTAACTTAAAAAAAGGTAGTCTGAATAAATCATACACATCCTGTTGAAATAAAGCTTAAACAAGAAGGAGCATTGCAATGAAGACATGCAATGCCTGATTGACTAATGCAACACAGCAAGTGCCAGAATGAACAATGAAAATAGAGATTTCCTACTGCCCAAGAGTACATTTTGGAGGCAAGGTTTTGTTCATGCATTTTTTGCTTTGGAGTCTGATGATTCACTTGGGGTGGGGGTGGGGGTTTGGGGGGGCACAGAGGGTTGAGTTTTGTGGGGGATTTTTGTTTGTTTTTTTGTTGTTTGGGTTTATTTTTGTGGGTTTGTGGGTTTTTTTAACTACACTTTGACTTTTGGAAGGTTTCTCAGGGAATGGGGCATATCTCTCAATAGGATTTCAGAAGTATTCATTCTCTTAACTAAGGCACTCTCATGCAGCACCCAGACCTTTCCATGCATTTTGTCGGTGTAACAGGCATCCATATTCTTAAGACAGGATGCAGGAAAAGAGAATCTAAAAAAATTTAACTACATTTCATAAGCGAGAATCCAATCTAAGGACAAAAAGGGGGTGGAACTCCCCCGTCTGACTGCTACTCAAGAACAGCTGCAGGATTCACTCGATCAACCAGCCTCATCCCTGGTGACATCTACCTAACCACTGTGAGCTGTCAGCACAGTGAGAACCCAGCTTGCCCCAGCCGGGCTCCGTCACAGCTCCCTGAAGAGGGCAGAAAGCAGAGCCCTGCGCTTCAACAGCAAGGCCTGGGAAAGACGCAGAGGGTTTATGCACCAATTATTCCAGATACAGAAGCACATGACAGCTAAGGGACTGAATGCAGCTTATGATTTCTCCCTCTCTTCTCCAAGGCTCAAGAAAAATAGTGTCGGAGCGACTAGAAAAATATATAACCCCTATTCCTTGCTCCTCTTCCCTCCCCCTGGCAGGAGTTAATATTAGCGTTAACTAACACTTAGGGTTCAAGGCTTTATTATAATAGTTTACTTTATCTCAGGTAATAAAATACTTGGCATTACATAGGTGACGCCCATTTGAAACCAGAACAGTTCCATCTGTAAGCTTTAAAGAAAATTATCAGTAGAGTCTGTATAGCACTCTTCCTTCTGCACTCTGCCTTCGTGAGAGGGCTCAGTGATTTTGGGAAGAAGTTTCAGAAGCAAAGAGAGAAGTAGTACATGTTTCCATCTGAAACATAATATTGCTTTCATCGCTTAGTATTTTTGACTCAGCAGCAAGATTAGCAGTAGTGCTGGAGTATGCTGTGATGGCCTAAGAACACAAAGGGACTGCACACAGCCAGGCTGGTAAGAGTTTTGTCATTTTATGGGGCTTGACGGGGCACTTCAAACTGGCGAATTAGATGCTTGCCAGCAGTCTGCCAGAAGACCTCTTCCTAGAGAGCAACCAAACACCACAGTTAAACAATTTCTTGACTTAGGTCACAGCAAGGGAGAGGCAGATGATCCTTCTCCACACACAGCAGAGTTCACCTGTGTACGCTGGGCGTGTTGAGGAGAGAGGGAGAAAGAACCATCCCCACCAGATGCAGTCGTACCTGCCAAAGCACACCAGTTCCTTCTCCCCGCTCAGTGGGCTGGGTGTCCTCCCAAGAAACCTCACACTTCCACTGTGAAATCACTCTTTAAACAAGACCAGTAATTCCAGAAGGATCGAATCATGCTTTGTTGTGTTAACAAAGATTAAGTTCTACCAAAAAGAGGTACTAAAACTTGAGTGGTATCTAAACCACCGTAGCAGATGAACTGGTTTGTTTGCATTAGTAAGAAGCATCTGACTCATTCAACAAAAGGAATCTTTTTCATAGGAGATCATGTTTAGGGTGTCTAAAATCCTCAGTGAAATCTGTTTGTCTTTGATGACTTTTGCAGTTCTGTGACTTAACTTTTCTTTTTAAAGTTGTAGAAGTAGGGATATCTAGGCTCTAACACTCCCTAAGCTATTCCAGTAAACTGAAGAGTTCATAAATTTAACACCAAATCACAAACCAGAGATGTTTCTTCTGACACTGAAGTAAGATTTCACCCAACAATGGCTAAAAGCTTGCAAATTCCCTTAAAAAGATCTTGCCCCAGCTGTCACCCCTATTGAACGCATGGAGGTGGTGCCCCTTACCTGCAGCACCAACTTTTTTTTAAAAAACAAAGACAAGATGCAGTAACTTGGAATTATGAACACTTTTCTATCAGAATGCACCAGTTCAGTCAGATTATTTAATAAACCATGTATGGCATGGCATACCAGTGCCTTCAAAGAGAATCTAGCTAGAGACTGCATTCCCCAACACCCACAAATCAAACCAACAAAGCTAGCTGTCAAGACTGCATTGCTACTGGGGTTTTGCATGTTTTCCAGTTAATACACAACCTCGACAGGCAGCAAAACCAGCAGTTACAGTTCAGAAGGCCTCTTATTTAGTGATAACATCACAAAAGCCTTCCATTTAAAATATAAAACACAAGTTGGTGCTTTCAAGGAATTGTGTTCAATGTACATACATTATATATTTAAAAATATATTTTTATATATATAGTACATCTTATGTATATGTACACAAAGATGGGAAAATAGTGGATTCTTTCACTACCAAGACCTGAGATTTCTTAGAGGCCCTAGACACCCATTGTGTTAGTATTATTAATGGAAAAATGTTACATCTGGGCTCAAGAACATTTTAACCCAGCATAGATAAGACAGTACCCTTAGAAGAAATAAAGATGCAGCAAACATGCTCAGCTTAATATTTCTTATCTAAGCAAGTCACAGAATCACAGGTTGGAAGGGACCTCGGGGATCATCTAGTCAAACCCTTTAGTCTTTTTCCTCCTTGTTACTGGGCTTGCTGCACCTCTTATAAATGCCTTCATGAATCACTTCATATCATACACTGGAAACTAAAGGTAGAAAACCTGACTATATGCCCCTTAAGAAAGAAGTTACATCTCCTTTCTAATACTGTATTTTTATAATAGCAAATTGCTACAGAAGGGCAGAGGCATCAAATCATTCTCCACACTGTAAGATTTTTATACTTTCATCTTCCCCATGCAAGAAATGAACAACATGAAAGAGGATTTTACTGTTGCCAACAAAACTAAGCCTAGATTATGGGGCACCACTTCCACAAACAAGAAAGCAGAACTATTATACTTAAAATGAATTGGTGTGCTTCTTATTTCAGTGTTTCTGTAACTATGAGAAAGAAAAATACAATATTTGTATTCAAGTCCACATGCATCATCTCCATCTGGTGTGGCTGACACGCTTGCAAGAAACAGAAGTCGAAATTTAAAAACTCTGTTTCAAACCTCTTTCTTGGGAAAATGTGAGGCCTTATTCACCTTTCCAAGACTGGAAAGGGGCCGGGGGGGAAGGACTTAAAGAAGGAAAAAAGTAGGAAAACTAAACCCAGGCGGGAAGGCATCACAGCTTTCTTCAAAAAGAGCAGCTTAGTGATGTTTTGACTGAATTTTAACAGTTAGCAAGATAACGGTTTTAGTCTAAAACAGGACAGTTCTCAAAATACCTTCTGAGAACAATTCTGTCAAGATTCAGTTTCATTGCCTTCCCCCCAGCTTCTCCTGTGCAAGACCCATCTATTATTTTAACTTAGGCTCCCAGGTAGCAAGCACAGCAGCTTCACAGCCATCCTTTTTCCACTAGCTCACAGATAGAGCTCTGCCTTCTGACTAAAGCACTAAAGCAGAAGAATCTCAGTGTTTCTTAGTAACATCACGTTTCAACAGCTTTCTGGAAGATACACTATTTAAACCAACTGCTGGTGCTCAGCACCTGGAAGCTGTAAGTGTCCAGACATAAACGTCCAGGTAGGACAGGTGACAAGCTGATGGCAGGAACACATTCCAAGCTACCCCATCACAAACCTCTTCCCGCCTATGGATTTGTGACTACAGTGCAAACAGATGTGTTAAGTTTCAAAAACGCTTCAGAGACTCACCTAACTTACAGGTCAACAGCTACGACTCACCTACCTGAGGACCGTCCTTCAGCGTAGCAGCCGCAGCAAAGGATGGGTTTCCCTGTAGCCTCTGCCATTAGCGGAGGCCACAGATAGTGTGTCCTGTCATATTTCACGCTAGGGCAATTAGTTGATGGAACTGCATCCTTCTGGTGGTAGGCCTGGGAATGGGCTGAGGAACAGGCCCCATTTGGTTCTTCATGTGCCCAGGTCTCCCCATATTGCTGACAGCTTCCCCTAGCTGATATGGGGTCTGTTAGGGCACAGAAGAGGTAGTGAAGGAAGAAGGTCAAAACTTAACCCAATAAGGACTGTGTTAAGAAGGGTCAGACTAGGACCTCCCTTTCCATATAGAAGTATGAAAAGATCACAGGCACGAAACAGGCTTAAGCACAGTGGCAAAACCACACAGGCATTTAATGATTGAGGAGAGAGTGATTCTCCAGAGTCAAAACAGGACACAGGAATTTACTCAGCAGGCAGACAGTGAATTTGAAGGCTGCATTTGGATCACTGTCATTGGAAATCAACACAAGAGTAAAACTAGCAATCTCATCTAAAGAATCAACTACTGGGAGCTACAGCATGCTGCCACTGAATAAGAAGATTGAGAAGAAACACAACCACCTCCAAAACCACTTTATCTTGGTTGAACTCACTAGCTGTAAAAATCAAAAGTGACACTAGTAGATTGGAGAAAGTTCTTGGAAAGCAGGGCACAAATACCTCTCACCCCTCATCTGCTACACACAATCACAACCTGCGTACCTAGTTAGACCCTTACTATACAGTCACCAGTTCAACAGCAGGGAAGAGCAAACATACAAAATATTATCTAACCATAATAAAGCATGTGAAGTACAGAATATCAACATCTAGCCCAGAAACCAACATTTTCTTTCCCGTGGGGCCCTTTTATGCACTTTGTGTTCTGGCACTCCTTGGTGTTGAGAGCGATGATACACATCTGACACTCCTCAAGACCCTGGCTCTATGTTCACTGCCTTTCCTCATGTAAAGTCTGAATTCCATCAACAACCCTCTACAGAAAACAGCTATGGGCAATCCATCACCCCCAGGGACTTCTGGCATTGCAGTTCCCTTCCTCAGCCCAGAGCAGCTTGCACACATGCACACCGAAGAGGATCCAGTGCTACAGTGGGTGCATCTAATGAGAGCAGAGCACCTATTTCACCAGCATTGAATGATTTTTGTGCCACATTACCTTTGTTGCTCACAAAATTTTAGTTCTCTAGAATACCAGGGAATGTACATCAAGTACACACTGTGGTTTTACAATTTTTTTTCCTCCAATTTTTATTCCACACACTTAATAGAAGACCTTCTTGGTTATAATTTTTTTTCCTTAACACATGAAGAAATACCTTTTCTCAGAGTTAAAAGCTGACAGCTGTTATCATGCTGCAGTCTGGTAAAAAAAATAAAAAATGAGTGGAGCTAGCTAAAGGAAAAGGTTCTTTTCAAAAAAAGTCTTATCAAGCTCCTAGATGGGCAGATCAAGAATGCAACTCCAAGGACCGAGGTCTGATGGCATTACACCACTTTGTGCTGCCCTTACCTGTGAGGCTATGAAGCCCACAGCTGAGGTTTTGTTGAAATGGTCTCTCCAGTGAGATTAATGCTCACAGTTTCAGGCACAAGTCAGCTGCAATTTACACTAGCAGAATAAATTTGCAGTTTACTAAGGTCCCATAGTAAAGTCTCTAAATTCAAACGAATGCTTTTGTTACTCTGCCTTCTAAATACTGACCCATCAGAAAGGCAAAGTATTTATATAAACAGACTTTCATACTACAGCTAACAAAAACTGAGCAACAAGATATTAAATAGGACCATCTGTTGAACTATCTCTGTATAAACCTTGAGACACTACACCGAAATGCATTTTAAGGTCTCATTGTGATATCCACCGCACGATCCTCCAGGTACACAGGAGGATTGTGAGCAACCCAGCTTCACCTGAGCAATAGCTGCCCAGATAGAAACTCACACAGAAACATCGGGCAAGAACACTTCAGAAGTGGAGAAGGATTTATTTAGGAAGAGTGTTAGTTGTTAGTATTCAAAAGTTAGTGTCAACTTTCAGTTCAAAGCATACTTGCCACTATGTTGGAAAACAAATACAACCATTCATGCTCTGCAAAACAGCAGCACTGCTCCTCAAATAAACTGTTTAAGTGAACTACTCTGGCTCTGACTATAAACACTAGTGTTTATATGCAAGTGTGCTCTAAACAAAACCAAAGGGCACCTGAAAGGGTTCTTTCTCTTCACAAAAGCAGGGTTTCTGTGGCTGACCCCCGGACCTGTTCTCTGCCCACCACAAGATTTCTTCCAGACACGTACAGAAGAGCCACAAGGCACAGAAATGCCCTTTCCAAGGGCACGCTACTATCAAAGTCACAAAGAGGCCTAGATCAAATGCACAGTGATCTCTTAAGTACCCGCTACCATCTTCATTGCGGTAGGGATCGTAAATTACAGCTAAGGATCAGAAGCAGAAGTACCGAGGTTGGAATAAAGAGGATTTAGTTTTGTCGGGGTTTTGATTTGTTCAAGCAAAAGCGTCAAGTTGGTATGAACAGTTGGATCAGACATAAAAAAAAAAAAAAAATATCACCGTGATTACTTGAATTGCTGTTGCACGCCACCACAGCACATCGCATACTCAGAGACAAATCTGTGGACCTCCCAGCACATACACACACATCAGAACCGCCACTTCCGAGAAGCAATGCCCGCAGCAGGCAGCTCTGTGTGCAGGGAAGTGTAATTCATGAATGAGCTCCGGGAGTGGCAGCAGCCCAGCGTCTCTTAAGCCTGAAATCAATTTACTGCTGCACTGGTGCGGAGAGGGTTTTGAGAGACTTTCCTACTCCCATTCCAAAAAATGGCCACCCGCGCCTCTCCCGAACTCTTCGTGAGATGACAAACGCGCCCCGGGTTTGGAGCGCCGGGTCGGTTTAAGTTCTGAAGGTGCTGCGGATGCTTCTGGAAACTACATTTCAGGTTGTGCGCCTCGTTTGTACCTGCCCGCACTCAAACGCGCCGGCACCCCCCTCTCCGTGCCTTGTCCTGCCGGAGTTTCCTACTCGCTCGGCCGCCCGAAGGAGTCGCTTGGGCGAAGGCGGGAGAACCCTCCGCACCCAGCGTCAAACTTCGGGGGCTCCGGCCCCGCACCGGCCCCCCGCCCCGCCGCCGCGGCGGGGCCGCCCCACGCCCGCCCGCCCGCCCGCCCTCAGCGCGGCCCCGGGCGGGGATGGAGGGAGGCGGCGGCCCTCGGGCTGGGCTCGGAGGGAGCCGCCGCTCACCTTGGGCGATGGCGATGGACTCGAAGCGGTGCAGCTCCCGCAGCAGGCAGCTCCGCTCGGTGGAGTGCAGGCTGTAGATGAAATCGCGGGCCCCCTGCGCCGTGTTCAACGCCTCCATCGGTTCTTTCTTAGGGTGGGTCCCCAGCGCCCGCCCGGGCGGCGGCGACCCCCGCGGGAGGAGCAGCCCCTCGGCGCCGCCCCGCAGGCTGCCCAGGCGGCGGCGGCAGCAGCAGCGGGGCGGGCCGCGCAGCGAGCCCAGGCAGGAGGAGGGCGCGGCGGCAACAACGGCAACGGCGGGCCCCCCCGGCCGCCCCAGCAGCAGCAGCGCCGCCCGGCCGAGCCACGCCGACATGGGGCAAGGGAAAGGCGCGGCGCTCGGGCCGCCAGAAACGCCCGCCGCGGAGTGCCCGGGGCCGAGCTCCCGCGACTCTTTCACCGGGCCGGGGAATCCGCACCCAGTCACTGCCCGGGGCCGCCTCCTCAGCCCCCGCCGCCCATGGCCCCGCGCCGGCGGCAGGGCGGGGCGGAGCGGAGCGGAGCGGAGGGCGGCCGGCAGGGGCGGCTCCGCGCAGGCGCGGCGCAGGGCGGTGGCGGGACGCCGGAGCGGCCTCCGTCGCCCCCGAATGGGCGCCCTGAAGGGGCGGTGGAGCCCACGCTGGCGCCCGCCTCATGGCCGGGGCTAACGTCCCTGGCCTCTGAGGGGGAACCCGGTCGGAAGGGCGCGGCCGGGGTGAGGGGCATAGGTCACAGAATCATAGAATCATTAAGGTTGGATAGGACCTCTAGGATCATGGAGTCCCACCGTCAACCCAACACTACCATGTCTCCTAAACCATGCCCTGAGGTACCACGTCTACACGTTTTTTTGAACACCTCCAGGGACGGTGACTCCACCACCTCTCTGGGCAGCCTGTTCCAGTGCCTGACCACTCAGTAAAGACATTTTTCCTAATAGCCAATCTAAACTTCCCCTGACACAGCCTGAGGCCGTTTCATCCTATCACTAGTGTCTTGGGAGAAGAGACCAACCCCCACCTCACTACAGACTCCTTTCAGGTAATTGTAGAGAGCGATAAGGTCTCCCCTGAGACTCCCCCAGACTAAACTACCCTCAGCCACTCCTCATAAGACCTGCTCTCCAGACCCTTCACCAGCTTCATTGCCTTCTGGGGACACACTCCAGCACTTCAATGTCTTGTACTGAGGGGCCCAAAACCGAACACAGAATTTGAGGTGGGGCCCCACCAGTGCCGAGTACAGGGGCACGATCACTGCCCTGCTCCTGCTGGCCACACCATTGCTGACACAAGCCAGGATGCCGTTGGCCTTCTTGGCCACCTGGGCACACTGCTGGCTCATGTTCAGCCAGGTGTCAGCCAACACCCCCAGGTCCCTCTCTGCCAGGCAGCTCTCCAGCCACTCCTCCCAAGCCTGTAGCATTGCATGGGGATGTTGTGACCCAAATGCCGGACCCGACACTTGGCCTTGTTAAACCTCCTACAGTTGGCCTCGGCCCATCGATCCAGCCTGTCCAGGTCCCTCTGCAGAACCTTCCTACTCTTGAGCAGATCAGCACTCCCACCCAATTTGGTGTCATCTCCAAACTTACTGAGGGTGCACTCAATCCCCTCATCCAGATCACCGATAAAGATATTACATAAGACTGGCCCCAAAACTGAGCTCTGGGGAACACCGCTCGTGACCAGCTGCCAACTGGATTTAGCTCCATTCACCACAACTCTCTGGGCTCGGCCATCCAGCCAGCTTTTTACCCAGAAAAGAGTACACCTGTCCAAGCCATGAGCCACCAGCTTCTCTAGGATGCTGTGAGAGACAGATGAGGGAGGCAGCAGGGATTAAGCACCTGCTCTCCCAATCCCGGTGCTTGGCGAAGCTCCTGCCCAAACTCCAGGTATTATATCTGTTATTAAAGTACCTGTAAGCCCACAGGACTTCTTCACGGCAACAAAAGGCGTCCCCAGTCTGCACCAGACTCCAGCATCCTACCAGAGTAACGGAAACCAGGTTTTGCTTGTCTTTCCCATTTTCCAGGCCCTTACGGTCAAGTATTGCAGTGTTGCAACACCCTGGTTTTGGTTCAGTACGCTTTAGCTGCATATAGCGCTTGAATTTGTTTTTAATTAATTGACAAGCATTGTGTTTGAGCCACCCAGAATGCTTATTTCTTTAAAAATACGCATTCAGAACACAGTTTACACCTTGAAGGAAAAGAGTATGTTTTAAAACCAGATTTGAAGTGTTCTGCCCCTCAGTCTGAACGCTGCCCCTGTACACAACCCATCCTAGGGGTTAATCCAGCTTCTGTTTTGGCAAAACACTGCATTCAAAAAGTATTAGATTTTGTGATTAGACTGCAAAGAACCTAAATAACCACAATATCAAGGGACTTACTTATTATATGCCTAGCTCATTTAATACTAAGGTAAGCAACTTCTGGAGGCACTCAGAATTTATTCCTATACGTCTAGCTCTGTTAGTACCGAAAGTAGCAGATTTCTGGAGTAGGGGTGTTCATCCAGGTGGTTTCTTTGGCAGGGGCTTCTCTTCCCTCCAAGAGAGTGAGGAAAGCAGAAATATTTAATTTCTCCCTGCAGCCTTCCCTGCAAGGAGAGGTTAAAACTTTACATGAAAAAGCAGCATTTTCTCCCCAGTTCCACTGCTGCAGAGTTAATGCATGGTTTAAAGACAAAGATCTCAAAATAAACAGAGGTGTCTTAACTAGAGTATGCATTCAATATTATGGATATTTACATGTAGTATGTGTACTGCAGAGAGGGATAAGAAAGTGAGCACATAAATATAGAATATAAGTCACAAAGGCCTGGATATGTGACGTTATAATTTTCACCCTGTTAGAGAAATCGTGGATATAGATGGGTGTTGGCTACTATTTCCACTTAAATTCATTTTTGTTGTGCAGCTAATTGATCCTGCCTCTGAGATGAGATTTTTTACAGTTCTATATAGTTCTCTTTCTTCCAGTGCTTGCTCCTGATCCAGAGCCACTAAGCCTTTGATGATGCTCAGAACTCTACTTGTCCTCCCAGGAGTTTTATTGAAAAAAATGGTATCTTCTGCTACTCTTCAGGGGCAACATGGCAGTCAGTAATAGTTTCCACTGCCAGAGAACTGTAGCAACTGCGTTCATAAAAGTGCTCAAAGATACTGTTAAAATTTCCTTAAACAGATAATTTTTTTCAATAAAAATGGATGCTTCCACGCAGAAATGCAGGACATGAGATGGGATTGCCAAACACCTGAAAAAATGCCATCTGAAAAATAAGGAAAAACAGGCTTTCCAGATGCCAAACAGTTAGTACTTCAATTTGACATATTTATGATTGCTTATATTATATTTTATTTTATATTCACACAGCTTGATTGCGCCAGATTACAAAGACAGAGCAAAGAAGGAACACTGGTACCTGGCAAGAAAGCAGACCTCCTGTTTTCCCACCAACGCAGCCCGTGCCAGCCACGTTGTACATCTACTCCAAAAGGTGATTGCATTTCAGTTATTACTGGGGTGTTTTGAAAGTACTCCAAACATTGAGTTTTGAACATTGTGTTCAAAAAATGTGTAGACGTGGCACTTCAGGGCATGGTTTAGGAGACATGGTAGTGCTGGGTTGATGGTTGCACTTGATGATCCTAGAGGTCCTATCCTACCTTAATGATTCTATGATTCTCTGATTGCGGGTGTTTTCAGACACTGGACAACAGAGTTTCTTTGTCTGGAGGGGCTGGCAGTCTATCAGGCCAGTGTCTAAAGGATTTCCTTATAGATGGGACCCTGTGCCAGTGTGGATCTCTGATGAAATGAATATGAAATCAATGACAACAAATGGCAAGTTTCTAACATAGCCTTTAGGTATTTGTTGCATAGGAATACCAACCGTATTGAGAGGTGCAAGGGCATTATTTAACTAGAAATGTTACAATACTGTTACAAAAATGAAGTCATTACTTGTATGTCAAGGTAGAGATCAGGGTTTAGACTAAATTCTCCTGTGGGCAGCATCTGTGGCTTACGCCTTTACAAGCCTTTAAAACTGCCTTGAACAAATTGGAGTAAAAATGTCTTCAGATGGACTATTCTGCAACGACAGGAAATGAACTAGATAACCTGTTAAGGTTTTTTTTTCCATAATTCTTTGTTGGAGCTTTTATTTTGTGAGAAAGTGAATTTGAAGCCACTGGCTAAACTGACACTTTAATTAATCAGACTGTCTATTTAACTCAATTCACCAGGCGGTGTAGAGAAACTTTCATTAGTCCCTGACACTCCAGCAGAGCTTGTGAACCTGCTGAAATGCATATTTCTCACAGAGTTTTGAAAAATGCAGAAATTTCCCTTTATTTTCTTGTTTTCTTCCAGATAGGTTATTTTTCTCCTAACAAGATTTATTTTACGAGTGAATAAACTAATAAAGCTGGTTAATACACCAGCTGATAGAAGTAGGAGGAAATTGTTTAAAATACTACATGGGAAATTTGGCGATGCTCAGCCCTAAAAGCAAGAAAAATACTTATGTAGAAATCAGCAGAAAAGTGCCAACCACATTTAACAGAATTGCTGCAAGACCTTCTAAGGGCTGCAGAGCTGAGAGACAAGTCTTTTTGTGGAGATCGGCAGGAAATATTAGGCAGCCCTCAGCCTATATAGATACTGGGTGTACATTTAATAATTACATTTTTATGTGGTGCAGTAAGGGAATATTATTCATGAAGGTAGTTTCTATTAAGGGAGTAGCATGATTTCTCTGCCCATTGTGAAGGTAAGTATTGTTAGCTAAGGTGAGACCAAATTTAAAGGTTGGCAAATGTTTGATACCATGAATTGCAACTATGCACAGTTTGTGTTTTGCCCATTAAGTACTATATTTAGGCAGGTCAACATTTCTAGCAAACTTGGAGCAAACAGCTCCAGAGAGGCGTGGACAAGCTACTTTTCTTTTGCCTGACATTTCTGAAAAAGACGTGGTGCATCTGGTCCTGCTAGCCCAGCAAGGGTCTGATCCTACAATTGTTTGTGTGCCAGCAGATGGAGGTATCCACAGAGAACGCAACATGATAAAAAGGGCACCCTGAAATATATTGACCACTTGCTAAAATTGGAAATCCTATCTACAGTCTAAAATATGAATGTAAGATAAGGTTGGGACCTTAAAATATCATTACTTATTGAAATAGTGCAAAAAATGACTAAGGACTTGTCATTTCGCAATAAAAGAAGTTACCATAATCATGGGAACTCGTTGGACATCAAGTGCAAACAGACCACCACTGTTTCCCTCCTTGTACAGCTTTGTACAATCATATGCATTATTACATTGATAAGTGCTTATAAATTATTTCAAGACAATTTGAGGCTTAGGACTCTGTACTGGCTTTGGCCAGGATAGAGTTAAAGTTCTTCACAGTAGCTGGTACGGGGCTGTGTTTCGGCTTTGTGCTGAAAACAGTGTTGATAACACAGGGACGTTTTAGTTATTGCTGAGCAGGGCTTACACAGAGTCAAGGCCTTTTCTGGTCCTCATCTTCTTCATGTAAATTATTCTGCATTTTTAACATTCAGGAGGCAAACAGGCACATCATGTGGCTTAAACAAAGCTGAGGATCATGGCAGACAGTTACTGAAGTAAGCTTCCTCTGGAACACTATGCCCGAAAGGGATAGTATGTTTTTTGGATATATAAACATGGGGTTATCAAATACAAGATAAGAAGTCACACTTTTTCTGTCTGTCAGGGTTAACACTTTTAAAATATTGTATTCAGCTACAGTGTCCTCAGTCTAAGAAAAAACACATAGCTCAAAAAACTATTGGGAGAATTACTAAAGGTTGGGAAAAATGCTTCTTTGTAAGAGACTCCAAAGATCAACTTATTCACTTTATTAACTGAAAGTTTGTGGGTTTAACATAAACATGATCTCTAAGTAACTCACTTTATAAAACAACCTTTTCAGCACACAATAAAATTATACATAACAGTCACACCCATCAATGTATATCGATGACTGGCAAGTCTTGAAGCTGAAAGTAGGCAGAATCAGACTACTCTACAAAATTTTAGCATTGAAAATAATTAACAACTCTAGCAACTTTCTAAAGGTTAATTTTCTAAAAGATGGGACCTGTTTCATATAATAATTAAGTGAAGCCTTACCTTAGACAAGCTCTTAGCTCTTCTTTTAACTTAGAAGAGCCGAAAGTAGTTGTTTACTGTAATTCCTCCCACACTTATAATTTATGGATGCATAGCATTTCTTCAAATGAGTCCTGGAGTTTTCCACACTAAACACGATGGAAAACTTTGTCCCTTGTCCTCCAGTATTTGTGTTCCACCTGAAAAAGAGAAAAGATCAGTACATCCTTTGAGTTCAAAAAATTATTTTGTTAATAAATTGGATAAGGTGAGAGGGCTGAACTGTTCCAGCTGGTGAATTGGATTAAAATGTATCAGGGGAAAGGTATGAAAAAGAGAAATATTCCAAAAGAGTGGAGGGAATGTCAAAGAAAAGCAGTATATAGAGCTTACATTTATTGGGTCCACTTAGCTGTTTTCTATTATATGTTTCTCAGGAAAAGGACCGGGTGGTCTAAAATTGTCTTTGGGATTTTCCACTGTACAGAGGGTCTCCTGCATCAGTGTAAAGCTGAGGCTATCATTGGGGCACCTGCATATATTCAGGTTTGTACCATTCCTTTTGGGGTATATAAAAATGCTGAGCATGAACTGGAGCAGCAGACCTGCTGTGAGGACTGAGCAGCTCCTGCACAGCATTGAAGTCAGGTGAACATACAGGTGCTGCAAAGCGCCTTTGCCCAGCACCCACATCTGGCCCCTAGGCACTGGGGTAGCATATCATGCAGAGGACATTGTACCATTACCTTTCCTTTGAAGCACGGAAAAAAGATAAAGCTCTCAGAGCATTACAAAGCAGCTACATTAGGACCTTGGAGACATTCACCACTTCCCGGTGTAAAATGGATGAGATGACCTGTGGTGACCCCATCTTGATAATTTGTTGCTGTGACTGAAGCAGCTGTTCCCTTATGCTATATAAAATATTTCTGTCAGCATTAACTGTGTTGCCCTTTGATCCCGTTTACCTCTATTGAGCAAAGCTAATTAGGGACAAAAGAGAAGAGTTAAATACCACTGAAAGGGCAGCCCAAGCTGTTGTTCAGCCTGTTTCACACTCAGTGAAAGGGGTGGTGAACAACAGCTTTGTGGGGCCCCTAACATAAGAAGGACATGGACCTGTTGGAGCGAGTCCAGAGGAGGGCTATGAAGATGATCCGAGGGCTGGAGCACCTCTCCTGTGAGGACAGGCTGAGGGATTCCCAAATGTTGTTCAGCCTGGAGAAGAGAAGGCTGTGGGGAGACCTTATTGCAGCCTTTCAGTACCTGAGGGGGCCTACAAGAAAGCTGGAGAGAGACTTTTTACAAGGGCATGTAGTGGTAGGACAAGGGGTAATGGCTTTAAACTGAAAGAGCGTAGATTTAGATTAAAGAAATTCTTCACTGTGAGGCTGGTGAGGCACTGGAACAGGTTGCCCAAAGAAGCTGTGAATGCCCCCGCCCCTGAAAACATTCAAGGCCAGGCTTGATGGGGCTTTGAGCAACCTGATCTAGTGGATGTTGTCCCTGCCCGTGGTGGTGGGGTTGGAACTAGATGATCTTTAAAGTCCCTTCCAACCCAAACCATTCTATGATTCTGTGATTCTGTTACCCCTCACCAGAGGCTTTCAGGCAGTTTTTTACATTGCAGATTTCTCTGTCTTCCTTACTTTTCCTCTTCATCAGTTGTTTTTTTTCTCTTACTTTCTCACTTTCTGCTTTATAAGTCTTTCACCCATGTTATCCTGTTAAAATACTCAGCCTTGCCACCCCCATTCTATTACTTCAAATGGGCTTATGGCTGCTCTTTGGAGGCGTTCCCCAGTCCATTGTTACTCCTTGCTGGACCCCTCTTTTTCCTCTTTAAGTCATTCTTCCCAACCCTGCTGAAGCCCTCCAGCTCCAAAATTCAACCCTTTCTCCTCTCTCCAACAAGAACTAAGCTCATCCCTAAGCAACCTGTCTTCCACTCTAGCATGCAAATCATTTGCTCAGTTGTCATGGTTTAGCCCCAGTCAGCAGCTACGCCCCACCCAGCCGCTCGCTCACTGCCCCCACCCCAGTGGGATGGGGGAGAGAATCAGAAGAGCAAAAGTAAAAAAATTCGTGGGTTGAGATAAGAACAGTTTAATAATAATAAAAAGAATAGTAATAATAATAATGATAAATGAAAAGGAAAATATTGAGAGAGGGAGGGGCAAAACCCTGGGGAAAAAAAAACAAGTGATGCAACCACTTACCACTTGCTGACTGACACTACCAGTCCCCGAGCTGCGATTGCTGCCTCCCCCAGCCAGCTCCCCCGAGTTAATATACTGAGCATGACATCATATGATATGGAATATCCCTTTGGCCAGTTTGGATCAGCTGTCCTGGCTGTGCCCCCTCTCCTCCTGTACACCCGCCAGAGCATGGGAAGCTGGAAACATCCTTGACTAATGTAAGCACTACTTAGCAACAACTAAAACATCTCTACATTATCAACACTGTTTTCAGCACAAATCCAAAACACAGCCCCATGCTAGCTACTATGAAGAAAATTAACTCTATCCCAGCCACAACCATGACATCAGTCCTACCTCCCTTCTCTTCAACATAAGTATGCTTTAGATTTAGGCCTCTGGAGAGTCTACACATAGGTCTGATGTTCGTACCTTAAGCACAAGTCCACTGCCTTGTGGTATCCAAATGCCTTCCCCAGGATTTCAGCAGCAGTCAGTCCCTCTTTAGATAAACTCCCTTTCAGGCTAATAGTACTAACTGTTCTTCTCAACAGGAATAAAGACATGCAGGTTCCTTTGAGCCATGCCACAAAATCCCATATTGTGGTGTGTTTTCCTTAGAGGAACAGTGGCTTTCCCTTGCTTCGCTTTGTGAAGTTGCTGTTTGAGTGTCAGAGCAGCAGCTGCAGAAAATGGGGAGAAAAAGAAAGACTAAAATGAAATAATGTCCGGGACTAAAGTAAAAGTTATTCTACTCAATGCCTAGCACAGATGGATTCTTGTAGAAACTGGTACACCTCCTTAGCTCCTTGAAGAAGTGCAACACTGTAATACAACATCTTTTTCTCCAGTAAACCCTTAGAAAAAATTGCTGCTGCATTTTCCTTTCTACTTTCCTTTAATTCCGTGCCTTTCCTGTATTCCTGTTTACCACTTTTCACCACTGAAATCATAGTGGATGTGATAATTAATTTTCTTCTCATGGGGGTGGGTAAGTACTTGAAAATCCTTCTCCCCCATTCCTTATGGTTTGTCAGGAAAGCATGTTGTGACTCCATCTTCCCATAGCTCACAGGTTAAATACCTTGCATTGAGGTCCTCAGTACAAGATCTTCAATCTCCATTTACTCATTTATTGATAAATAGGTTGCTATTTGGAGCTGCCTTGTTATACAAAAGCAAATGTGATTATATACCATGATAATGTGACAGGCCCTCTCTGTAACTGTAAAATTTCATAGCCTCAACTAATTTTAAAAATTCCATTCTAAAAGTCACACCATATATTAAGTTCTGTGAATACAAATTAGGATGCCATTCTATCATTCTATCACATAGATAGTTTTCAAGAAGGAAATAAACAGACGTGAACTGCCAAAAAAATGCAACATCTTATTGTAAAAGTATTTGTATCATCATCTGGAAGCTTGAGAGTCTTCTAAGCCAGCAAACGG
Source organism: Phalacrocorax carbo (assembly GCF_963921805.1). Taxonomy (NCBI): domain Eukaryota; kingdom Metazoa; phylum Chordata; class Aves; order Suliformes; family Phalacrocoracidae; genus Phalacrocorax; species Phalacrocorax carbo. The sequence goes on along the minus strand of NC_087514.1, from coordinate 12,994,637 downwards.
CCTCGTTTCTCAGCAGGATGACAAACCAATGATCAGAAAAGATTAGAATCCACATTTAGAACCTTCCGGATGAATAGCTGTTGTGCAGATTTAACGGCTGGATTAATTAATGAGAAGAGTGGCAATGAATTTTTAATCACTATCTATTTAAATTTCAGAATACTTGCACTGTTCCAGTGAGATCTTCAAAAGTTCTGTTGCATACAAGGTGCTCCATTTATTTAATTGTTTATAGGGGATATATAAATCTATTTAAAATAGAGAGATGCATGATAACAGAAAGGCGAAAAGGAAAAAGGAGCAGAAATAGATGGTGCGTAAGATCCTGATGCTACTTTACACTAATATTCCATTCATCACTGGAAAGAAAAAGCTACAGGCAGTTAATAACGGCATTAATACTCTACAGAGGTACAGCCATCTCCCAAGTGTGCAAGTGAGTGTCAAGTGCTAAATCCACCATCACACCAAAGGGTGTTTTTAACACGCTCTTATGTTATGGTGGTTTTGTTTTTAATTAACCACTTAATTTCTATATGGATGAATAAAGAAAAAAATTTTAAAGTCTTGATTCCTGTTTCCCTTAGCAATAAGAAAATAAATTGGCTTCCTAAGAATAAGAGTTACAAGGTAGAGAACTTTTTTAGTGAACTGGCCACTCACGGGAAAGAATTTGAATATTCATGTTGTGCCTGCATGACTGTCTGCTGTGCAGATAAAACAATGATGAGCAACTCCAGCTGACCGTTTTTAGTATTGTATTCAATCTGCTATCAAACTGAGCTATGAGAGGAGGCAACTAGAGATTGTTTCTAAAAAGAAACTCCTTCATCTCCAGAAAGTGAGAGACAAGTGCAGAATAAATCAGTAATGATCAAAAGTCACTGCTTTGTAATGGCTGTAGCAGATTCACAGCCTGAGGTCACTCCTGAACAGCACTATTTTGTATCAAAAAAGAAACAATCTTAATTGCCAGATGTAGCTGGATGGGTACCGAGGCAGAGGCTGATGCGCTACTTCACTGCTGCTTCAGGTTCAGGGTTGGCAGTCCTTGCAAGCGCCCTCGCTGTACCAGGTCTGTAGATGAAGCAGTATTACCAGGAGCAAGGTGTGAAGCCTTGCCTTGGCACTAAATTCAAAATGACCCAATGAAGCTGATATCCAGCTGTTAGAGGAAAGGTATGACTATTGCACTTATTTTATATTAGCATGTATTATTCAAAAGTTAGTATCTGTTATGTTTTCATATTTTAGGTGATAATTGTAATAATTATTTATGTATTTTCTAAATAAATGAAAGAACCTTGTTTCCTTCCCAAACTTTTGACACACTAGCCTTATCCAGGAGACCTGGACCAGCAGCTGATAGATGGAATTCTCCTCCTAATCAGGCAGGGGCAGGAAACTGGCAATATTTGTTGTAGCAAGGTATGAGGTGTTGGTCAGTGTATCTTGGCTTTGTTCCCTGTGTTGTCTCGGGGTCCACCCTCACCCTTTATTTTGTCCCTGTGCTGTGGCTAAGAGTGCTGCTATAAAACAATATGCAGGGTATGAAATCTGTCCTCTGCAAGCTCTTTAAGAAAATGGTCTGAGCTAAAAGAGAGTCAGACCAAGGTAAGACACTTAGCAGAATGGTTATCAAAATTAAATATGAAAAAGTTGGAAAGGAGAACAAACAGTATGAGTCAGGACTGAAGCCAAACTTCAGTCACAAGGCACTTCATCTGGAGAGCAGGTTGTTCCATACCTACTTATCGTGGTGTTTCTTATATTCACACAAAGGTCAGATATCGATCACTGTCAAAGATGAGATTTGTGAACTAGAGAGACAACAGGCTGCAGGAACAATGTCAAAATCAACGCTTCTGGTCTCTCTTGCATCCTAAGATGTTAGAGCGATATACAAGCAAATAGTCCTGAATAACAAAGGAGGATGCTTGCTGCCAGTCGTCTGTATCTCACTGGTGAAACCCAAGGATTTACCTCGCTTTTAAACTGCTTATATTTCTTTTGAAATTTTCAGCACCTTGAGAACCTGTGGAAGAATGCAGTGCTGAATAACATGACCCACAAGCTCTCAGACAAAGGACTGCCACTGTTGAGGGTGGCTGAATTGTTCACTGCTTTGATTTTTAAAAATAACAAAATGGCAGATCAGCCTTGAGTCTATTCATTACCAATGCAATAGGCCATTATTGTACTCATTTTTCTCTCTAGCTCTCAGTCTACAGCAAAGACTCTTTGAATTCATTTCTTTTCAAATATGGGTTGAATAAATATACAGAATATGCATGTGGGCATAAAGGGCACTGCAACATCTGAAACCATGTTTATTGACTTATTGACCTGTTTTCCTCAGGTACTCTAATGCCATACAGGAATTCTTTTCAGGAATTTTTTTCTGTTAAAAGAAATAACAGATGGGGAGGGAATAAATTACCTTTATAGGAATTTATGTGTTACATAGATTCTTGTATTTCGTAAACAAGCAGAGGGCTTGAGCCAAACTCTTCGGTGCCTGACAGTAAATAGGCTCAGCAGAGCTATGACACTTCTATCACCCAACATAATATTCTATAACCATTCAGTTTATAGTGTTGCTTTAACAGGAAAAAGAACCACAAGTTTATATTTCTATTTTTGTTTGTTTTATTCCACTGACTTTTTATATGCTTGTGCAACTACAAGAGATAAAGATCTTATGTTAAAAACCCCTTTGCCCCCAACAATGCTCCTCAGCATTTAAGACTGCTTGCCCGTAGCAAGGACAGCTGGAGTCTGTCCTGCCTGATTTCTTTACAACTATGTAATCCAAGAAGCTATCGATTTTGTTTTATTACTGTGCTTCTGTATTGCCCAGACCTCAGTGATCTCTGCCAGGCAGCTGGGTCATCTGTTTCTTGCATTTCAGCTTTGTGTTGCCTCTTGGAAGTTCGCCTCTTGCTCCCTGAAGCCTACATGATCTGGGTCAGCAACATAAACTTTTACAATTTTGACTCTGTGTTACCCTTGTAGACTTTCTGTCAGTCTCCTTAGCCTGGCTGACCTGTAGTTTCCCCCCATGGCTTTACTGCCTGGACTTCAGATTTCCATGGACTACAGAGACTAGAGTGACCAGATCAGATTTAGACATCTAACTTTTTAGATATCAATGGTGACATCCACAGCATAGGTGTCTCTGTGAGGTGGCTGGGCTCCTAATATAGACAGGAAGGGGCACAGACACCTCCAGAGGGCAAATCACTTGTCTTACCTTAGAGGCCTGTCTGATGATGAGCTTAACCACCCTCTCCTCGTGCCTGGTTATCAGCAAGAACTGTAAGAAGGGAACTGGGAGGGTCTATGACTTGAATGCCTAACTTCCAGATGCGTAAGCCTTAGCGGATGATACTTACTCAAAACCACCTTTAAAGCATGGGTACACTACCTTTTCCTCAGATTCTACTTTACTTTTACGTAACTCTGCTTTTTCTACTGCAGTCCCTGGGTAGGATTTGAAACCTGCTCAGCAGAGTGCTTGCTATCCAGCAGGGAATAAACACAGAGGACAAGAGGGCACAGGCTCAGTGCATGGGATTTCAGCTGGTCTACCGATTTGTGCAGAACAGGGGATCCTGAATCCTGTACTGGGCACGTGGCAGAAGGTAAATCCCACAATCCAGACTAACTTCGTCCATATTTATCATGTTCTTTTATACTCTTCACTCTCAAATTAATCCAGAATATAAAATTGTCTTGTCAGCACAAATTATTATCTGAAGAACAACAAATATTTCTTCTGAAAACTACATATCTTGGCCAGAAAAAAAATTAATAGGTCTTTGTGTATGAACTGTAACTGAGGGAGAAACAACTACTTTTCTAGAAGTTGCTAGTCGTGAGGCACCATAGGAGCTATTTGTTGAAACCAAGCATTGTTCTTTTCTGCTGTATTGCCACTAACAAATGGGATTTTTAAATGGTTTACAAAATTATTCCTACAGAGGGTTTGAAAGCACATTGCGCTTGACAAAAATAAGTGGTAATGCAGATGCGATGCTGATGACCCAATGCAAACATTCATCTGTAGACATATTAGGTATATGGTGGCCTCCAGAGAAGCAGCTTCCGAACTGGAGCTTGCAGAGCCACTGAGAAATACAAGTGCAATCATGAGCAGAAGTTTTGCTCTTGGTGTTGCTATAAGCAAAATAAATGATCAGTAAGATAGCAGTGGTAGTACCAGTCATTGCAACACAATTTTTCCAGATTTCTGCCTCTCCCATATGAAAGCAAATTTTGTGATTATTTAAGGAGAATGAACCAACTCTTCAATATGTATGACAAAAAATGCACTGTGTTCACTTATGTTCATTGTGCATATTGCCTCTTCATTTCTGCAATTCTATAAGCTTACAGTTTTCTCTTTAAAAAGTACTTCAAGGCACAGATACCAGTAACTTGAGTTTTGAGACTTTATTGTTTAACGTGTGGCACATAACCCATAAAATCAGGACATGAGATGAAATTTTTCAGAATAAGCCATCTAAAGTCTAGTAATAAACAAGGACCTTTTTTCAGTAAGTTGGCAGTGTATATCAAACACCACAAAATGCACATGAAGAGTTTCAGAACAGGAGAGTAGCAGATTCACAATGGTAGAAATTGCCTTTGGTTTTCCACAGCAGAGAAAGTTGCAGTTCTTGCTTCCATGGCTGGGTCATTCCATTACCAAAGCATGGCTGGCCAAAGAGACCTTAGGGCTAAAACACAAGAAGAGCAACTTGTTAATGCATCTATAAACTGGGAACAGCTTCAGAGAAAGAGCATCAAAATACTTCTGTAGTATTCTGACCCAGTCTCTGCCAGCCATTTCCCACTTACCTACAGCTCTTGCTTAGGTTCCATATATGGAAGACACTGGACACTTCAAAATGAGCCTACAGTCTGCACCTAAATCAGAGATTTTTTTAGAAAGTTGTGCTGCTGCTTCTTTACAAAACAGCTTTTAGGTTATGTTCTTTTTTTATTATTCTTTGGGAGTTCGGGGCTTATAAAGTACATTCTGTTAATATTTTCAAGCCTTTTACCATAATCACAATGACTAGAAATTTACATAAAAATCTAAAAATAGAGACTGTTGTGTAAACTTTAGACTTGAGCTCTCAAACCCCTACTCTACTGTGTCATGAGAATCATAATAGAACTGTTAGGGTTTGCCCAGACCAGAGTTTTACTGTATGGTAGAGAGACCTTGAAACTGCTTGCACACAACTTTCAGGTTTGCTTAGTGTTACCAGCCTCATCAGCTTCAAATGATGTTAGGGGGATCCTCTACGCATCTGAAGATCAGATAGCAACTGAGGCACCAGGAGGTTAGGGTTATGGGTACTCTAATTTGAAGGTCAGGGGTATTTAGAGAGTAAAGTGGCAGCTCATGTGCCAATTTTCACTTTACAACTCTGTTTGTAAATAGTGTTTACAATCAAATGAGTAAATTAAGGTTTCTAGAAGTCTTTTGAACAAACTATGCCAAATTTCCAAACTATCTAGATAATTAAACTTTCCATGTTAATGGATTTCTGAGTGCATTCAATCCCAAATACAGATCTAAGACTTAACTGAAATTAACCTTCTACCACACATATTGCTCGTGTTTGGCAAAAACAAGCTCAAAGGTTTAGGTTTTCTATTATGATAAGGCCCCTTTAAACCACTTTGACAATGTAGAGCACCCATACAATTCAGGGAAACGAAGTCTACACCCTTTAAAAGGCCTATTACTCTGCTATTGTGCAATAAAAGCATCCTGTTGAAAAAGAAAATTTAAGGGCCAAGGATCTAATTGAGAAAAAAATAAAATCCTCATGAGCTCCTAAGAGAGCTCTATGCAACTGTAACACACTCAGCCAGGATCACGTAGAAGTTTGCATATTCTCATATAAAATATGAAATTACCTATAAAATATGTCACAGAACTTGTTTTGAAGTCTACTTGCGTATGCACTTTACCTCTGGGCGTGCTCCCTCTTGTTTTGAAAGATCTGGCTGAAACTTCTCTTTTTTCCATACCATTCTCAGCAAATCATCAGGAAGGGAATTGCTCAATAGCAGATTTAACAACCAAAGAACAATTACAGCTTCTGTAGGATTCCTTTATAATCATAAAATCAAAGAAAGAAACTTGGCTCAGGGTATAGGAAGATATTCTATAAGGATCCCATTACATACAAGTATAGAATTGATATCACATAGGTAAAATTCTGTGGGTAGAAGTATGTGAGACTATACATATTGATCAGGATGTAATACATAGTCATCTGTAAGGATTAAATTATGAGCACTATTTTTTATTGCTGCAGCTGCTGCAAATGTTGTGAGGGAGTAAGGCCCTGACTCGCAGAGCTTTGTGCCAGAGAAGTCTGGCACTGACTATCCTATCAATGACCTTGATACTGAAACCATTATGAAATGCTAGTGACAAAAATATACAGCAACCAAGGATTCACAGGTAAATTTTCCTCTTGCTGTTCTGATAACACATTTATATAGCACTTTATACTTTTAAAGAGGTAGATAAATATCAGTGAGTTAATTCTCACTATAAGGAAGTGCTTCCACTGTATTTTACAAGCAGTGAAAACACTAATAGCGAGTCACTGATGTAAGGCCTGCCCAGCGTCACGCACTGCATGTGAGGCTTAATCATTTGATTCCCTCTTCATCATCCTCTGCTGTGGCACTTTAGGTCAGGTGCTGCTGTACAGCCACATCAGCTCCCTCCTGCTCTCCTCTCTCACAAGCTAGGTGCTGTGATTTGTGTGCCAGCTGCGCCTTAGATCTCTATCAGCTGCAGCTTCTGTGCAGGGATAGGCGAGCCGCTCTGATCTGCAGCTGTGGATTGTTACCCAGCCGTTCCTGATGCCAGGGAGATCTTCCAGAAGCCAAAGCCCTGAGCTGGAGATTTGCATCACGATTTATGATGCAGGCTTACCTTGTTGGGTGATCTGACACATGGGCGTACAGCCCAGGCTCGGGCCTGGTGGGCAGATGGACAGCCCTGCCATGGGCGTGCAGTCACTTGTCCCGTTACATGACCAAACACCGGGGACTCCCACACAGGATGGGAAGAACAGTGAGATGTACCTCACTTGGAAAATCTACCAAAATATGAAAAATTCAAGCTAGGTTCAAAAGTATTTCAGCTAATCCTGCTTTTAAATCCATTGAAGTCCTGTTGTACTTCATGTTCCAAGCAGCCTGAATTTGGCTTTAAAGCCTTCTAAAAATGGCTTTTTAAAAATTCAGTAAAAAAATCCAGGCCACATAAGGCTTTGTCTCCACAATAGCCACAACAGAGTTTAAGACTGAGAAGGTGTCTTCCCTGCGTGCAGTAGGTTTTTAAAACTGATAGGAGCAATTACATCTACCTTGAAGCCTCAGCTTTGTCCTATATAAAGTCCGCTAGAGGCCACTACCTCTCTGTAGCAACAAACAGAGATGCTAAGAAGAAACATACTGTACCATGTTTTGGGTAGACTTAAAAATATTCCCATTTATTTAAGTGTGCTTGAAACTATGTTTCAATATCAGCGATTTAGATTAGTAGTTAATATTGATGCACTATGCACATCTTTTATTTATTTATTTATTTACCTATTAAAATACATACTAATGATCAAGTAACATAAAGTCTTCTCTACCAACCTCAGAGAGGGCCAGATTTGCTCCAGCATGCAGAAGTTCTCTGTGCACACTAAATATGGTCTCGTTAGCAATGTGAACTCTACCTCTTTGCTGAAATACCCCCTCTCAGCTGGTTACTCAGAATCCTGTAGCAAATTTAGATCTAAAGCCTGTCTCCAGGCAGCCATCCAACTAAACTCAGTAGGGCTTTCCTCAAAACTGTGGCAAGGTTAAAGCACAGCTTCTGACAGGGGTGATTAAGGGTAGCTCTCGCAGGCAGAGCCTAGCAAGAAAAAGCAGAGCTTTTGGAGAAAGGATGACACACAGGAATGCGTTAAAAGAGTTTCATTCATTTTTAGGCTTGTTATGGTTTCTATTGTGGAGTGTATGAAATCAATCCCATATAACCTTGTGACAGACACAGGCAAAGGAGGAGCAGCTTCTTTAAGTGTTCTTCAGTAGGGGGGAATCTCAATGTTAAAAACTGTCAACCCTCTCCAAAGAAAACACTTATTTACAGTCTACACAAATAAACGGGTACAGCATGCCATACAGTAACACTCCAGCCAGGCCTTTTGCTGAAAGAAAGTTTGTAAATCCCCCTCGTCTTTTCTCCATTTACTTAAAAAAAAAACAACAAACCCTCTTCTTTATCTTACATTTGTTATGCCTGTGATAAAAATGAGGGAGATTTCAGAGAGGAAGAATATGTGCTTTTCAGTCTTAATAGAGATTTTCCACTGGGTTATTTTTGTACAGTCATGTGATGGTGATTTGTAGACCACAAAGCTCTGAAGATCATTTCCTCCACAGATGTTGGAGAAATTTACATTATTTTACAGGGAGCAAATGCTTCTGCATGCTGATGTTGCCATTTCACTACAGCTAAAGAATGACAAGCTCAGATACAATGAAGTCTCTGTAAAATTTCATTTCCAAACTGGCTGGTCTCTGTGTTCCTCTTTAATTTCAAATTAAAGCTACATTTGACCACTAAAACACCTAGCTCTTCATGCAATCAATCAAAATAGAAAACTTGAAAGTTTTCATTACTCAATAAACTTGAAAAAAGTCATTTAAATGAAAAATCCGTTAAATGAAATAAAAAACTTGTTTCTGGGTCCATCATACCAAGTTAGGCTATACTGGCTGATTATCTTGTCCAGTGTCTGATTGTCATCAGTAAGAAAGATATTAGGCAACAACATGAAAAGGATAAATGTCTTCCTAAACATGCACCATTAATGGTTTCCTCGTCTCCTGAAACGTAAAGGTTCATGTCTATTTTCCATATTCATATTGATGTCCAAATCCTCATCCACATAAACATTTAGCTCTTTTTGGCTGAGCTGTTTCATTCAGTGTCATCCAGCAGCAAAAATACACTAATACAATGTAACATTTTTATCAATACTCGCTTTTCTTTGACCTTATACAAATTTCATCTGTTCCTGCCATATAACTCTATTGTGCCTGTGTAAACAATAGGGAAACTTTTTTTGAAAGCCTCTGAATTCCACAAAGGAAGACAATTTTCTCTCCTTGACATACAATAAGATTCTTCTGCTGACTGGTTTTATGCAACTGCATAGATGCAGCGCAGCAGTGATTGAACTCAGCATCTTTCTTAACATACCTGTCCCCTCACTTCTTTTATCTGTGACTAATGGTGTCACTGTTCTTCCTGCCACCCACACTTTCTAAACTGGGTGTCATTTGTTTATTCCTTTTTTGGAGCACTTCCTTTTCATCATCATCTTCATGAATATAAAATTTCTCACTCTCAGTTTCACAGCCCTGCAGGATGCCCCATTAGCTTCCTTTTTCTCTTCTTCCTGCATTCACTAACTATCCCAATTCTTCTGTGTCTTTTCATGTCTCAGTATTGAATCTTAAAGAAGAAACTCCACCAGCGCACCAGGGCCTATCTCAGATGACCCGCTCCACTCACACTTCTAGCCTGCAGCATCAAGAGAAACAGCTGGGTTTAGAAATATCTTCTGGCTCGCATGCATGGCCAGCCAGACACATGTGCAGGCAGTAATATAGGAATTAATGTTTTATGTGGCTCCAAATATTTTAGGAACAGCAAATCACCCTTGATTTATTTTGACATTGTGCTTGACATTTCATGTTATTTTTGCTAGTTCTGGAGGAGGGAAGATGGTGAGGGGGAGTGAAACCTACTGGCAATATTTTTCCTGTGAAGGTTCGTGGCATCTTTACCATTAACTGTCTTCAAACACTCTTAATTTTGAGATAATCACTTTACTGTGCACAGTGGGCAGATTTAATTAATTATTATGAAACTCAAAAGCTTATTTTTGTACTGTGTGGTGGATTCAAACCTGCTGTTCTCTAAATTTCCTTGCCCTGGAATATATTCTAATGTTCAACTGTCACTGCCAAATTCTTTTGTGGACTCTCATCAGAATCAGAAAGATCCTATTAAAATGCAGTTGTTCAGACTTAGTTTTTGGTGTTACAGAAGGTTTCATTAGCACCTCAGCTAAATTCAAACCCAGAAGAGGAATTTTGGTTGTATGTGAAAATGAGACTGTTAGTTTTACCGTATTTCGTCTTTGGTTTTAAGATACCCCTGTGGGGAAAAGAGATTTTTCTTGGCTGTGGACATTCAGTTTTACAGATTCTAAATTGGTGGAAATTTCTCCTGATTGTTTACTGGCAGAAATATCCCATACTACATAAGTTCACTCAAAATCTCTTCTTCTATTATCTGCCATGAAGCTCCAGTGTCCAAGCCACTGGTATCCTATTAGCAGCCCAAATGGTTTAAAAGCAATCTGAAAATTTTATACAAATTTATTCTTTCTACCTAAAGCGATTTTCTACTTATTTTTGGTAAAGCAACAGAGGAAATTGAATATGTTACATTAGACAGGATGATATCTGTGGCACAGGTGGAGCCTACAGGTGATACTCTGCAATAGTTTTATCCACAGTGAGTTAAAGTTAGCCATGTGTTACAATGGAGAAGGACCCACCTACTCCGTTCAGTCATCTCAGGAGGCTGAGGCTGTTGCATACAGTTACTTCTGGCCTGACCCCGGGGTGGGCAGTGGAGAACCAGGAGAAGGCAGGATTACAGCCTGAAGTCTTTTGGACCCCAGTCAAAGCC